>NC_138777.1:41248180-41568180 GCF_965119305.1 Pelophylax lessonae | reverse complement strand
GAAGCCGGCCGAGCTGCCAGCTTCTGTCAGCCAAATGTTGGCCAGTTTCTTGTGATCTGGCCGATGCAGTCTGACATTCGGCCTGTGTGTACTAGAGTTTAGTCTACCAAGGGCTTTAGTCATGGCATGTAGTATATCCATAGGGCCAAACCAAAACTCTTCCATCACCAACACCTGCTATCTAGTATCCAACACCTTTGATTACCTGGATCATCAATAAATAAATGAATCCCCATTCTCTTAGCCACCCCCATATACTTCAGTATATTAGGAATGTACAGTGCGTGGGACCCACAATTATGTCTCCAACAGATTATTTATAGCACAATGTCAGCAGTTCATGAAACTCCAATTTGGTGCCAAGGCAAATCTTTAATGGTAACGCTTTCTAATTGTCTAAGAGCCCGTTCACATACAGGCGACCCGACTTCCCGGGGCGACCTGTGAAGTCGCAGTGCAACGCTCGCAACGCGACCTCGGAGCGGCATGCACGGACTTAATATCATTGAAGTCAATGTAGGTCGCTCCAGGTCGCCCCAAAGTAGCTCAGGACCCTTTTTCTAAGTCGGAGCGACTTGTGTCGCTCCTATTAGAACGGGTCCTGTGCTAATCTATGGCAGGCGACCCGCGGCGACTTGTCAGATGACCAGGTCACCTGACAATTCGCCCCAGTGTGAACCGGCTCTACAACTCTGCACAAGAAAAGTTCTCTTATTGTTTGCATTGTGTTTAGTGTCATGCATTAATAAAATACTCTATGTAAGCCACAAAACTGAAAATAGTACCGCCTAAATGCCCCAAAAACTGATTAGTCAGATCAGCAGGTGGATACACTGGTGCAAGACAGACAGGATAGGCTTGTCAGGCTCCAATAGACTCCAACAAAGTGGTGGATGTCTGCATACAGACACTGACTTTCTGTTGCATAAATGTGAATAAAAATGGGCAAAAGATGGCTTCAGCTTCTGTGCTCCACCCGTAGAGAACTCCTCAGATGCGTTTTGCCCCTTTTCAGGACATAATCATAGAAGCGCAGTGTCTGTGTTCAGACAGCCGCCATTTTGCTAAAGACATAAAATACTCTAAATATACTGTCACAGCTGGTGACAATCATTAGTCTGTTAGTACTTACAAAAATGCCAAAAAATATACAGTTTTAGCGATTGTTAATAACTCACAGAGATCATCTTAACCTCTTCCTGCTGGCCGTACGCATATATGCAGCCTCTCAGCAGATGAGCTTTCAGGTCAAGAGACCACATACTGTATATGCGGCCCTATGTAAACCTCTTTCTGTGCTGAGAGTGCACGCTCCCAGTACAGTTACCCGCGAGTGCCAAGAAAGCTCCCGACGCATACTTGCAATCAGGAGATTTCTAGTCATGTGACAGCCAATCACAGCAGTCATGTGATCAGAATGCGGAGTGAAAAATATCTTGGAGTCAACGGGAGTAAAAATGCCACATCTTTAGTGAGAGGAATAATGTCCCATCATTGGTGTCAGTAGGAGGAATAGCGCCCCATTGTTAGTGTCAGTGGAAGAAATAGTGCCTCATTGTTAGTGTCAGTGGAAGAAATAGTGCACCATTGTTTGTGTCAGTGGGAGGAATAGAGCCCCATTGTTAGTGTCAGTGGGAGGAATAGAGCCCCATTGTTGGTGTCAGTGGAAGAAATAGTGCCCCGTGGAAGAAATAGTGCCCCATTGTTGGTGTCAGTGGGAGGAATAGTGCCCCATTGTTGGTGTCAGTGGGAGGAATAGTGCCCCGTGGAAGAAATAGTGCCCCATTGTTGGTGTCAGTGGAAGTAATAGTGCCCCATTGTTAGTGTCAGTGGGAGGAATAGTGCCCCATTGTTAGTGTCAGTGGGAGGAATAGTGCCCCATTGTTGGTGTCAGTGGAATAAATGATGCCCCATTGTTGGTGTCAGTGGAAGAAATAGTGCCCCATTGTTGGTGTCAGTGGAAGAAATAGTGCCCCATTGTTGGTGTCAGTGGAAGAAATAGTGCCCCATTGTTGGTGTCAGTGGGAGGAATAGTGCCCCATTGTTGGTGTCAGTGGAAGAAATAGTGCCTCATTGTTAGTGTCAGAGGGAGGAATAGAGCCCCATTGTTAGTGTCAGTGGAAGAAATAGTGCACCATTGTTTGTGTCAGTGGGAGGAATAGAGCCCCATTGTTAGTGTCAGTGGGAGGAATAGAGCCCCATTGTTGGTGTCAGTGGAAGAAATAGTGCCCCGTGGAAGAAATAGTGCCCCATTGTTGGTGTCAGTGGGAGGAATAGTGCCCCATTGTTGGTGTCAGTGGGAGGAATAGTGCCCCGTGGAAGAAATAGTGCCCCATTGTTGGTGTCAGTGGAAGTAATAGTGCCCCATTGTTAGTGTCAGTGGGAGGAATAGTGCCCCATTGTTAGTGTCAGTGGGAGGAATAGTGCCCCACTGTTGGTGTCAGTGGAAGAAATAGTGCCCCGTGGAAGAAATAGTGCCCCATTATTGGTATCAGTGGGAGAAATAGTGCCCCATTGTTGGTGTCAGTGGAAGGAATAGTGCCCCATTGTTGGTGTCAGTTGAAGGAATAGTGCCCCATTGTTGGTGTCAGTGGAAAGAATAGTGCCCCATTGTTGGTGTCAGTGGAATAAATGATGCCCCATTGTTGGTGTCAGTGGAAGAAATAGTGCCCCATTGTTGGTGTCAGTGGAAGAAATAGTGCCCCATTGTTGGTGTCAGTGGGAGGAATAGTGCCCCATTGTTGGTGTCAGTGGAAGAAATAGTGCCCCATTGTTGGTGTCAGTGGAATAAATAATGCCCCATTGTTGGTGTCAGTGGGAGGAATAGTGCCCCATTCTTGGTTTCTGTGAGAGGAATAGTGCCCCAAGGGCCAGATAAAAGTAAGCAAAGGGCCATATCTGGCCCCTGGGCCTCCACTTTGGAGACCACTGCTCTAGAGGTTGCTGGGGGTTCCTTGAGCTGTGGCTGATTGACCTCCTATATGATGGTGAATGCGTAGTTTCAGGGCCAGTCCCATTGATAATCCTGATTGGACCTTGATAAATTGTTTTTTATATAGAGTTCCCCAAGACCTAATTTCATTTTAGGGGTTTCTCTGGGATAAAAAGGTTCAGAAAGATGGCTGTAATGGCTGATGCACGTGGCTGTCTGGGGTCGTGCAATGGGCAGTTGGAATGTATTTCCCCTCCCAGGGGACAATGGTGCTGTGTACAGTGCACTGGAGAATTGTGCCTGAACATTACATTACACGGCCCAGGCAGCCATGAGCATTACCCTCACAACATATGAATTTTTGATCACATGAAAAGTTTTCAGTTGGATGAAGTCTGTATTCTTATCTTTATGAACTTCACATTCTTCAAAAAGTTTATGTCTACATTTACATTGGAAATTCAGTTCACAATTCTTATCCTTTCAGTGTCTACAAGATAAAGAGTCCGACTGAAGAAGAGAAAAAGAACGTCTACAGCAGTTTGTGATTCCTGATTCTCGGGCTACGCAAAAGAGCGCAAGCTAGACTTGCTGAATTGTATTTCTGCTTACGGGGTAAGTTCACATTTTCATAGAAATAAGAAGGTGAACTAACTCCAAATATTCTGGCCACCTCTCTAACCCAGTTGCACATAGCAGCCCCAATGCCCTCTGCTACTGGTGTAATGGTCTGCAGCACCGTACACTGCACTACACAGCCCCAGGGTGAGTATCCATCATAATACTTGCAATGGCAAGCGCTCATTGATCCGCACAGCCCTAGGACCATGATGACAATGAGAAGCGCATCTGAGGCTTCTTGATTCAGTAAGGTGTCCATGAAGAAAGAAGCATTTCTCATTGGTCATTGCAGTCACATGAGCGCTTGCCATGGGCATCCGCAGGTAGGGGCAAGGGGGGGCAAATGCCCCCCCCCCCTGGAATCTCAACTTCCCCTTTTAAGTGGTTGTTAAGCCACTTTATACCATCCTGTCTGTTCTGTTTAATAATCATGTGTGCCTGTGTGTCTGTGTTTTAAAAAAATATGCTGTTCTTTACCAGTTTTCAGAGGGCCAAACGCCGCTCACGTGACCCGTCGGCTCTCTCCTCTCTCCGGCTGACAGCTGCCTGCAGCGGGCGGGGCCAAGGATTCCTCACTGATGTCAGTTGGGAGGGGAGGAGGTGGGGAAGAGGAGAGGAGGAGAGAGGCGGCGGGTCACGTGAGCGGCGAGTGACACTCTATACTTGTAAAGAATGGCTTATTTTTATAAAACACAGACACAGGGGCACACAGGATTATTAAACAGACTGTAGACAGGACATGAAACTTTAAATGAAACTACAGCAGCAGGAGAGGAGGGGAGGTGGGCACTGACACAGGAGCAGACAGGCAGGGAGGGGGGGGAGAGAGGACAGAGGAGGACAGGAGGGCTGCGGATGATGAAGGCACGTAAACTGACCACAGTGTCAGGGCTCAGCAGCCATGGTATACCGTGGTCAGTTTACAGAGGGGAGGACATAGCCAGGCAGGATCAGCCAGGTATTTTAGGTGATAGAATGGGCCAAATTACACAGCAAAGCACTGGGCTGTATAACATGCTTTAAGGGAATATACTCAAAATAAGTATAATGACTAAGCCCCTCCCCTTCATGACATTGTTGAAAAGGGGTGGAGCATGGGTGACCTTAAAATTATGCCCCCCCCTGAAAAAAGTTCTGCGGACGCCCATGGCGATTGCCATAGTGAGCATTATTGTGGATACTCACTGCAGGGTGCGCATTGCAGTACTGTGTATGGACCGCTACACCGGAAGCATGGGGCATCTTTGCCGCTATGTGCAGGGGAGTCCAGAGGGGTGCTCAGGATATCTGGAGTTAGTTCACCTTTTAATTCTTTATGAAAATGTGAACTTACCCTTTAAGGCTACATGCACACAGGCGTATCGTTATGTGCTCCAAATATGTTGCCAGAATTTGGCAGAAAAAACACCTCTAATGTCAAATACACTAAATTACCAAAAGTATTGGGACACCTGCCTTTACACGCACATGAACATTAACGGCATCCCAGTCTTAGTCCGTATGGGTCAATATTGAGTAGGCCCACCCTTTGCACCGAGAACAGCTTCAACTCTTCTGGGAAGGCTGTCCACAAGGTTTAGGAGTGTGTCTATGCAAATGTTTGACCATTCTTCCAGAAGCGCATTTGTAAAGGCAGGCGCTGATGTGGACGAGAAGGCCTGGACTTTCGGTGGTTATATCAGGATGATAGCTGCAGGCATCATCCCCATACAGTTTTTTTTTTTAGAGGCGGCGGTCATCTCTCTTGTAAAAGCAATCCTATTAGCTAACTAGCCACTGGATTGCTTTTACAAGCAGCAGGAGAGGATGCCCCCCCCCTTCCCATCGTCTTCTGCAGCTTGGTCAGTCTCTCCCGTCCCACCAGGAGACCAGAGCTACCAGCTGACACTTCCACTGGCTAGTTGGACAGCCGAACAAAGCCAGGATTGGCTTTGAACGGCTGTTTGGTATAATAAACCAGGAAGCGATGACCTGACATCACTTCCAGTTTGCCCAGATGTCAACGGCGCCATTTTTGAAAAATCGAAAGCTTTCAAAAATGCTGATTTTGGTGTTTTGAATGTTTTTAAAGGCAGAGGGTGGATTTGAGGTCTTATGGACCCCAGATCTCTCCATAAAGAGGACATGTCACATGCCTATTGCTGCCACAAGGATGTTTACATTCCTTGTGACAGCACAAAAAGTGATAAAAACATATTTTTAAATCAACAGTGTAAAAATATTAATTATGCTTGCACAATTTTAACACATGACATGTTTGATATCTATTTACTCGGCATAACATCATCTTTTATATTTTTAAAATAAATTGGGTTATGTATTGTGTTTTTTTTACATTAAAATTCAAAAAGGTGTATTTTTTTCAAATAAATTGCATTTTAAAAACCGATATATAATAAAAAATTTCCCACCACCCACCAATTTATTTTCTAGAGCCACTGCTTTAAAAAATGTTATAAGTAATAAAAATAAAATTTTATAAGTAAAATAAGTAAAAGTAAAATAAAATGTTATAAGTAATAAAAAAATAAAAATTTTCTAACTAATTTTCCAGCAAAAAATACATATTTTTACATGTTAAAGAGGAAATAAACCCTCACCGGAAAAATGAAAAAAAAATTAAACAAATTGTAAGGCAAAGGCATAATGACTAACTCATTATGAAATACTTATCTTAGAACGAATGCCCCACAGTGCCGTCCGCTCAGCGTCAGCACGGCCGACATGTTCGGCCGTCCTGCTTCTCAGTTCGCATCCTCCGGCCATCTGATTGACCAGAAGCGCGATTACATCAATCCCGTGCATGCGCACGGGTGCCGTCGTTCGCGGCACAGGGCTCTGAAGGAATGGCACGGGTGGCCGTTCCTTCAGAGCGCATGCGCTGATGACGTCATCGGCTGCATTAAAAGTAAATATCTCCTAAATGGTGCAAGTTTAGGAGATATTTACAGTACCTATAGATAAGCCTTATTATAGGCTTACCTATAGGTACAGGTTCCAAGAGAGGGTTTACCACCACTTTAACAAAAGTGTCAGATAAAGCTGAATTGGTTAATGGTTTAAAAATGCCAGATGCCTGTAAAAGTGGCCTTTTTTTAATGCCCATGTGCATGAGATGTTAGTGCCAGCTCCATCCACCACTGATATTTCAATAGGCTTGGGTTGAGTTATTTGTTTCTTGTGTCTCTGATAGACTCCAACAGAGCGCGATCCTAGCATGTAGATTGTGTTTCTATCCCTTCATTAAGGCTGTGCTGAAGGTGTTATTCTCATACATAGGGTTCAACAGTTATCTGTTTATGCTATGGATATGATTATTCTATGAGCATTAATAATTATAATATTAAAAATATTTTATGATAGTATTTGCATTATGGCCGCTTTAGCGGCTGGATAGACCTAAGATAAAGGTGAACCCTAAGCAGATATAAAAGATAAACAAATGCAGCTCTGTAATCAGTCATCATCAGATTTATTTTTTTAAATGCAAGCTGTGTTGGTACCTGAATGTGTGTTGGTATCAGCCAGGTCCCTGTATAGCTCAGACTGCAAGAGGGAGAAGCATGAAAAGGAGTCAATCGGTTGTGCTCATATGCCAACGATAGACATGCTGATAGGAGGAAAGCCAGTCACTGGCTGGTGAAGGGAGAAGACCTTCCTGTGTTACCTAAAAAAGAAAAAAAAATCAAGTCTCCACTTTTGCCAGACTGTGCATTAGAACTGTGTAAATCACAGGACTGGATGAACGGTAATACAAATTCTTTGTGGGATAAAACCGCTCATTTATGTATATTTTGTCTGTTTATTTAGCTGTTTGTCTGGAGTTCAGTTTAAAGTGGTTATAAAGGCAGAAGCTTTTTTTTACCTTACTGCATTCCCTCCATTAGGATAAAAACCTTCTATGCTCAGCCCCCCCCCCCCCATACTTTCCTGAGTCTGATCTCGATCCAGTGCTGTGCACAAGAGCAGCAGCTCTTTATCTGCTCATTGGCTCAGAGATAGCAGCAGGAGCCATTGGCTGCTGCTGTTAATCTCAGCCAGTACGGAGAGAGCAGGGGGATGGGGACGCTCTGTGTGTCAATGGACACAAAGAGTCGGCTCGGGAGCGAGCCTGCATGAGTTCCCCCATAGCAAGTGTTTTTCTATTTGGGCACTTGGCAAAGGGGAGGAGCCAGGAACACCGGCTGGGGACCAGAGTAGAGGAAGATCAGGGGCGCTCTGTGCAAAACCATTGCACAGAGCAGGTAAGTATGCCATGTTTGGTATTTTTTTTAAAAAAAATAGAAAAATGAAGGTTTACAATCACTGGAAATGAGGCTAGGCGAAGAGTCATGTGCAAACCTGAGTAACCCAATCCCATTTCCACTGCCAAAGGCTTAGGGATCTCATGCAAATAGGCGCCTGGCACGGTACATCATAAAATTCAGGAGTATTACTCCGCCTAGGAACCACAGGTGCTGTGTAAAGAATCCCATGGAAACCAATGGCCGCATACGGGGATACACCAATATCTGCATAAACAGGTGTGTAGTGACCTATGCCTCTGGGTGCATGTTTAGCGCATACCCACGTACAGCTATTGATGGATCTATAGATGGTTGTTCACAGCACTTGTGGCTCCCGAAGGAGCCCTCGTACATTGCGGGAACAGAAATAAAGGATGGAAAAACGTACAAATGTATGGATAATTAGACTTTCATTGATGCTTTATAAACATGTATCATAATAAATACATCCTATTCATAAGAGTATCCGTTGTCTGTGTTTTTCTTTATTATTGTAAAAATATTTTCTGCCTGTAGAGTTATCAAATCCCACTTGAACTTCCTACTAGTTTTATCGGTAAAGGTAATAGCCCATTTATGTTATTACATCTTATTTAGTTTTTTTTCCTCTGCCCCTGATGGCTGGCATATACCCACTTGAGCTCCGGAAGATTTGCCCCTCTTCATGACCAGGCCATTTTTTGCGATATTGTGTAATTTTTCCCCACAAATAGAGCCTTCTTTTGGTGGTATTCAATCACCTGTGTGGTTTTTATTTTTTGTGCTATAAACAAAAAAAAAAAAACAACAATTTGAAAAAAAAAAAAAAAAAAACAATATTTCTTATTTTCTGCTATTAAACAAATTCAATACAAAACATTGAAAAAAAATCTAATTTCTTCATCAGTTCAGGCTAATATGTATTCTGCTACATCCTTTTGGTAAAAAAAAAAATCCCAATAAGCGTATATTGATTGGGTTGCGCAAAAGTTATAGAGTTATGTGCCCCCATTAGCGAGATTCGCTCTCTCTGTTTGTACACCTAAACATTCTCATCTAAATTGGAATTAAAAAAAATATCTAAAATTTTTGGTTGACATCAGAACAGTAGAAGAGAGGGAATTTTCCAATGTGGTCACTGATTCTGGTGACCCACCAGAATTCCTTCTGATGACACCGCAGGAATTGCTTTCACTTCTTGTGTTTAGCTATGGCACAGAAAGTAAAGGGAAATCACCCCAACAGGACCCAGATGGCAAAAAAGCCCAAAGACCCCCCAAAAACGAGTTAAAACCCTCTCATACTCTAATTAAAATAATTTTAAAAAATGCCTTTAGTTGCACCTTAAGCAGACCGCACTGTGAAATATGAGAGTCATTTTGATGAAATTTCGATGCTGAGGAATCAAGTTAAGGGAAATCACTCCACTCATCCCCAGTTATTTCTAATTTGTCTTCTGTGAAGTCAGTGAGGTTGGAGGTGAGGATGGCAGCACGGCAAATCCTATGGATCATTTTCTGACCTGTAGGCACTGTTCACTGCACTCCTCTGTTACATTAAAATATTCTAGTTCATATATTGTGTTACATGTATACCAATTCTGTATCCTCATTTTAGGCAACACTTGTTCTTCCTAGTAGTATTGATTTCATTCCTGCTAATGTTCTGTAACCGATATAGAGCTGACTGCGCCCTTAGAAGTCTTTGTTATTGTGCATTATAGTTTCTTAACCACTTTACCACCGGAGGATTTTGCTGTCTTACGTCCAGGCCACTTTTTGCGATTCGGCGCTGTGCGAATTTAACTGACAATTGCGCGGTCGTGCGACGCCGTACCCAAACGAAATTTATGTCCTTTTTTTCCCACAAACAGAGCTTTCTTTTGGTGGTAATTGATCACCTGTGCGATTTTTACTTTTTGCACTATAAACAAAAAAAGAGCGTTTATTTCGAAAAAATAACAATATTTTTAAAATTTTTTTATATGAAATTCCCCCCCAAAAAAATGTAAAAATCAAAATTTTTTTACATTTTTGGCCAATTTGTTTTCTGCTACCTATGTTTGGTAAAAAAAAATCACAATAAGCATATTTTGATTGGTTTGCGCAAAAGTTATTGCGTTTACTAACTAAGGGAAAGATTTCTGTCATTTTTGGTGTTTTTTTTTAACGCGTAATGGCGGCGATCTGCGATTTTTTTGCGGGACTGCAATATTGCGGCGGACAGATCGGACCCTTGACTGACATTTTTGACACTTTTGGGAGTACAAGTGACATTACTGCAGTAATCAGTGCTATATATATATGCACTGTTACTGTAAAAATTACACTGGCAGGGAAGGGGTTAATTTTATTGGAGAGGGAGGGGTTAATGTATGCCTGGTGCTTACTAACGTGTGGGGGGGGAGGGAGGTGACTGAGTGACACAAGGACAGATCGCATGTTCAGCTATGCTGAACACTGCAATCTGTCACTCCTTGTCACTCCTTGTCACTGAGGTTGATGGGCCTGATGAAGGAGCGCATGCTCCGACAACGCGTCGCCGGCGCCATTACGTATCCCGGAAGTGACGTCAGGACGGTCAGTGTTGTGTCCCCGCAATCGGGAAGTACCGTTCGTTCATCGGTTACAACCCAACGCCCTGAGACCGCTCGTGCCATCCTGAATCAGGGCACCGGGAATCATTGCCTCTATTATGATGTCTGTCATGCTGTTTTTATATACACTCTTGTGAGTACCTTTTTATTGGTTAACTCATAATAAATTTCGATATACTGCACTTAGTGTGGCGCCTGTGTTCTCCTTTCAACTGAGGAGATCCGCCCGCTCTGTTTACACAAGCGGGCGGATCTCCAAACTAGATTCCCCGACGATCGGGGACGAGCAGAGGTGATCGCCGCCGCTCCTCCCCTGGCCCGACTCCCGCTGTGGCTGAAAACAGCGGGAGCGCGCCGCCTACAGGGGGAGGAGTCCAGCGACGTAGGTCTACGTCGCTGGATGATAACGAACCACTTTGCCGCAGTACAGTCAATGTGACTGGTCGGCAAGTGGTTAAAAGAAAAATGATAATAGCTATAGTACAAGTTTGTGCAGCCAAACCTTTTTTTTGTAAATACTGTATGTAAAAAGCAAGGAGGGGTTAAAGCCCATCTTGGGTTATCTTTGCTTTATGTGTACAGCTAGAGAGATTTCCCCTCACCTTTTTTTTCTGCATCAAAAATGCATGGATAGCAGGTTATATGGTTTTCAATGGCATAGTTCACACCATTATGGTCAGTTCCAGGGCATTCCAGTTCTTGAAAAAAAAAACTAGAACCTGCTGAATTTTTTTTGTACTAGACTGTATTGGAACGCAGTAAAACACATAAAAACATACTGGAACGCACCAAAAAGGCACTGGAGCACAGATGTGCTTACGTAACGTTAAGAAAAAAGAGGAGGGGGGGGATGCGCTGGACTGCTTTACCACTTCTGGACCAAGCCTTTTTCTGACACTTGTTTACAAGTTAAAATAATTTTTTTTTAAATAGAAAAATGACTTAGAACTTACGTCTTACCGTATTTGTGCAGCAGTCTTACAAACGCAATTTTTGGGGAAAAAATACAATTTTTCTTATTAAAAAAAAAAGAAAACAGTAAAGTTACCCCCATTTTTTCTATAATGTGAAAGATAATGTTATGCCAAATAAATTGATACCTAACATGTCATGCTTCAAAATTGCGCACACTCGTGGAATGGCGACAAACATTGGTGCTTAAAAATCTCCATTGGCGACGGGTTACCAGTTTAATTCAAATTATTGCTCTTGCTCTAACGATTGCGGCAATACCTCACATGTGTGGTTTTAACACCATTTACATAAGTGGGCGTGACTTGCGTATGCGTTCGCTTCTGCACGTGAGCTCGGAGGGATGGGGAGCTTTAAATTTTTTTTTCTTATTTATTTTACTTTATATTTTTTTCACTATCCCTTTAAAAAAATATGTTTAACTCTTTTATTCCTATTACAAGGAATGTAAACATCCCTTGTAATCGAAGTAAGCAGGACAGGTCCTCTTTAATGTGAGATCTGGGTTCAAAAAGACCTCACATCTCACATCTACACTTAAAAGCAATAAAAAAAACAAAAAGTCATTAAAAAAAAATAGGCCCTTTAAGGTTGTTATGAGGAAGCAACGACATCTTATGTGGTCCTCAAAGGGCATAGAGTCAAGTGGGGGGCCATCTTACCCTCGCTCGACTTCCTGCCCAGCACCAGAAAGGATCGGATCGTTTTCCCCGCTATACAACGGCTCCAGGAAGCGTGCGGGAGGGGGGGAATGGCCGCTTCCCAGAGCCGTCGGTAGTGGAAGGCAAGTGCTGGCAATCGGCCATGCACAGAGCGGGGAGAGACTGTGAGGATGGCGGGGAAGCGCAGGGAAGGGGAGTAACATTCTGGGGTAATCCCGAGTGTGGCTCGGGGTTACCGCTTTTGGTACTAAAAGTTAACCCCGAGCCACACTCGGAAATACCACTAAGGAGGTTAAAAAATAAAAAAAATTAAAAATGCGGCCTCCTCCTCCCCTTACAGCCGGCCAATCCCGCTTCTTTTTCTGTTTTGCAGGATGTTAAACAAAAAACAAAGCTGCCTCCTCCTCCTGCTCTTACAGCCGGCCAATCAGGCTCCTTCATGTTTTGCAGAATGTTAAAAAAATGTGGCCTCCTCCTCCCCTTACAGCCGGCCAATCATGCTCCTTTTTTTAGATCTCCTTCTCTGCTTCACAAGGAGTTTTCCCATAGTCTCTTGGTGAAGGCGGTTTTGACAGAAATGCCTGATCGGCACACTTTTGCCATCTTGGAATAGCTGGATTTTCTGAAGTTGGGCCTTTCCTTTCCATGGTTAGAGTTTTGGGTCCAGGCAACGGTGTCCTGGAACACTTTGGAGCCTGATCCCTCTTCTTTACACAACTTCTGCAGCAATTCATACTTTGCTCTTCTCTCTTCAGAAGAAATCTTCACTCGATGCACTGATTGCATGGGTTTTAGGTCTCTATGGAGCATCTGTTTACTTAATTACTCTCTTTTCTCATTTTGGAATCTTGGAATAGCTGCATTTTCTGAGTTTTGGGTCCAGTCAGCGGTGTCTGGTGTCTCCTGCACCATGCCTGCAGCACCTGCGTCTCCTGCACCATGTCCCCAGCCTCTGCATCTCTTGCACCATGCCCCCAGCTTCTTCCACTCCAGTACCATGCCCGCAGCCCCTGCATCTCCTGTACCATGTCCGCAGCCCCTGCATCTCCTGTACCATTTCCACAGCCCCTGCATCTCCTGTACCATGTCTGCAGCCCCTGCATCTCCTGTACCATGTCCGCAGCCCATGCATCTCCTGTACCATGTCCGCAGCCCCTTCATCTCCTGTACCATGCCCTCAGCCCTGCATCTCCTGCACCATGCCCTCAGCCCTGCATCTCCTGCACCATGCCCTCAGCCCTGCATCTTCTGCACCATGCCCGCAGCCCTGCATCTCCTGCACCATGCCCCTAGCCCTGCATCTTTTGCACCATGCCCACAGCCCCTGGATCTCCTGCACCATGCCTGCAGCCCCTGGATCTCCTGCACCATGCCCGCAGCCCCTGCATCTCTTGCACCATGCCTGCAGCGTCTTCCTCTCTTGTACCATGCCTGCAGCCTCTGCATCTCCTGTACCATGTCTGCAGCCCCTGCATCTCCTATACCATGCCCGCAGCCCCTGCCTCTCCTGTAGCATGCCCGCAGCCCCTGCATCTCCTGTACCATGCCCGCAGCCCCTGCATCTCCTGTACCATGCCCGCAGCCTTTGCATCTCCTGTACCATGCCCGCAGCCCCTGCATCTCCTGTACCATGCCCGCAGCCCCTGCATTTCCTGTACCATGCCCCAAGCCCCTGCATTTCCTGTACCACGCCCCCAGCCCCTGCATCTCCTGTACCATGTCCGCAGCCCCTGCATCTCCTGTAGCATGTCCGCAGCCCCTGCATCTCCTGTACCATGCCTGCAGCCCCTGCATCTCCTGTACCATGCCCTTAGCCCTAAATCTCCTGCACCATGCCCTCAGCCCTGCATCTCCTGCACCATGCCCTAAGCCCTGCATCAACTACACCATGCCCGCAGCCCTGCATCTCCTGCACCATGCCCGCAGCCCCTGGATCTCCTGCACCATGCCCACAGCCCCTGGATCTCCTGCACCATGCCCGCAGCCCCTGGATCTCCTGCACCATGCCTGCAGTCCTGCATCTTCTGCACCATGCCCGCAGCCCTGCATCTCCAGCACCATGCCCCTAGCCCTACATCTCCTGCACCATGCCCACAGCCCCTGGATCTCCTGCACCATGCCCACAGCCCCTGGATCTCCTGCACCATGCCCACAGCCCCTGGATCTCCTGCACCATGTCCGCAGCCCTGCATCTTCTGCACCATGCCCGCAGCCCTGCATCTCCTGCACCATGACCCTAGCCCTGCATCTCCTGCACCATGTCCGCAGCCCCTGGATCTCCTGCACCATGCCTGCAGCCCCTGGATCTCCTGCACCATGCCAGCAGCCCCTGCATCTCCTGCACCATGCCCACAGCCCCTGCATCTCTTGCACCATGCCTGCAAAGTCTTCCTCTCTTGTACCATGCCTGCAGCCTCTGCATCTCCTGTACCATGCCTGCAGCCTCTGCATCTTTTGTACCATGTCTGCAGCCCCTGCCTCTCCTGTAGCATGCCCGCAGCCCCTGCCTCTCCTGTAGCATGCCCGCAGCCCCTGCATCTCCTGTACCATGCCCGCAGCCCCTGCATCTCCTGTACCATGCCCGCAGCCCCTGAATTTCCTGTACCATATCCCAAGACCCTGCATTTCCTGTACCATGCCCACAGCCTCTGCATCTCCTGTACCATGCCCGCAGCCCCTGCCTCTCCTGTAGCATGCCCGAAGCCCCTGCATCTCCTGTACCATGCCCGCAGCCCCTGCATCTCCTGTACCATGCCCGCAGCCCCTGCATTTCCTGTACCATGCCCCAAGCCACTGCATTTCCTGTACCATGCCCACAGCCCCTGCATCTCCTGTACCATGCCCGCAGCCCCTGCCTCTCCTGTAGCATGCCCGCAGCCCCTGCATTTCCTGTACCATGCCCACAGCCCCTGCATCTCCTGTACCATGCCCGCAGCCCCTGCATCTCCTGTACCATGCCCGCAGCCCCTGAATTTCCTGTACCATATCCCAAGACCCTGCATTTCCTGTACCATGCCCACAGCCCCTGCATCTCCTGTACCATGTCCGCAGCCCCTGCATCTCCTGTAGCATGTCCGCAGCCCCTGCATCTTCTGTACCATGCCTGCAGCCCCTGCATCTCCTGTACCATGCCCTTAGCACAGCATCTCCTGCACCATGCCCTCAGCCCTGCATCTCTTGCACCATGCCCGCAGCCCTACATCTCCTGCACCATGCCCACAGCCCCTGGATCTCCTGCACCATGCCCACAGCCCCTGGATCTCCTGCACCATGCCCGCAGCCCCCGCATCTCCTGTACCATGTCCGCTGCCCCTACATCTCCTGCACCATGCCCACAGCCCCTGGATCTCCTGCACCATGCCCGCAGCCCCTGGATCTCCTGCACCATGCCCGCAGCCCCCGCATCTCCTGTACCATGTCCGCTGCCCCTGCATCTCCTGTACCATGTCCGCTGCCCCTGCATCTCATGTACCATGCCTGTAGCCCCTGCATCTCCTGCACCATGCCCTCAGCCCTGCATCTCCTGCACCATGCCCTCAGCCCTGCATCTCCTGCACCATGCCCTCAGCCCTGCATCTCCTGCACCATGCCCGCAGCCCTACATCTCCTGCACCATGCCCACAGCCCCTGAATCTCCTGCACCATGCCCGCAGCCCCTGGATCTCCTGCACCATGGCCGCAGCCCCTGCACCATGCCCGCAGCCCTGCATCTTCTGCACCATGCCCGCAGCCCTGCATCTCCTGCACCATGACCCTAGCCCTGCATCTCCTGCACCATGCCCGCAGCCCCTGGATCTCCTGCACCATGCCTGCAGCCCCTGGATCTCCTGCACCATGCCTGCAGCCCCTGCATCTCCTGTACCATGCCTGCAGCGTCTTCCTCTCTTGTACCATGCCTGCAGCGTCTTCCTCTCTTGTACCATGTCTGCAGCCCCTGCATCTCCTGTACCATGCTGCAGCCCCTGCCTCTCCTGTAGCATGCCCGCAGCCCCTGCATCTCCTGTACCATGCCCGCAGCCCCTGCATCTCCTGTACCATGCCCGCAGCCCCTGCATTTCCTGTACCATGCCCCAAGACCCTGCATTTCCTGTACCATGCCCACAGCCCCTGCATCTCCTTTACCATGTCCGCAGCGCCTGCATCTCCTGTACCATGTCCGTAGCCCCTGCATCTCCTGTACCATGGCTGCAGCCCCTGCATCTCCTGTACCATGCCCTTAGCACCGCATCTCCTGCACCATGCCCTCAGCCCTGCATCTCCTGCACCATGCCCGCAGCCCTACATCTCCTGCACCATGCCCACAGCCCCTATATCTCATGCACCATGCCCGCAGCCCTTGGATCTCCTGCACCATGCCTGCAGCCCCTGCATCTCCTGTACCATGCCCTTAGCCCTGCATCTCCTGCACCATGCCCTCAGCCCTGCATCTCCTGCACCATGCCCTTAGCCCTGCATCTCCTGCACCATGCCCTCAGCCCTGCATCTCCTGCACCATGCCCACAGCCCCTGAATCTCCTGCACCATGCCCCCAGCCCCTGGATCTCCTGCACCATGCCCGCAGCCCCTGCATCTCCTGCACCATGCTGGCAGCCCCTGCATCTCCTGCACCATGCCCGCAGCCCCTGCATCTCTTGCACCATGCCTGCAGCGTCTTCCTCTCTTGTACCATGCCGCAGCCTCTGCATTTCCTGTACCATGTCTGCAGCCCCTGCATTTTCTGTACCATGCCCGCAGCCCTTGCATCTCCTGTACCATGCCCGCAGCCCCTGCATCTCCTGTACCATGCCCGCAGCCCCTGCATCTCCTGTACCATGCCCGCAGCCCCTGCATCTCCTGTACCATGCCCGCAGCCCCTGCATCTCCTGTACCATGCCCCAAGCCCTGCATTTCCTGCACCATGCCCACAGCCTCTGACATGTCCTCGTGTACCATGTCTACAGCCCCTGTATCTCTTGTACCATGCCCGCAGTCCCTGCATCTCCTGTACTATGCCTGCAGCCCTTCATCTCCTGCACCATGCCCATACCCCCTTCATCTCCTGTACCATGTCCGCAGCCTCTGGCATGTCCTCCTGCACCATGCCTGCTGCCCCTGCATCTCCTGTATCATGCTCGCAGCCTCTGTATCTCCAGTACAATGTCCGCAGCCTCTGACATCTGCTGTACCAAGCCCACACAGCCTATGACCACCTCCTGTACCATGTTGGCACTTTTACTACTTTTAACCGGAATTTGCTCATATGTATAATATATATATATATATAAAGCCATATATGCTTTCATATCTGTCTTATCTATAATACGCTCTTCAAATGTGCTTTAGGATGCATGATTTTCCCTTTTATGAACAAGAAAAAAATTACGTTATGCTGTTAGACTGGTATAATAATGCTATGGGGCTGGTATGGAATTATTTCCAGGGCTGGATTTTATTCCCAGTCCAGCCCTGGGTTGTGCTAGGGAATTGACTAGTCCTTTTTTATAGAAAGTTCAGAGGCATATTGCATGAGAATAAAAAATACATTTATGGAAAGGAAAAAGCCCTGCATTAAGCATTTTATATAGTTAATAGACTGAAGATAAAGCTGGAGTTCAGCTTTAACCACTTCCCATCCAAGGTTGTTCCAGAATATCCTTGGGTTTCAGTGGTTATACCGGGATAATGCCTGCACCTACAGACATCATCTTGGCACCGTTAGTTTCAGCTGGCAATTCCCTACAAAGCAGAAGTGATCTGAGTGGCTAATTTGCCACTCGATCACTTCTGCGGGTCCCACCCCCCCTCCCGCCGCTGCTGCCTCTCCCGGGCTCTCTAGTCCCATCACGGAGGGCAGGAGAGATGCAGCTGGCGGTGATGGCTGCCTGGGACAGAAAGGGAGGAACTGACGTTGTTCCCTTCTCTCTGTAACCCTGGAAACCGAGAGCGATGAGTATTCGTCACTTCCAGTTCCGCCCCTTTGTTTCCCTGGCCACAAGCAACCAATCAGACCAATCTCAGCCTGATCGGCAGCATGGGGGGGCCAAAGGAGAGGTTTGGGATCTAATAGACCCCAAATCTCTCCATAAAGCGGACCTGTCCTGGCCCATGCTATCACAAAGGATGCTGTTCATTCCTTGTGATAGCAATAAAGTTTGTACGAAAAAAAAAAGTGTAAAAAAAAAATTGTATTAAATAAATAAATATATAAAAAAAAACGTAAATCGCCCCCGTCCCACTGTGCTTACGCTCAAATGCAAACACATACATTACTTCCACACGCATATGTAAACGGTGACCGCGCCACACAAGTGAGGTATTGTCGCGAAAGTCAGAGCGAGAGCAATAATTCTAGCACCAGACCTCCTT
This sequence comes from Pelophylax lessonae, assembly GCF_965119305.1. Taxonomy (NCBI): domain Eukaryota; kingdom Metazoa; phylum Chordata; class Amphibia; order Anura; family Ranidae; genus Pelophylax; species Pelophylax lessonae. The sequence continues at coordinate 41,549,787 of NC_138777.1, read as the reverse complement.
TGCCACTCTAAACTGGTAACCTGTAAAGGCATTTAAAGTGTCACCTATGGAGAATTTTAAGCACCATAGTTTGCCGCTATTCCACGGGCAGATGCAATTTTAAAGCGGGACATGTTAGGTATCTATTTACTCAACGTAACATCATCTTTCACATTATCCCAAAAAAATGGGCTAACTTTAGAGTTTTTTTTTTTATTTATGAATGTGTTTTTTTCCCAAAAAATTGCGCTTAAAAAAACGCTGCGCAAATACCGTGTGACATAAAAAATTGCAACACACACCATTTTATTCTATAGGGTCTCTGCTAAAAAAAAATATGATAAGTTTGGGGGTTCTAAGTAATTTTCTAGCAATAAAAAGTAGATTTTTACGTGTAGGAGCGAAGTATCAGAATAGGCTTGGGAAGGAGGTGAATAAAAAAGGTGATAGGCCCTGTGCAGGGTTACTATAAAGTCACTATGACCTCTAGTCATAAGCGTAAATCATGTTTGTATTTACCGACGCTGAATAGTTGGAAGTTTACGGTTGGAGGTTTCCATTAAGTGTTATACAAATATTGTTGGCAGTGTGGTCCTAGGTTTTTTTTTTTTGGAAGAGGAAAGCATAAGGATATTCTGAACAATGACTATTATTTCTTTTATTTTTTTTTACTGGGGGGTTTCAACACTTTTCATGAGTGTAAATTCCATCTAGTTCAACCAAAAAAATAAAAAATAAATAAATCCTGCAATCCCATATACACAATTCTATACCAACAGTTGATCCAGAGAAGGTGAAAAACCCCTGCAAAGCATGATCCAATTTGCTACAGCAGGGGAAAAAATATTCCTTCCTGATCCCCTGCACTTTATAATTATTTTATCTAGTGTGGGAAAAACAATAAACTTGTCCTGCAGTTATAAGGAGAAAAAACCCAGCATTCTATTATTCGCATTAATGCATTTTTTTTTTTTTTTTGTAGACCAAACAGGATCACAGAACTGGTAAGCACACCAATATATAATATTATTTTACCATATTTTTATTGAGCAATATATTATATTCTAATACTCTAACTGAAAATAAGCAATTGTATTAAAGGATTTGTTCTGGATGCAACTAAAGTAAAAGCTTGGATTGAGAGTAACTTGGTCTGAGAGCGTTTTGCAAGACAAGCAACATTTTTTTTGTATAAATTTTGACTTGATAAACAAGCGATGTCTTGATATACAAGTAGCATCACGTCACAACAGGGTATTAAAGCGGAGTTCCACCTAAGGGCTCTTTCACACGGGCGTTCCTTTTTTTTTGCCCGATCAGGTCCTTTTTTTTTTTTGTAACGGACACGGATGACACTTGTGTCATCCGGTCCGTATGTCCGTTTTTCATCCCATCCGTTTGCGGATGAAAAACTGACATAATGCATGTCTATGTAAATACGGATGTCTGCGGATGACACCACTGACATCCGTTTTTGCTTCCGTTCCGTTTTTTGAAAGGAAGAAAAAATAGGGTTCTCCTCCGTTCAAAAAAACTGAACTGAACTGAACTGACAAAAAACGGATGTCAGAGGATGATCATCCGATGACATCCGTATTTACATAGTGATACATTATGTCCGTTTTTCATCCGCAAACGGATGGGATGAAAAACGGACATACGGAACGCCCGTGTGAAAGAGCCCTAAAACAAAAAAATTACATAAAAATACCCCCGGGACAGTCAGGGCTAGTACATTCCACAATTAGTTGTCACTAATGGCTAGCCTCTGATCTGTCCCGGGTTGCACTTACCTGTAAGAAGAAATACTTACCTTGAAAATGTATTGTCCAGCGCTGCCATCTCAGGTGTGGGCAGCTGAAGCCAGCGCAATCCTCTTCTGCATCCTCTTCCGTCCTCTTCGGTCCCATGATGTACTGTGCCGGCCCCGCCGTCACTTCCGGGGCTGCAGCGTCATCCCTGCACAGCTTCTGGGCATGCCCAGAAGCTGTTTAGCAAGGTATGACGGTGCCTGCACTGGAACTGACGTCGGGGGCCAGTGCAGGCGCATTGATTCCTGGGAGCGATGACGTTCAGCTCCCAGGACTCATCGCAAGCCAAGAAGTGACGGCGGCGGCCGTGGCCGCAGAGGGAGGAAGAGGAAGTAAGGTAAGTATATTTTCTTCTAAAACAAGGTAAGTGAAAAAAAAATTGTGATTATCCATTTGTTTTTTAGGTGACCTGGAGCAAGAAGATGGACCGAAGTTTAATTTTAGAGTGGAACTCCGCTTTAAAGAGAAGAGGTGTTTGGAGGCAGACATTGACATCTAACAAAAACGCTTGTAATCTGCCAAAAAAGAAGCTCATGTACTTTTTTGAGGTTCAGGCGTTTTGCTTCAGGCGACAAAACGCTCATAAGTGAACAGGGGCCATTGAAATGAATGGGATTTTGCCTGTTGGGCGTTTTGAGACTTTAGAGATGAGAGTTTTGGGAGCTGAAAATCACTCAGGTGAACAGGGCCTAAAAGAGAAGAGAGGCATCTCTAAGTGTAGCAATATGGTTAGATTTAATGAAGGTTCAACAATTAGCAACTCACATGGTTGATGATTAACCACTTTACCACTAGAGCATTTTGCTGTCTTACGTCTGGGCCACTTTTTGCGATTCGGCGCTGTGCGACTTTAACTGACAATTGCGCGGTCGTGCGACGCCGTACCCAAACGAAATTTACGTCCTTTTTTCCCCACAAACAGAGCTTTCTTTTGGTGGTATTTGATCACCTGTGTGATTTTTACTTTTTGCGCTATAAACAAAAAAAGAGCGTTTATTTTGAGAAAATAACAATATTTTTCACATTTTTTTATATGAAATTCCCCCCAAAAAAGATGTAAAAACCAATTTTTTAAAAAATTTTTGGCCAATTTGTTTTCTGCTACCTATGTTTGGTAAAAAAAAATCGCAATAAGCGTATTTTGATTGGTTTGCGCAAAAGTTATTGCGTTTACTAACAAAGGGAAAGATTTTTGTCATTTTTGGTGTTTTTTTTTTTTAACGCGTAATGGCGGCGATCTGCAATTTTTTTTGCGGGACTGCGACATTGCGGCGGACAGATCGGACCCTTGACTGACATTTTTGACACTTTTGGGGGTACCAGTGACATTACTACAGTAATCAGTGCTATAAATATATAACAAAAAGTGCAGCGCTATCAAATATGGATTATGAAGAAGATATCGAGGAGAGCAGTCCACAGGTGAAAATTATGGTGAAGCATGCACAAGATATAAACATTCAGTGCTCTTCAATGTGCTGGTAATCCTCCACCCAGTCTCATTAGCCTCTCACCTCACACTTAGCCCCTGTGTCACCAGACGGGCTAGTAAGACAAACTTTATCCAAGGATATCACAAATATAGATCAAATCAGTATTCCTCTTCATCAGAAGATAAGGCTCACAGGTAACAGATCACAGGTCCATAAAGCGGGTCACAGGTCCATAGGAAAACAAAGGTCCGGACATAGTGCATTACCGCAATAAATTACTTTATTAAACATAGCATAAAATCATAAAAATTACCTTGTAATTCGAAGGGGGAGGGGCCGGTGACGTCACCCGCCATCCATTGCGGTCGAGACCGCTGTGTGTAATACAATCTGCTCATCACATGCACTTGTATAGTGCTTTACAAGGTAATTTTTATGATTTTATGCTATGTTCAATAAAGTAATTTATTGCGGTAATGCACTATGTCCGGACCTTTGTTTTCCTATGGACCTGTGACCCGCTTTATGGACCTGTGATCTGTTACCTGTGAGCCTTATCTTCTGATGAAGAGGAATACTGATTTGATCTATATTTGTGATATCCTTGGATAAAGTTTGTCTTACTAGCCCGTCTGGTGACACAGGGGCTAAGTGTGAGGTGAGAGGCTAATGAGACTGGGTGGAGGATTACCAGCACATTGAAGAGCACTGAATGTTTATATCTTGTGCATGCTTCACCATAATTTTCACCTGTGGACTGCTCTCCTCGATATCTTCTTCATAATCCATATTTGATAGCGCTGCACTTTTTGTTATATATTTGTTATTGGGACTTTTGGTTTATTGATCCTTTAGTGCATAGCAGCTTTCTATTATATTATTTTATACAGTTGCGCTGAATTTTTATCTATTATTAAGTGCTATAAATATGCACTGTTACTGTAAAAATGACACTGGCAGGGAAGGGGTTAACTTTATTGGAGAGGGAGGGGTTAATGTATGCCTGGTGCTTACTGACGTGTGGGGGGGGAGGTGACTTTGTGAGACAGGGACAGATCGGATGTCCAGCTATGCTGAACAGTCCGATCTGTCACTCCCTGTCACTGAGGAGATCCGCCCGCTTGTGTTTACACAGAGGGCGGATCTCCACACTAGATCCCCGACGATCAGGGCAGAGCAGCGGCGATCGCCGCTGCTCCTCCCCTGGCCCGACTCCCGCTGTGAATGAAAACAGCGGGAGCGCGCCTCCGGCGGCGCGCGAGCGCCGCCTACAGGGGAGGAGTCTGACGACGTAGGTCTACGTCGTCAGATGGGAACGAGCCACTTTGCCGCAGTACTATTACAGTACTTAGCGGTAAAGTGGTTAAAACAGACACATCTAAGTATGAAGGCATCCGGGGTTAAGCTGTCCACATAGACCATTCTCCGCACCGCCATCGTCATCCCTTGCACGCTGCACTCCATTAGCGCTTCAAGCCTCGTGTTCAGATTGCTCTACTGCAGGGTAGTCTTCCCAGTCATAATTGCAGACTGACAGCGGTAAGAGCCGGCGGTGCGGAGGATGGTCTATGTGGACAGCTTTACCCCGGATGCCTGCATACTTAGATGTGCCTGTTTTATTCATCAACCATGTGAGTTGCTAAATGTTGTACCTTCATTAAATGTAACCATATTGCTACACTTAGAGGCGCCTCTCTTCTATTTTAGGCCCTGTTCACACCTGAGTGTTTTTCACCCCCCTTAAACGCTCATCTCTGAACAGAGATGTATAGTAACTAAGTAGAACTACTTCACTACTGTACTTAAGTACGGAAAGGCGGTATCTGTACTTTCCTAGAGTAGAATTTTTTTCTCCTACTTCCACTTTTACTTCACTACATTTTTTCGATGAGTTCAATACTTCTACTCCGATATTTTTTTTTTGTGCTGCATAGTTACTCGTTACAATTATAAAAATTACCACTGCCAGAACAGTAGATGGCAGGTTTCATGAAGCTCAAAACATGTGTATTATCAGCGCATACGAAAATAAATGCTACTTTATGTATAAATAAAAGCTGCATTTGAAATAATAAAAAACAATATGATGTTCAAACTTTTGACTTCTTTCTTTAATAACTACATAACACAGTACTTGTACTTTTACTTTCAGTACTTGAGTAGCAAAATTTCAAAAAAAACTACTTGCAATACTTAAGTACAAAAAATGTTGAATACTTTAGCACTTTTACTCAAGTCACTTTTTGATCGAGCACTTCCACTTCTACTCAAGTCACTTTTTGATTGGGTACTTGTACTTTTACTCAAGTATGGGTTTCGAGTACTTTATACAACTCTGTCTCTGAAGTCTCAAAATGCCCAACAAGCAAAATCCCATTCATTTCAATGGCCCCTGTTCACTTATGAGCGTTTTGTCGCCTGAAGCAAAATGCCTGAAGCTCAAAAAAGTACATGAGCTTCTTTTTTGGCAGATTACAAGCGTTTTTGTTGTTAATGCCTTCCTCCAAACACCTGCAAAAGAATGACTGAAAAATGCCAAAAAAAAAAAACGCCTGAAAAAGATACGCTCAGGTGTGAATGGAGCCTTATACTCTGTAGCTCCTGCTGGATTTTGCTTCTAATCCCCTTGTGGAGGCGCCATCTGTGGATGGACATTTTATGGTTACACAGCCTATAACATGGCTATAATCTTTTTATATGGACAATAAACTGAAGGATTTATGAATAAATGGTTGTGGAACGAATCATCTGAGTTTTCATTATTTCTTATGGGGAAATTCGCTTTGATATAAGAGTGCTTTGGATCACAAGCATGTTTCCGGAACGAATTATGCTCGCAATCCAAGGTTTTACTGGATATTGGTAATAATAGCAAATAGTAAAGTGGAAAATGTATTAAGAGGTATTACTTGAGTAAGATAGCTTGTTGGCTGAGCAGTTGGCACACACAGTGGTGGAGGCTTCCTGGGTTTGAGAATGTATGCTTTCCTTTTGTGTGTGTTGGTTTTCTTCCATAGGCAAAAACTTATTGTGAGTCCCCGTTCACATGCAGGCGACGCTACTTCCAGGGGCGACCTCCGAGGTCGCGGTGCGAGCAGCGCGCCGCGACCTCGGAGCGGCCGCCACGGACTTCATAACATTGAAGTCTATGGCGGTCGCCTCCTGGTCGCCCCAAAGAAGCTCCGGACCCTTTTTCTAAGTCGGAGCGACTTGTGTCGCTCCTATTAGAACGGGTCCGCAGCTTCCCTATGGAAGGCGACCTGCGGCGACCTGTGAGGCGACCAGGTCGCCTCACAGGTCGCCTAGGTGTGAACGAGGGCTAAGACTATTGGGCCGGGTTCACATATGTGCGGCTGCGGTTTACACCATGGGGTCCGGTGCGTTCCTGTTCACCGGTTCATGTGTGATTCAGGTCAGAATTTTTGCCTGAATTCAAACCTAAACCAGACCCAAAAACGCACAGGACCCTTTTGGAATTTGCACCACGGCCACCCTGGACATGTGGGAACTGTCTCTATTGAGCCGGTCACACTCGCGCAGGGGAGGACTGGGAAGGGGGGATGGGTGGCAATCACCCCCCAGGCCGCGTAAAAAGGCTGCACTCAGGGCTGGATAATTGTAGGGGCCAGACACTGTATATACAGCTGCCAGGCGCCACTACACAGTGTTATGTTTGTAGAGCTGCAGCGGAGTGGTATGACTGTGCAGAGCATGCTCCTGCACCCAGCTGGCACAATACTAACACAGTCACTTCCCTGTCAGGCAGAGTGATCTCCACCCAACAGGGGCTTCCTAGGCCCCGCCTGCCGTGATGTCATGTATTTTTGTTAAAGAGGAAGTAAACTCAGCTATAAAAAAAAAAAAAATAATTTAGATTGTAGCAAAGTGTCATTTCTTCAGTGTTGTCACATGAAAAGTTATATTAACATAGTTACAAAAATGTGAGGGGTGTACTGACTTTTGTGAGATACTGTAACGCTATTTGTCCCTGTGCCTGTGCTGTTTAACCACTTGCCAACTGCCGCAAGACTATTTACGTCGGCAGTCAGCCCCTCACAGGCAGAGCGGCGTAGTACTACATCGCTAGCCTGTGAGGGTCTAGGGAGCGCCCCCAGAGGCGCGCTCCCGCGCGGTCACGGACCCCCCTGCGCGGTCACTGACCCCCCCCCCCTCGGCGATCGTCGGTGCAGAGGGAGAAAGGCAGGCGGCTAATGTAAACAAGCCGCCTGTCATTCTCCCCTGTGTAGAAACAGTGATCATACGGTTCTACTATGTAGGACCGTTGATCACTGTTCCTACACCTCAAGCCACAGCCAATCACAGTTAGAATCACGCCTAGGGATACACACAGCCCCTCCCTCTCAAATAAAGTTAACCCCTTCACTGCCAGTGTAATTTTGCAGTAACAGTGGATATGTATAGCACTGATTACTGTAGAAATGTCACTGGTACCCCAAAAAGTGTCAAAAATGTCAGTCAAGGGTCCGATCTGTCTGCCGCAATGTCGCAGTACCGCAAAAAAATTGCAGATCGCCGCCATTACGCGTTTAAAAAAAAAACAACAAAAATGACAAAAATCTTTCCCTTTGTTAGTAAACGCGATAACTTTTGCGCAAACCAATCAAAATACGCTTTTTGCGATTTTTTTTACCAAACATATGTAGCATAAAACAAATTGGCCGAAAATGTTAAAAAATTTTGATTTTTACATTTTTTTTGGGGGGAATTTCATATAAAAAATGTGAAAAATATTGTTATTTTTGCAAAATTGACGCTATTTTTTTGTTTATAGCGCATGATTAAAAAATCGCACAGGTGATCACATACCACCAAAAGAAAGCTCTGTTTGTGGGGAAAAAAGGACGTCAATTTCGTTTGGGTACAGCCTTGCACGACCACGCAATTGTCCGTTAAAATCACGCAGTGCCGAATCGCAAAATAGGCCCTGGTCAGGAACGGGGTAAAATCTTCCGGGGCTTAAGTGGTTAAAAAAGATGCAGATTATACCTTATATCAGAGCGTCTCTCAGCGCTCATGTGATTCTTTAGCTCTCTCCTCCCTCCTCCCTGGCTTACATCAGTCGGAGTTCTGGTCAGCTGGGCAAAGGAGAGAGCCGAGGAATCACGTCAGACGCTCTGAGATTAGGTATAATTGGCATCTTTTTTATACAGCACAGGCATAGGGGACACATAGCGTAGACATTAGGGGATGGCATGCTTATAGAATAGTGGGTTGACAACCACTTTAACGGGACAAATAAAAATGAAACCCCTATTTAGTGTGATAATGTGTCTAATGTCTAATGGCACTTTTCCACTGCAAGTACCGGCTAGTACCGTCTCGGCTCTACTCGGCCCTGCTTGGCCCGGTTTGCTTTTCCACTGCGGTACCGCATGGTATAGTGTCGGAACGGTTCGGTACGGTACGGTATGGTTTGCTTTTCCACTAAAGTAGTACTAAAGTTAAGTGGGTGGGATAACAACGGGGTGGGTGTGATTCTCTGACCAATCAGTGGCTAGTAGTGACTGCATGCAAAGGATTGTGGGATATGGTACCAGTTTGGTACCTGTTGGAACCACAATCGAGTAGGTACTGTTATGTCATTAATGTCTAAATGTGAGGGGTGTACTTACTTTTTGTGAGATACTGTGTGTGTGTGTGTGTATATATATATATATATATATATATTATATATATATATATATATATATATATATATATATATATATATATATATATATATATATATATATATATTTAGCCAGTTTTAATGGGATTCGTAGATAAATTTAGAAAACATCACTTTAAAATTCCTATTTAATATGATATCGTGTTTCCTCTGTTTTACCACCAGGTGGCAGCAGTGTACTAAATAGGAGCAATAACTTATTTAGGTTTAGGGCATCACAAAGTATAAAACCAGTAAAATTTTAACATAAAAAAAAACTGATAAACCAAATGACAGCTCAGTTTGCTAGCACAAATGCTTTTTAAAGGCATGATCTAAAAAGCAATTACACTTACAGTGATTATTATGGGGTGAGCAAAAACTAGCTATTGTTTCTAGGCTTTTTGATTGCTATTAAGGCAATCTGTTGTTGAAAAAAAGCTTGTGGGTAGCGGAGCACCGCCATCAGAGACATGTATCCATGCAGGAAATTACAAAAAAATGTTGATTTATTTCAAATGTAATTTTTATTACATTTTTCGCACACATGTTAAAATCTGCATTGTTTGCTAGAAATTACCTTAAACCCCCTAAAAAGCTATACATTTTCTGAACGCAGAAACCCTGGAGAATAAAATGGTGGTAATTGCAATTTTTTTTATCTTGCACAATATTTATACTACTATTTATGAAACGCAAATTTTCAGGAAAAAAAACATTTTTTCCATTTTTTTTTCCAACATTTTATTTTTCCTTACAAAGGTTCATTTCAAAGGTTTCATCAGATTTTGCTAGCCTGAGAATTGCATTGTCAGATTCACCCATCCTATGAATGCTGCCGCAGATAGAGTAGGTCTTGTACTGGCCAGTTAGTTACACTGCCTGTTGTCTTCACGTCAAGCCTTAAAAGTAAACACACTCATAAAATTGCAAAAAAAAAAAAAATTAGATTAGACAATTAGAGATAAAGTGTAACTAAAGGCAAAACTTTTTTTTTTTCGTTTTTGAACAGAGGAATTTTTAACCCCTGTCAGGTTTTATTGCTGTCTGTGCCCCCGTTGGGGAGATGTACCCTCTCTATTTGTCCTGTTTACTGGTATCATTGCAAGTAAAAGTGCAAGAAAATCCTAAATTTGGGGTTGATATCAGAAATCTTCCAATGGGGACACTAGTTCTGGTGGCCTGGGGGGCCCCAAGGGATTCCCTCACTTTTGAGGGATTTCCTTCCACTTCACTTCCCATTTGGCTATAGGAGAGGAAATGATGGGAATTCTCCCCTATGGGACGCTAATGGCAATAACAATGTTAGGGGTTGTAACTTTCCCTTTTTCTATCCAAAATGAAAAATGAAACTGCCTTTAGTTACACTTCAACTATGAATATTGGCCCTACGATTTTTGCACTCACTCTGACATTTGCGGCAATCAGTGGCGTACCAATGGGGGGGGCGGGGGTGCGGCCCGCCCCGGGTGCCACTCACTGGGGGGTGTCAGCCGGTGTCCTGCCCGGTGTGTTCAGAGTCAGACAGATCCCGCAGTGTGAAGGCAGCTGCAGTGGCTGGCAGCTCCTTCAGTCCGTGCTGCTAGTGGGGGGCAGAGCCGCGGCGGGAATAGGGGGGGCGGAGCCGCGGCGGGAATAAGGGGGCGGAGCTGCGGCGGGAATAAGGGGCGGAGCCTCGGCGGGAAGAAGGTGAGTGCCCATTGCAAAAGTGTGTGCTGGATAGGAGGGGGGTGGGGCTGCTGCATATAGAGGAATTCATCTTTCTCTATTCTTCCTGCAGCTTCCTGCTGAATAACTGATTCTCCTCCTCTCCCTCCTGCAGGAAGAATAGGGAAAGATCAATTCATCTATATGCAGCTGCCCCATCCCCCTCCTATACAACTTCTTTTGCTGGCCCCCCAAAGTTCTTAACCTCCTCCAGTGCTCCTAATCCCTCCCTCAGTGCTTTTAGCCCCACCCCCAGTGCACTAGACCCCCCCTGTTCTTTAGCCCCCCCCCCATGCTCTTCAACTCCCCACAGTGCTTTCTCCCTCCCCCCTAAGTGCTCCCCGTCCCCCCAGTGCTCTCCACCCCCCTGATTTTCCCTGCTCGCCCCCCAAGTGCTCCCTGTCCCCCCAAGTGCTCTCCACCCCCCTGATTTTCCTTGCCCACCCCCCTAAGTGCTCCCTGTCCCCCCAGTGCTCTCCACCCCCCTGGTTTTCCCTGCTTACCCCCCAAGTGCTCCCTGTCCCCCCCCAGTGCAATCCACCCCCTGCACCTTCCAACCAACCCTGCAATGCTTTCCAAACCCTCTTTTAATTCTCTCCAGTTCCCCCCCCCCCCCCACCGTGCCCTTCAGCACCTCCAGTGCTCTCTGCTTCGTCTGTGCTCTCTGGCCCCCCTAGTGCTCTTCTATCTTCTATCATGTCCTCAGCCTCTGAGCATCTACTGTATCATGTCCTCAGTCTTTGACCATCTCCTGTATATGTCTGCAGTCTCTGATCATCTACTGTATCATGTCTGCAGTCTCTGACCATCTCCTGTATCATGTCCGCAGTCTCTGACCATCTCCTGTATCATGTCTGCAGTCTCTGACCATCTCCTGTATCATGTCTGCAGTCTCTGGCCATCTTCTGTATCACGTCTGCAGTCTCTGACCATCTCCTGTATCATGTCTGCAGTCTCTGACCATCTCCTGTATCATGTCTGCAGTCTCTGACCATCTCCTGTATCATGTCTGCAGTCTCTGGCCATCTTCTGTATCACGTCTGCAGTCTCTGACCATCTCCTGTATCACGTCTGCAGTCTCTGACCATCTCCTGTATCATGTCTGCAGTCTCTGACCATCTCCTGTATCATGTCTGTAGTCTCTGACCATCTACTGTATCATGTCCTCAGTCTCTGACCATCTCCTGTTTCATGTCTGCAGTCTCTGACCATCTCCTGTATCATGTCTGCAGTCTCTGGCCATCTTCTGTATCACGTCTGCAGTCTCTGACCATCTCCTGTATCACGTCTGCAGTCTCTGACCATCTCCTGTATCATGTCTGCAGTCTCTGACCATCTCCTGTATCATGTCTGTAGTCTCTGACCATCTACCGTATCATGTCCTCAGTCTCTGACCATCTCCTGTATCACGTCTGCAGTCTCTGACCATCTACTGTATCATGTCTGTAGTCTCTGAATATCTCCTTTAGCAAGTCTCCAATCTCTTACTCAAACTTAAACACATTGCTAATATTAGCTATCTATTTATGCTGAAGGTAGGACTGTGCAGGGGAGGCAGAGAGTGCAAAAGGGGGAACTGTGATTAGAGAGACGGAGGGCAGACTGCAAGGGGCACTGTGATGGGGGGCTGTGAAATTTGTGCAAAAAATATTCTTGAAAACATTACATTTTTTTGTGGGTGTTTTTACATTTTAAAGTCGGGGGGGGGGGGGTGCCAGATATAGGATCCGCCCCGGGTGCCAAATGCTCTAGGTACGCCACTGGCGGCAATACCTCACATGTGTGGTTCAATTCATAGATATTGGTAAAAACAGCGCTTGCATATATAAATGTGACCTATACAAAAAATATTGTGCAACCAACTCAGTCAAGTGCTAATAAGTGAAAAACTAATGGGCAGCTGCTGTTCACTAAGAAAACTCAGAAATAGATAAATATAAATATGACAGCGCTTGTCTGAAATATAAATATAAAAGTGTACAAGTGCTACAATAAATAAATGACTATATAATGAATAAATACAATAATGTGCAGAAAACAATTAAAGGTGCATCAGTGCTTCAAAAGTCCATAATGGTGCATAAATGTGCTAAAAATATTAATAAGATGCTGAGGTGCTTGAAAACTCATCAGCCGGTGCGGGGTGTTCCACTCCCCTCCTGTTTCCCCATTTCGCCGGAAATACTGGACCCCACGGCTGTTTCAGTCTGGGGTCTGAAAAGCTTAAAGCGGAGTTCCGGCCTCAAAATCGAAAAAAATCGATTTTGGTCCATCCGCTTGCTGAGAACCACCTGAAAAAGAAATGGATGCTCTCAATTTTTTTTTTTTTGGTAACTTACCTTGATATTGAAGAAAATATACTCACCTTCCTTCCGCTTCCTCCCTTGGCGGCTGCGGCCCGCGCCGTCACTTCCGGATTGCGATGACTCCTGGGAGCTGAACGTCATCTCTCCCAGGAGTCAATGCGCCTGCACCGGCCCTGCTCGTCACTTCTGGTGCAGGCGCGGCTTTTCCTGCTAAACCTGCTAAAGGCATGCCCAGAAGCTGTGCAGGGATGCCGCGCCTGCACCGGAAGTGACGAGCGGGAGCCAGTGCAGTGCATTCTGGAACTCCGACGTCACCGAAGAGGCCGCAGAAGAGGGACGCGCTGGCTTCAGCTGCCCACACCTGAGATGGCAGCGCTGGAGAAGAACTTTTCAAGGTAAGTATTTCTTCTTACAGGTAAGTGCGACCCGGGACAGTTCAGAGGCTATCCATTATGGAATGTACTAGCCCTGACTGTCCCGGGGGTATTTTTATCTAGATTTGACCCCTGAGGTCGGAACTCCGCTTTAAGAGTAGTATGATGTACACCACTAATCCTCCTTGCAGAGGTAGCACTCCGTTGCCCACCAGTTGTAAGATCTTTAGAGGCTCCGCTCGCCGTTCATCGCAGTCTCGCTTTCGCCCCACAAACAATGATGCCATCCAGAAAAAAAAAACCCACCGATTTTGCTTCTCTGTTGGTTGTTACAAAGGTGCTTTACATTTATTTTTGTTTTTTTACATTTTTTTTTCCTTATTTAACTTTATTCGTATGACAGGGGGGTAGCAAGCAATGTAGTAGCACTGGGCAGTTTACAGGTCTTCTTTTTGGTGACATCAGGGGTCTATCAGACCCCCTACAGCAGCTAACGGAGCAGAGAATATACTTGATTAGCTGCATCCTCAATTACAGTAGCGGACGAATGACAGCTGTGACCCCAAAAGGGATGTAAATAAGTCAAGGGGAATTGGGAATGGATGTTCCCCCGATCACCTCCTGCTCTAACTGTGGGAGCCAGTAGGGCACACATTCAAAGCCCCATAAAAGCCATCTGAAAGCCCTTCACCGGCTGTAACAATGGATATCATATTGATATGGTAGACAAGGGGTTGGAGGGCAACATTAAAAAGGCATAAACCCTTTAAATAATACGTAGCTATGGTACAGTGCAGTAGAAAAAGTCACAGTAAAATATATATATGAAAAAAAATTATGATGTGGGGTTTTCCTTAATACTCTAACCCAGGGGTAGGGAACCTATGGCTCGTGAGCCAGACGTGGCTCTTTTGATGGCTGCATCTGGCAGACAAATAGGGTCTCCTGCTATGAGTATATCATTATTAGCCCCGAGTCGAGTCCATGCCTGCGCGCTGTGGCCACACTGGTTGCTAGTATGCCGCTTGGTGTCTAGCAACCAGCGTCCTCACGTGACGTCAGCGTCCTCACGTGACGTCAGCGTCGTCACGTGACAGCAGGAGAGCGAGGGCAATGGTCAAATTCCTCCTCCGCTCCTAAATTTACTCCACCCACCACCGGCCACCTCCCTCTTCTCCAGGCGGCAGCTCGGGCTCAGTGTAGAGCCGAGGGAGGTCCTGAAGCGACAGGTCAGTCAGTCAGACTCGTCAGTGTAAATATTTTGCGTTCTGTGCATCTCCTGTCTCAAATAATTGCAAATACTCTTTCAGAAAGAGTATTTGCAATTACTAAGTTGAGACAGGGAAGCACAGAAAGCTATATAAAAGTTATAGGCTAGCCTGCACCTTCTTTTTTATCTTTTACTCACAGTTTACAGAGGCTCCCAATACCCTCACTGAAGAAGTGCTGCAGGCCTGCAGCCGTATATACAGTGGAATTTTTAATAATATTTCCCCAGACATTGACATTGTGACACATCCACTTTCTGTTTGCGCTAAGGTTATTTCTCCTTTCCATTGTCGTGCCCTGCAAATCGCACTAGTGTGAACAGGGGAAGTCAACTTTAATATTTCAGCTCCTTTAACCACTTCAGCCCTGGAAGGTTTTACCCCCCTAATGACCAGGCCATTTCTTGCAATTCTTCACTGCGTTACTTACTTAAATAAAGGTTCCCGTCCCCTGAAATATAGTGTATGGCTCTCACGGAATTACATTTGAAAATATGTGGTGTTCGTGGCTTTCAGCCAAAAATGTTCCTGACCCCTGATCTAACCAGACACTTATCCAGGCGTGCAGCTTAAGTGGCCTGGAAAGGGAGGCAGTGAGAACGTACCCCCCCCCCCTTTTTCGGTGCCATACCAAGCCACATGCCTGTCAAGATTGTGGGGGTACCTTGCAAGGGATCTTGTCCCAATGTTGAGGATTTGAGGGGTAAGGGCCTCTTTTCCACATTCTGTCCACCAAGAAATATGTGAGGGGATTTACAGCTGCCCCCGAGATATTCACCCCTCCCAGAAGAATGAGTAGAGGGGTACATTGGTACCCCTGACCTATTCCTACGAAGAGGTAAAATAATGCCACCTTTGCTGTGGAAAAGTCCTCCCCCACAAATGTAAAGAATGTCTCCAAATGTAAATCCATGATCAGTCATGTTGTCCAGCCATGCAGATCCATCGTCAATCATGATGACCCGCCATCCACCACTAGGTGATGTTGCCATACCACGGCTAAATGGCAGAATCCCCAGCACTTCTGGGTGACAAATATGGGTATACCTTTATTTCAATAATTCATTTGAATGGGCTGAAATCCCACTGGATCGCACCAAAACTAGTGCACACACTACTTTTACAAGTGCACTGTAACTGGATCAAATGGTACTACGGTACCATGCAATCCGATGCAGGCAAACACACAGCGTTTGCAACCTTTGTTTGGGGTGTCGCTAGGAATTGACACCCGCAGCATTTTGGAACACAGAAAATGCTCCACGAACGATCCTTTAAAGCGTATGAAAGGCCTATGGAATAGGAAAGGGCTTAACCCCTGTCAGTTTATTTTTTGCTGTCTGTGCTTCATAGATGCACCAGGAAGTGAGAAAAAATCTCTCCAAATTAAAGGACTTTTCATTTTTACAGATTTGTCACTGGAACAGGTATCCCCAGTGGAAGATTTAGGGCTCTTTCACACATGGAGTCCGTCGGACGGACTCCGTTTTTCTCAGCAGGGGATCGATCCGCCGATCCCCCGCTGAGCGGGAGGATGACAGCTATTCTCCATGCCGTGTGCGGAGACACAGCTGTCAGGTCCCCAAGCATCTCTATGGGGGAATCGGATGGGAACGGACCGTCTGTCCGTTCTCATCCGATCCCATCTGATCCGATCAACTGGACGGATGGAAACTAGGGCTTCCATCCGTTCAGATTTGACGGACAGGATCGGATGTCAGCGGACATGTCTCCACTGACATCCGATCCCCCATAGAGATACATGGGGTGACCGTTCAGATCCGCCAAAAAAACTGACAGGCGGATCTGAATGGTGTGAAAGGGGCCTTACCATCATCTTTTGTTTTTGTGATTCTTAACCACTTGCTGACCGCCGCACGACTATATACGTCGGCTGTCAGCCCCTCACAGGCAAAGCGCCGTAGGGCTACGTCGCTAGCCTGTTAGGGTCTAGGGAGCGAGCGCGCGCCGCCGGCTCCTGCGTGGTCACGGACCCCCCCGCGCGTGTGCCTGGCGGACCCGATGTCTGCCGGTCACTCGCGATCTTCCGTTAGAGCGGGAGAAAGGCAGGCGGCTAATGTAAACAAGCCGCCTGCCATTCTCCCCTGTGTAGGAACAGTGATCATACGGTTCTACTATGTAGGACCGTTGATCACTGTTCCTGCACCTCAAGCCACAGCCAATCACAGTTAGAATCACACCCCTAGGGACACACATAACCCCTCCCTCTCAAAAAAAAAAGTTAACCCCTTCACTGCCAGTGTAATTTTACAGTAACAGTGCATATGTATAGCACTGATTACTGTAGTAATGTCACTGGTAGCCCCAAAAATGTCAGTCAAGGGTCCGATCTGTCTGCCGCAATGTCGCAGTCCCGCAAAAAAAATCACAGATCGCCGCCATTACGCGTTTAAAAAAAAAACACCAAAAATGACAAAAATCTTTCCCTTTGTTAGTAAACGCAATAACTTTTGCGCAAACCAATCAAAATACGCTTTTTGCGATTTTTTTTTTTTACCAAACATATGGTAAAAAAAAAATTGGCCCAAAATGTTAAAAAATTTTGATTTTTACTTTTTTTGGGGTGGAATTTCATATATAAAAATGTGAAAAATATTGTTATTTTTGCAAAATTGACGCTGTTTTTTTGTTTATAGCGCAAAAAGTAAAAATTGCACAGGTGATAAAATACCACCAAAAGAAAGCTCTCTTTGTGGGAAAAAAAGGACGTCAAATTCGCTTAGGTGCAGCATCGCACGACCGCGCAATTGTCCGTTAAAGTCACGCAGTGCCGAATCGCAAAATAGGCCCTGGTCAGGAAGGGGGTAAAATCTTCCAGGGCTTAAGTGATTAAATTAAAGAGTTCCCTTGGTTTCTGTCTTGATGACAATGGTGAAAGGAGAAATGTTACAGTTTGTCTCCCCAGCAGGCACACTGATCGCACTTAAGAACTTTACAAACCAGCCCACTCTAAACCAAAAAAAAAAAAGAACATTTGCTTTTACATATATTTTACCACTTCTGCTTCAGAAGGTTTACTCCCCCCCCCCCCCCCCTTGATGACCAGGCCATTTTTTGCTATACGGCACTGCCTTATTTTAACTGACAATTGCACGGTCGTGTGACACTGTACCCAGATACAATTTTTTCCTTTTTTTCCCACAAATAGAGCTTTCTTTTGGTGGCATTTGATAACCTCTGGGGTTTTTATTTTGTGTGCTATAAAAAAAAAACGACCAACAATTTTTTACTTTCTGCTATAAAGCATATCTAGCAAAAAACATTTAAAAAATTAAATTTCTTCTTCAATTTAGGCCAATATGTATTCTGCTACATACTTTTGGTAAAAAAAAAAAAATCTCAATAAGCGCATATTGATTGGTTTACTTTGCACAAAAGTTATACTGTCTACAAACTATCGGATATATTTATGGAGTTTTTATTTATTTATTTTTACTAGTAATGGGGCGATCAGCGACTTAAAGTGGGGACTTCGATACTGCGATTGACAAATCGGACACTAACTGACACTTTTTCGGGAACCAGTGACACTTATACAGTGATCATTGCTAAAAATATATACCGTCACTGTACTAATGACCCTGGCTGGGAAGGGGTTAACATCAGGTTCGGTCAAAGGGTTTACTGTGTGCCTAGCCATTGTTTTAGTGTAGTGTGGGAGTGGGCTTTTACAAGTGTAAGGCATGGATCTATGTCCCTGGTTTGCAGAAACACAGGATCAATGCCTTCCCTTCTGACAGAACGACAATCTTCCTTGTTTACACAGGCAGATCGCCGTTCTGCCTGTGTACTGAACGATCAGCGTGTGCCAGCGAGCATCGAATCCACGGGACCCGCTGATTGACTCCCACAGTCTAGAATCACAGCGGGAGCGAGCCGCCAGCAGTGCACACTTGCACCTGCTACCCGAAAGTGCAGGATCATGTGTGTATATATACACACGTGATCCTACGTAAAACTGCTATAGAGTGGTTGGCAAGTGGTTAAAGTGGTTCTAAATGAAAAAACGTATTTCTCTTTCGTTCATTGACGGACACAGCTCCTAATCTTCTTAACCATTCCAACCATTCAGTGTCCTCCACCCCTCTCTGCCAATCCCTTCACTGGCTTCCACTCACCCAACAATTAAAAGCCATCCACAACTCTGCCCCCAGCTACATCACTAACCTGATCTCAAAATATCAACCAAGCCGCTCTCTTCGGTCCTCCCAAGACCTCCTGCTCTCTAGCTCCCTTGTCACCTCTTCCCATGCTCGCCTCCAGGATTTCTCCAGAGCTTCTCCCATTCTTTGGAACTCTCTACCCCAATCTGTCCGACTGTCCCCTAATCTATCCATCTTTAGACGATCCCTGAAAACTCTTCTCTTTAAAGAAGCCTACCCGGCTACTAACTAATAACACTGTTTCACTTGCTCCATCAGCTCATCCCCCACAGCTATTTCCTTTTGTATCAGTTGACCCTCCCTTTTAGAGTGTAAGCTCTAACGAGCAGGGCTCTCTGATTCCTTTTGTTCCAAATTGTAGTGTAACTGTAATGTCTGCCCTCATTTTGTTAAGCGCTGCACAAACTGCTGGCGCTATAAATCCTGTATAATAATAATAATAATAAAAACCATTGGGTTATACTGCTAGGGCACTAGGCAGAAAAAAGTCTGGCTACACCCATGGGCAGTCCCAGGGGGTATACTCCCTCTCTCTCTAATAGGTATTCAGTTTAGTTACAAGCAGTGTCAGAAGAATTACAACTCCACAGAGAGGTGGGTGCTGTGTCCGTTAATGAACATCAGAGAAATGGATTTTACAGTAAGACAGGTTTTTTTCTGCCTAGTCAGGAGTAAGGACCTAGTTCCTTGCTGGGATCTCTGGTCCTGGCAAATTTTTCTTTATAGATAGAAATTTTTCTCCTGTTTTTTTCTGGTGAGATCTACAATCAACTGCCAGATTGGGCGACGGGCTGGATAATCTAATTCCAGTGGTCACGGACACCGCCTATTTGGAGCTACATCGGTAAAGGTCTCACAGGAGAGAAGACTATCTTTCTCTTGCATGCTACTAAGGGCAAGGACCCTCGTCGTAGACGTGGGCCCGCCTTCTCGGCTCCTAAGAAGTTTTTTCATTCCTCAGGGTCGACTGACAAGGGCTCAAGCCTTTCAGGGCCTCCTCTGGAGGATCCAAATGAACCTGGTTTGGCAAGCTGAGAGCAGGCTTCTCCAGACCTGCAGACAAGGCTCCTTCAGCATGAAGGTGGGCCCTCACCCGTATCGGGGATGGGGGGGCGTCTTCGCTGGTTTCCGGACCCGTGGACTTCCCTGGTGCAAGACAAGCGGGTTCACAAAGTAATTCGGTCCGGCTACAAGATCAGGTTCCTCTCTTGTCCCCCGGCAAGGTTCTTTCCTTCCAACTTGCACCTGTCTCTGGACTGCTTACTGGGTCTGTTTGGGGTGGTACAAAACCTGTTACTTCAAGGAGTGATTGTCCCGGTTCCAACTTCGAAATGTTTTCAGGGTTTTTACTCAAACCTGTTTACAGTCCCTAGGAAGGAAGGCAGGGTGCGTCCAATCCTGGACCTCAAGGCGCTGAACTGCTTTGTGCGGGTGCAGAAGATCAGATTGGAGTCCATTCGCACGGTGGTGGCATCCCTGTATCAGGGGGATTTACTTGCCTCTATCGGCATGAAGAATGATTACCTTCCCATTCCAATATGTGCCGGTCACCAGTACTTCCTTCACTTGGCCATGGGAGAGGAGCATTATCAGTTTGTGGCGTTACCCTTTGGTCTCGTCTCTGCTCCTCAGGTCTTTCTTCACATAAGTGTTAACCCCCGGTGCTGGCATTGTTACGCCAACGGGGGATCGCGGTACTGGGCTACTTGGACGACCTCCTGTGTGCGGAGTCTCCTGCTTTGGTGGAAACCCTGGAAATCACCATATGAACTCTGAACTCCAAAAAAAGTACCACAATTTGTTTCCATTAGACTTCAGTGGGTTTTGGTGCTGTATTCAGATCAATCATTGTCTTACTTACCAATTACTTACCATTTGAGCTAATTCTCACAATAAATAGGAGTTTCGTTTTTATTTGTCCCGTTAAAGTGGTTGTTAACCCACTATTCTTTAAGCATGGCACCCCCTCTGTTACATAACGCTATGTGTCCCTATGCCTGTGCTGTATAAAAAAAGAGGCCAATTATACCTAATCTCATTGCGTGTAACCTGACTCCTCTGCCCAGCTGACAGCTATAGAGGGCGGGGCTGAGCACTCCCACTGATGTCAGGGCGTGTAACCTGACTCCTCTGCCCAGCTGACAGCTATAGAGGGCGGGGCTGAGCACTCCCACTGATGTCAGATCGTGTAACCTGACTCCTCTGCCCAGCTGACAGCTATAGAGGGCGGGGCTGAGCACTCCCACTGATGTCAGGGCGTGTAACCTGACTCCTCTGCCCAGCTGACAGCTATAGAGGGCGGGGCTGAGCACTCCCACTGATGTCAGAGCGTGTAACCTGACTCCTCTGCCCAGCTGACAGCTATAGAGGGCGGGGCTGAGCACTCCCACTGATGTCAGGGCGTGTAACCTGACTCCTCTGCCCAGCTGACCGCTATAGAGGGCGGGGCTGAGCACTCCCACTGATGTCAGAGCGTGTAACCTGACTCCTCTGCCCAGCTGACAGCTATAGAGGGCGGGGCTGAGCACTCCCACTGATGTCAGAGCGTGTAACCTGACTCCTCTGCCCAGCTGACAGCTATAGAGGGCGGGGCTGAGCACTCCCACTGATGTCAGAGCGTGTAACCTGACTCCTCTGCCCAGCTGACAGCTATAGAGGGCGGGGCTGAGCACTCCCACTGATGTCAGAGCGTGTAACCTGACTCCTCTGCCCAGCTGACAGCTATAGAGGGCGGGGCTGAGCACTCCCACTGATGTCAGCCAGGGAGAAGGGAGGAGAGAGCCAAAGAATCACGTGAGCGGTATAATCTGCATCTTTTTTAAACAGCACAGGCACAGGAACAAATAGCGTTACAGTATCTCACAAATGCGAGTACACCCCTCACATTTTTCTAAATATTTTAATATAACTATTTACACTGTTATACAAGCTGCACACTCACTACTTTACATTGTAGCAAAGTGTCATTTCTTCAGTGTTGTCACATGAAAAGATAGAATAAAATATATACAAAAATGTGAGGGGCGTACCCACTTTTGTGAGATACTGTATATAACAGAGGGGATGGCATGCTTATAATATAGATATAAGAGCAGCAGGAGGGGAGGATCATGGAGTGGACAGAGCTGACAGGCAGGTAGAGGGGGACAGAGGAGAGTTGCGGATGACGGAGGCGCGTAAACTGACCATGGTGTCAGGGCTCAGCAGCCATGATAAACCGTGGTCAGTTTTACGGGGGGGGGGGCAGAACCAAGCAGGATCAGCCAGGTATTGCAGGTGATAGTGGGGGGGGGGGAGGGAATTACACAGCACAAGCACAGTGCTGTATAACATGACTTAAGGGAACGGGATCCATTTTCTTCTCTTTTAGGGTAATAAACACTTTAACACAGTTTTTTTAGTCCATATGCGAGCACTAACATCAATAGTATCCCGCTCTGTGATCACGTATGCTGCGGGGGGGGGGGGGGGTAAATGACTCGGGTTTCAGGTGATTAAACTAAAAGTGGGAAATTTAGAGGTTTAGAAAGAGTTGAGATGGCCAAGCTCTTCTCTGCTGATAAAACCAAGCTGAAAGTGACGGAATCATGCCCTCACTAGGGTTGCCACCTCATCAGGACACGTATAAATCACACAGGTTCCGAGTCTAATATAATGCACATAAGGCATTAGGTGAGTTTAATTACCACCTTAATCAGCCACAGAACCTGTGTAATTAATGTGTGTCCTGGTTTAAAAGGATGAGGTGGCAACCCTAGCCCTCACATAGCTCTACATACCGGGCACTGAACTGTAAATTCACCTTTCTTTCTTACTGTGTGTATTGTAACGTCCACAATTGTCTGATTCTATAATAATAATGGGATAATGAGCATTAGCTGTGGACATGCAGGTTAGCACCTCCATTATGGAAATTACAAGCCCAACAGATGAGGATGAAAAGGTGACAAAGGCAGCACATTTGAATCTAATTTTCTGATGCAAATTTGTTAATGAGTTTAATTACCTTTTCCCCCTGGAATCAATTATGCAAAGTTATAAGTGTTCTTTCTAAATCTGGCACGCCTCAAATGGGGCATGAAAAAAAGCGAAAAGCAAATGTTGACTTTTATAGGGCTGCTGACCTTAAGTCAATAATAGTGAGAAAGGACAATACACATGGATGAAATGTAGTCAGCAAAACTCCTTCCCACTACTCAGTAAATTAAAACAAGTTCTTATGGGCTTTTAACCTTGGCTCACATTGATGCTACTTTGAAATCGTGCAACTTTAATTTCTAAGTACCGGTAGCAGGTCAGCGGGATTTCAGGTGCTACTTAACTACTTAAGCCCCGGAAGATTTTACCCCCTTCCTGACCAGGGGGTATTTTGCGATTCGGCACTGCGATTAACGGACAATTACGCGGTCGTGCGACGCTGTACCTAAACGAATTTGACGTCCTTTTTTTCCCACAAATAGAGCTTTCTTTTGGTGGTATTTGATCACCTGTGCGAGCGTAAATTTTGCAAAAATAACAATATTTTTCAAATTTTTTTATATGAAATTCCCCAAAAAAATGTAAAAATCAAACTTTTTTAACATTTTCGGCCAATTTGTTTTATGCTACCTATGTTTGTTAAAAAAAAAAATTGCAAAAAGCGTATTTTGATTGGTTTGCGCAAAAGTTATCGCGTTTACTAACAAAGGGAAAGATTTTTGTCATTTTTGCGTTTTTTTTTTTAACGTGTAATGGCGGCCAATGTTCCCTCTAATTTTTTACTGTGCTGAGCAAATAAAAAAATTTCTGAGCGCAAACCTTTAGACTGAGCAATGGGGGGGGGGGGGGGGGGGGGGGCGACGTCAATGCAGAGTGACCAGCGTGCCCCCAATCAATTGCAGAGTGCCACAGCAATGCCCCCAATCAATTGCAGAGTGCCACAGCAATGCCCCCAAAAAATTGCAGAGTGCCTACAGCAATGCCCCCAATAAATTTCAGAATGCACAGCAATGCCCCCAATAAATTGTGAGTGCCCACAGCAATGCCCCCAATAAATTGCAGAGTGCACAGCATTGCCCCCAATAAATTGCAGAGTGCACAGAAATGCCCCCAATAAATTGCAGAGTGCACAGCATTGCCCCCAATAAACTGCAGAGTGCACAGCAATGCCCCCAATAAATTGCAGAGTGCACAGCATTGCCCCCAATAAATTGCAGAGTGCACAGCAATGCCCCCAATAAATTGCAGAGTGCACAGCATTGCCCCGAATAAATTGCAGAGTGCACAGCAATGCCCCCAATAAATGCAGAGTGCCACAGCAATGCCCCCAATAAATTGCAGAGTGCCACAGCAATGCCCCCAATAAATTGCAGAGTGCCACAGCAATGCCCCCAATAAATGCAGAGTGCACAGCATTGCCCCCAATAAATTGCAGAGTGCCACAGCAATGCCCCCAATAAATTGCAGAGTGCCACAGCATTGCCCCCAATAAACTGCAGAGTGCACAGCATTGCCCCCAATAAACTGCAGAGTGCACAGCATTGCCCCCAATAAATTGCAGAGTGCACAGCATTGCCCCCAATAAACTGCAGAGTGCCACAGCATTGCCCCCAATAAATTGCAGAGTGCCACAGCATTGCCCCCAATAAACTGCAGAGTGCACAGCATTGCCCCCAATAAACTGCAGAGTGCACAGCATTGCCCCCAATAAACTGCAGAGTGCACAGCATTGCCCCCAATAAATTGCAGAGTGCACAGCATTGCCCCCAATAAATTGCAGAGTGCACAGCATTGCCCCCAATAAACTGCAGAGTGCACAGCATTGCCCCCAATAAATTGCAGAGTGCACAGCATTGCCCCCAATAAACTGCAGAGTGCACAGCATTGCCCCCAATAAACTGCAGAGTGCACAGCATTGCCCCCAATAAATTGCAGAGTGCACAGCATTGCCCCCAATAAACTGCAGAGTGCACAGCATTGCCCCCAATAAACTGCAGAGTGCACAGCATTGCCCCCAATAAATTGCAGAGTGCACAGCAATGCCCCCAATAAATTGCAGAGTGCACAGCATTGCCCCCAATAAACTGCAGAGTGCACAGCATTGCCCCCAATAAATTGCAGAGTGCACAGCAATGCCCCCAATAAATGGCAGAGTGCCACAGCAATGCCCCCAATAAATTGCAGAGTGCACAGCATTGCCCCCAATAAATTGCAGAGTGCACAGCATTGCCCCCAATAAATTGCAGAGTGCACAGCATTGCCCCCAATAAACTGCAGAGTGCACAGCATTGCCCCCAATAAACTGCAGAGTGCCACAGCATTGCCCCCAATAAATTGCAGAGTGCCACAGCATTGCCCCCAATAAACTGCAGAGTGCACAGCATTGCCCCCAATAAACTGCAGAGTGCACAGCATTGCCCCCAATAAATTGCAGAGTGCACAGCATTGCCCCCAATAAATTGCAGAGTGCACAGCATTGCCCCCAATAAATTGCAACCTGCATGGAGTGAATTGATATCCCTGGGTACGATCATGGCAGCGATCCTCCGCTCTCCCCAGCACTTCCAGCGATGCCTCCTGGCTGAGTGGATCTTCTGGTGTTTGACCACCATCCGTAAGTGACTTGGCCCCCGCGAGACCCCCCCCGTGCACTTACCTTAAGGACGGTCACGGACCCGCTCACTTCAGTCCCCGGCTTCCCGCGTCTCCGTGCTCAAGTCCCGGCGCCTCCTCCTCGGCCAATGGCATGAAGTTGGCCTTTCGGCCAATCAGGAAGCAGGAGGACCCGCTCCCTGATTGGCCAGGAGGAGGATCCATGTGACAATAGCGAATTTTCATTCGCTATTGTCATACAATGGGCGTGCTCTCAGGGAGCACGCTCTGCTCCCCGGCCACCTCGTCTGCGCTGTTTAACTAGGTGCGCGGTCTACATAGCTGCTTGCGCGGGACCATAAATTTCACTGCGCGTCCGCGCATGCGCGCACTTTAGGGGGAACATTGATGGCGGCGATCTACAATTCTGCGGGACTGCGACATTGGGGCAGACAGATCGGACCCTTGACTGATATTTTTGACACTTTTGGGGTTACCAGTGACATTTCTACAGTAATCAGTGCTATACATATGCACTGTAACTGTAAAATGACACTGGTAGTGAAGGGGTTAACTTTTTTTTGAGAGGGAGGGGTTATGTGTGTCCCTAGGGGCATGATTCTAACTGTGATTGGCTGTGGTGGTGTGTGTCCCTAGGGGCGTGGTTAAAAAGACATTTATGCGGCTTCATGCACACATGTCTATTGAAGTTGCACCTGAAATCGGCAAAAGTAGTGCAGGAACTACTTTTGCAAATCAGTCCGGCGCCGCACCGATTGGAACGGTGCCATTGCCAAGAATAGGCTGCGACTTGTCCTGTCAAATCGCAAGACAAATCGCTCCAATGTGAACGAGGGCTTCAGAGTGTTTTTTCACAGAATTTATACCATAGTACCATGACTTATGCCTAGTACACACGATGAGATTATCAAACTAATGATCATCTTTTTATTTTTGGATGCTAGTTTCATTTCGAAAAAGTATAGGTCACTAAAGTACGAAAAATCTCGTACGACAGAATAAAAATTCAGAAGTGATGTAATGTGTTGTATCACATGTCAAACTGCAGCCTATTGCCCGCAATGGGAGCGTCCCAATCAGTGCAACGCCAACTTTGCAGCGCCGTACTGATTTCCAAAAGTAGTTCCTGCACTACTTTTGGTGACTTCGGGGGCGATTTCAATAGACATCTGCGCATGAACCCCGCACAGATGTCTTTCAGGTCTTTCAAGTTGCCCCGGAAGTTGGACTGAAATGCAGCTTTGAAATTCAATTTCAAAGCCACGTTCAGTGTGAATGAGGGCTAAAACCTGGAAGCTGATTGGTTTCTATGCACAGCCGCATCAGATTTTGCTTTCTCCAGTCTTAGTAAATTAACGCAATGTCTTTAGAAGCACCTTCTATAACATCAAAACTCTGGTCACTTCTCTGAATGAATTCAGGCTGCTGCTTCCTGTAACAGCAGAGGAGAATACTTTCCAGAGGGCAGAAGGTTAATTTTTCTTCTCTTTTGCAGATTTAGCAGTATCATTGCTTCCTAATATTTCCATAATATCTTCCTTACTGGGCCTCGTGGTTCCTCCTGATGACTACTGAGACATGTCATGACTAGTGTTGAGCGAACACGGACTGTATTATTCGTGTTCGTACCGAATAATTGGATTTTTTGTACCCGAACACGGACACGGACACTTTACTGTATGTTCGGGTAAAAATCCGTGTTCGGTCGTTTTATTTCCGGGTTTTGCATGCTTTGGCGCTCTTTTCATGGCGGGCTTTCAACAGCCAATCAACAATCGTTTAACTGGTGTGCCTTAAGCCATCCCAGCCATGCCTGCAAATGTCTCAGTAGCTGTGATTGGCCGTCTGAAGCATGTGACCAAGTCTTTATAAGTTCGAGGCAGCCGCAGCGGCGTCATTATGCTGCTTAGATTCAGGGACAGAGCACACATCAACGTGCTGGCTGCTGATTAGGGAAAGATAGGCAGGAAAAAACCATTTGTGTCCGGATAGAATTGAGGGACAGGTCGGAGTGTTTAGGCAGGGCGAGTTGTAGGCATTTTAGGGATAGAGTCTGCTGAATTATATAGGGTCAGTGTCTTCTACAAACTACAATCGATATTGCTGTGTGGGGGGTGGGGTGAATCTGCACTCAATCCTGATCTACGATCTCTTCTCAATCCTGTTAGGGACAGAGTCTGCTGAATTTTAGGGAAACTGTGTTCTACAAACTACAATCGATATTGCTGTGTGGGGGGTGGGGTGAATCTGCACTCAATCCTGATCTACGATCTCTTCTCAATCCTGTTAGGGACAGAGTCTGCTGAATTTTAGGGAAACTGTGTTCTACAAACTACAATCGATATTGCTGTGTGGGGGGTGGGGTGAATCTGCACTCAATCCTGATCTACGATCTCTTCTCAATCCTGTTAGGGACAGAGTCTGCTGAATTTTAGGGAAACTGTGTTCTACAAACTACAATCGATATTGCTGTGTGGTGTGGGATTGGAGATAGGCAGGTGTCAGTGATCCACATCCATTTTTCTGTGTGTGAGCTGCAGTGAACACAATCTTTTTGGGCTGCAGTGAACACAATCTTTTTGGGCTGCAGTGAACACAATCTTTTTGGGCTGCAGTGAACACAATCTTTTTGGGCTGCAGTGAACACAATCTTTTTGGGCTGCAGTGAACACAATCTTTTTGGGGTGCAGTGAACAAAATCTTTTTGGGGTGCAGTGAACACAATCCTTTTTGGTGTGCAGTGAACACAATCTTTGTGGGGTGCAGTGAACAAAATCCTTTGTGGGGTGCAGTGAACACAATCTTTTTGGGGTGCAGTGAACAAAATCCTTTTTGGGGTGCAGTGAACAACATCCTTTTTGGGGTGCAGTGAACACAATCTTTTTGGGGTGCAGTGAACAAAATCCTTTGTGGGGTGCAGTGAACACAATCTTTTTGGGGTGCAGTGAACACAATCTTTTTGGGGTGGAGTGAACAACATCCTTTTTGGGGTGCAGTGAACAAAATCCTTTTTGGGGTGCAGTGAACAAAATCATTTTTGGGGTGCAGTGAACACAATCTTTTTGGGGTGCAGTGAACACAATCTTTGTGGGGTGCAGTGAACACAATCTTTTTGGGGTGGAGTGAACAACATCCTTTTTGGGGTGCAGTGAACAACATCCTTTTTGGGGTGCAGTGAACACAATCTTTTTGGGGTGCAGTGAACACAATCTTTGTGGGGTACAGTGAACAGAATCTTTGTGGGGTGCAGTGAACACAATCTTTGGGGGGTACAGTGAACACAATCTTTGTGAGGTGCAGTGAACACAATCTTTGTGGGGTGCAGTGAACACAATCATTGTGGGGTGCAGTGAACTCAATCTTTGTGGGGTACAGTGAACACAATCTCATACTGAAGGTTTGAGGGTGCTGCCTGTTCCATACTCCCCCTACTCCTCATCTAGCCTTTTAGGGGTACAAACAATAGTAATTGGGGCCTAGTGTGGTTGTGTACGTGTGATATACATACACTTTTTTGGGATCATATTTTCTATTCCGCTATTTAATCAAAAACCTTTGGGGATCAGTTAAATTGGGGGATAGTCTGTGTTGGTACGTGTGAGAGAGATCCACCTTTCCAAGTTGTTGGGGTTCATCTCATACTTCTGAAGGTTTGAGGGTGCTGCCTGTTCCATACTCCCCCCTACTCCTAGCCTTTTAGGGGTACAAACAATAGTAATTGGGGCCTAGTGTGGTTGTGTACGTGTGATATACATACACTTTTTTGGGATCATATTTTCTATTCCGCTATTTAATCAAAAACCTCTGGGGATCAGTTAAATTGGGGGATAGTCTGTGTTGGTACGTGTGAGAGAGATCCACCTTTCCAAGTTGTTGGGGTTCATCTCATACTTCTGAAGGTTTGAGGGTGCTGCCTGTTCCATACTCCCCCTACTCCTAGCCTTTTAGGGGTACAAACAATAGTAATTGGGGCCTAGTGTGGTTGTGTACGTGTGATATACATACACTTTTTTGGGATCATATTTTCTATTCCGCTATTTAATCAAAAACCTCTGGGGATCAGTTAAATTGGGGGATAGTCTGTGTTGGTACGTGTGAGAGAGATCCACCTTTCCAAGTTGTTGGGGTTCATCTCATACTTCTGAAGGTTTGAGGGTGCTGCCTGTTCCATACTCCCCCTACTCCTAGCCTTTTAGGGGTACAAACAATAGTAATTGGGGCCTAGTGTGGTTGTGTACGTGTGATATACATACACTTTTTTGGGATCATATTTTCTATTCCGCTATTTAATCAAAAACCTCTGGGGATCAGTTAAATTGGGGGATAGTCTGTGTTGGTACGTGTGAGAGAGATCCACCTTTCCAAGTTGTTGGGGTTCATCTCATACTTCTGAAGGTTTGAGGGTGCTGCCTGTTCCATACTCCCCCTACTCCTAGCCTTTTAGGGGTACAAACAATAGTAATTGGGGCCTAGTGTGGTTGTGTACGTGTGATATACATACACTTTTTTGGGATCATATTTTCTATTCTGCTATTTAATCAAAAACCTTTGGGGATCAGTTAAATTGGGGGATAGTCTGTGTTGGTACGTGTGAGAGAGATCCACCTTTCCAAGTTGTTGGGGTTCATCTCATACTTCTGAAGGTTTGAGGGTGCTGCCTGTTCCATACTCCCCCTACTCCTAGCCTTTTAGGGGTACAAACAATAGTAATTGGGGCCTAGTGTGGTTGTGTACGTGTGATATACATACACTTTTTTGGGATCATATTTTCTATTCCGCTATTTAATCAAAAACCTCTGGGGATCAGTTAAATTGGGGGATAGTCTGTGTTGGTACGTGTGAGAGAGATCCACCTTTCCAAGTTGTTGGGGTTCATCTCATACTTCTGAAGGTTTGAGGGTGCTGCCTGTTCCATACTCCCCCCTACTCCTAGCCTTTTAGGGGTACAAACAATAGTAATTGGGGCCTAGTGTGGTTGTGTACGTGTGATATACATACACTTTTTTGGGATCATATTTTCTATTCCGCTATTTAATCAAAAACCTCTGGGGATCAGTTAAATTGGGGGATAGTCTGTGTTGGTACGTGTGAGAGAGATCCACCTTTCCAAGTTGTTGGGGTTCATCTCATACTTCTGAAGGTTTGAGGGTGCTGCCTGTTCCATACTCCCCCCTACTCCTAGCCTTTTAGGGGTACAAACAATAGTAATTGGGGCCTAGTGTGGTTGTGTACGTGTGATATACATACACTTTTTTGGGATCATATTTTCTATTCCGCTATTTAATCAAAAACCTCTGGGGATCAGTTAAATTGGGGGATAGTCTGTGTTGGTACGTGTGAGAGAGATCCACCTTTCCAAGTTGTTGGGGTTCATCTCATACTTCTGAAGGTTTGAGGGTGCTGCCTGTTCCATACCCCCCCTACTCCTCATCTAGCCTTTTAGGGGTACAAACAATAGTAATTGGGGCCTAGTGTGGTTGTGTACGTGCGAGATACATACACTTTTTTTGATCATATTTCCTATTCCGCTATTCAATAAAAACCTTTGGGGATCAATTAAATTGTGGGATAGTCTGTGTCGGTACGTGTGAGATCCACCTTTCCAAGTTTTTGGGGTTCATCTCATACTTCTGAAGCTTTGAGGGTGCTGCCTGTTCCATACTCCTCCTCCTCCTCATCCATCCTTTTAGGTGTACAAACAATAGTAATTGGGGCCTAGTGTGTTTCTGTACGTGTGAGATACATACACTTTTTTTGATCATATTTCCTATTCCGCTATTCAATAAAAACCTTTGGGGATCAATTGAATTGCGGGATAGTCTGTGTCGGTACGTGTGAGAGAGATCCACCTTTCCAAGTTGTTGGGGTTCATCTCATACTTCTGAAGGTTTGAGGGTGCTGCCTGTTCCATACCCCCCCTACTCCTCATCTAGCCTTTTAGGGGTACAAACAATAGTAATTGGGGCCTAGTGTGGTTGTGTACGTGCGAGATACATACACTTTTTTTGATCATATTTCCTATTCCGCTATTCAATAAAAACCTTTGAGGATCAATTGAATTGCGGGATAGTCTGTGTCGGTACGTGTGAGAGAGATCCACCTTTCCAAGTTGTTGGGGTTCATCTCATACTTCTGAAGGTTTGAGGGTGCTGCCTGTTCCATACTCCCCCTACTCCTCATCTAGCCTTTTAGGGGTACAAACAATAGTAATTGGGGCCTAGTGTGGTTGTGTACGTGCGAGATACATACACTTTTTTGATCAATTGAATTGCGGGATAGTCTGTGTCGGTACGTGTGAGAGAGATCCACCTTTCCAAGTTGTTGGGGTTCATCTCATACTTCTGAAGGTTTGAGGGTGCTGCCTGTTCCATACCCCCCCTACTCCTCATCTAGCCTTTTAGGGGTACAAACAATAGTAATTGGGGCCTAGTGTGGTTGTGTACGTGCGAGATACATACACTTTTTTTGATCATATTTCCTATTCCGCTATTCAATAAAAACCTTTGGGGATCAATTAAATTGCGGGATAGTCTGTGTCGGTACGTGTGAGATCCACCTTTCCAAGTTTTTGGGGTTCATCTCATACTTCTGAAGCTTTGAGGGTGCTGCCTGTTCCATACTCCTCCTCCTCCTCATCCATCCTTTTAGGTGTACAAACAATAGTAATTGGGGCCTAGTGTGCTTCTGTACGTGTGAGATACATACACATTTTTTGATCATATTTCCTATTCCGCTATTCAATAAAAACCTTTGGGGATCAATTAAATTGCGGAATAGTCTGTGTCGGTACGTGTGAGATCCACCTTTCCAAGTTTTTGGGGTTCATCTCATACTTCTGAAGCTTTGAGGGTGCTGCCTGTTCCATACTCCTCCTCCTCCTCATCCATCCTTTTAGGTGTACAAACAATAGTAATTGGGGCCTAGTGTGTTTCTGTACGTGCGAGATACATACACTTTTTTTGATCATATTTCCTATTCCGCTATTCAATAAAAACCTTTGGGGATCAATTAAATTGCGGGATAGTCTGTGTCGGTACGTGTGAGATCCACCTTTCCAAGTTTTTGGGGTTCATCTCATACTTCTGAAGCTTTGAGGGTGCTGCCTGTTCCATACTCCTCCTCCTCCTCATCCATCCTTTTAGGTGTACAAACAATAGTAATTGGGGCCTAGTGTGCTTCTGTACGTGTGAGATACATACACATTTTTTGATCATATTTCCTATTCCGCTATTCAATAAAAACCTTTGGGGATCAATTAAATTGCGGGATAGTCTGTGTCGGTACGTGTGAGATCCACCTTTCCAAGTTTTTGGGGTTCATCTCATACTTCTGAAGCTTTGAGGGTGCTGCCTGTTCCATACTCCTCCTCCTCCTCATCCATCCTTTTAGGTGTACAAACAATAGTAATTGGGGCCTAGTGTGCTTCTGTACGTGTGAGATACATACACATTTTTTGATCATATTTCCTATTCCGCTATTCAATAAAAACCTTTGGGGATCAATTAAATTGCGGGATAGTCTGTGTCGGTACGTGTGAGATCCACCTTTCCAAGTTTTTGGGGTTCATCTCATACTTCTGAAGCTTTGAGGGTGCTGCCTGTTCCATACTCCTCCTCCTCCTCATCCATCCTTTTAGGTGTACAAACAATAGTAATTGGGGCCTAGTGTGCTTCTGTACGTGTGAGATACATACACATTTTTTGATCATATTTCCTATTCCGCTATTCAATAAAAACCTTTGGGGATCAATTAAATTGCGGAATAGTCTATGTCGGTACGTGTGAGATCCACCTTTCCAAGTTTTTGGGGTTCATCTCATACTTCTGAAGCTTTGAGGGTGCTGCCTGTTCCATACTCCTCCTCCTCCTCATCCATCCTTTTAGGTGTACAAACAATAGTAATTGGGGCCTAGTGTGTTTCTGTACGTGTGAGATACATACACTTTTTTTGATCATATTTCCTATTCCGCTATTCAATAAAAACCTTTGGGGATCAATTGAATTGCGGGATAGTCTGTGTCGGTACGTGTGAGAGAGATCCACCTTTCCAAGTTGTTGGGGTTCATCTCATACTTCTGAAGGTTTGAGGGTGCTGCCTGTTCCATACCCCCCCTACTCCTCATCTAGCCTTTTAGGGGTACAAACAATAGTAATTGGGGCCTAGTGTGGTTGTGTACGTGCGAGATACATACACTTTTTTTGATCATATTTCCTATTCCGCTATTCAATAAAAACCTTTGAGGATCAATTGAATTGCGGGATAGTCTGTGTCGGTACGTGTGAGAGAGATCCACCTTTCCAAGTTGTTGGGGTTCATCTCATACTTCTGAAGGTTTGAGGGTGCTGCCTGTTCCATACTCCCCCTACTCCTCATCTAGCCTTTTAGGGGTACAAACAATAGTAATTGGGGCCTAGTGTGGTTGTGTACGTGTGATATACATACACTTTTTTTGGATCATATTTTCTATTCCGCTATTCAATAAAAACCTTTCTAGGGCAAGATCTTAAATTACAGAAATATGAGGAGACCGTCAAATAAGGGCCGTGGCCTGGGTCGTGGTGCTGCTGGTAGAGCTCCTGTTGCAAGGAGAGGACATGGTCGATCTGTGCCAGCTACACGCACAAGTGAAACACCTTCCTCAAGTGTGAGTAGGCGACAGAACCTGCATCAGTATTTGGTAGGGCATCAAACGCCCCTAGAAGTGATGAGGCCAGAACAAGTTGAGGCGATAGTAGATTGGTTTGCTGCTGACAGTGCCTCCAGTTCCTTCTCATTGTCTCCCACCCAGTCTACTGCAGAAAGGTCAGAGTTGGCACCTGCAGCCAATGTCCAACCGTCTTTCACCTCACCCCCTTGCAAATCAGGCCAGCAGTCTGAGCCCCAAGCCATACAGCAGTCTCTTATTCTTTTTGAGGACTCTGTCAGCAGGGTTTCCCAGGGCCATCCACCTAGCCCTGCCCCAGAAGTGGAAGAGATTGAGTGCAGCGATGCCCAACCACTTATTCCTCAAGATGAGTACATGCAAGGATCATCGCAGCACGTCTCCGATGATGACGAAACGCAGGTGCCAACTGCTGCGGCGTTCAGCATTGTGGAGACCGACAAGGAGGGCAGGGGTGAAGACTGGGTGGAAGATGATGTGGAGGACGATGAGGTCCTCGACCCCACATGGAATGAACGTCATGCAGGTGAACTGAGTAGTTTGGAGGAAGAGGCGGTGGTCGCACAGAGCCACCAGCACAGCAGAAGAGGGAGCAGGGTGCAGAAGCGGAGCGGCCGTGCCCTAGACACTACGCCCGCTACTGCCCAACGCAGCAAGGGAACGAGCGCACCAAAGTCAGCTCAAAGGAGTTCTCTAGCGTGGAAGTTCTTTAGAAAATGTGCTGATGACAGGACACGAGTGGTTTGCACCCTGTGCAATCAGAGCTTGAAGCGAGGCATGAACCTTCTCAACCTGAGCACAACCTGCATGATCAGGCATCTAAGTGCAAAGCACGAGCTGCAGTGGAGTACACACCTTCAAAACCAAGAAACGTCTCTGGCTCATCCTGCTTCCTCTTCTGCTGCAGTCTCGGCCGCTCCAGCCACATCTGTAGTGATACCGGCACCTGCCACCCCGCAAACAGACGATCTGTCAGCAACACCACCACCTGGGTCACCAACAACCATCTCCACAATGTCCTGTGGAAGCGTTCAGCTTTCCATCTCCCAAACACTTGAGAGGAAGAGGAAGTACCCCCCTACCCACCCGCGATCCCTGGCCCTGAATGCCAGCATTTCAAAATTATTGGCCTTTGAAATGCTGTCATTCCGTCTGGTGGAGACGCACAGTTTTAAAAACCTTATGTCGGTGGCTGTCCCACAGTACGTCGTGCCCAGCCGCCACTACTTTTCCAGGCAAGCCATCCCTTCCCTGCACAACCAAGTGGGGGAAAAAATCAGGTGTGCACTGCGCAACGCCATCTGTGCCAAGGTCCACCTAACTACGGATACGTGGACCAGTAAGCACGGTCAGGGGCGTTATATCTCCCTAACGGCACACTGGGTAAATGCAGTGGCGGATGGGCCTGAGGCGGATAGCAATTTGGCGCATGTCCTTCCACCACCGAGGATTGCAGGGCGCTTCAGTTTGCCTCCTGTTCCTAACTCCTCCTACTCCGCTTCCTCATCCTCTACCGCCTCCTCATCCGGACAGCGTAACACCTTCACCACCAACTTCAGCACGGCCAGGGGTAAACGACAGCAGGCAGTTTTACAACTTGCCTGTTTGGGGGACAAACCACACACCGCGCAGGAGTTGTGGAGGAGCATGGAACAGCAGACAAATGAGTGGTTGCTGCCAGCGAGCCTCAAGCCCGGCCTGGTGGTGTGCGATAACGGGCGAAATCTCATAGCAGCTCTGGGCCTAGCCGGTTTGACGCACATCCCTTGCCTGGCGCATGTGCTGAATTTGGTGGTGCAGAGGTTCCTTAAAAACTACCCCGATATGTCAGAGCTGCTGCAGAAAGTGCGGGCCGTTTGTGCGCACTTTCGGCGTTCTCACCCTGCTGCTGCTCGCCTGGCAGCGCTGCAGCGTAACTTCGGCCTTCCCGCTCACCGCCTCATATGTGACGTGCCCACAAGGTGGAACTCCACCTTGCACATGCTGGAAAGACTGTGCGAGCAGCAGCAGGCCATAGTGGAGTTTCAGCTGCAGCACGCACGCGTGAGTCGCTCTGCGGAACAGCACCACTTCACCACCAATAACTGGGCCTCCATGCGAGACCTGTGTGCCTTGTTGCGCTGTTTTGAGTACTCCACCAACATGGCCAGTGGCAATGACGCCGTTCTCAGCTTAACTATCCCACTTCTATGCCTCCTTGAAAAAACAATTCGGGCGATGATGGAAGAGGATGTGGCACAGGATGAGGAGGAGGAGGAGGATGAAGAGGTAACATTTCCAAGGCTTTCAGGGCAGTCATTCGCAAGGGGCTCCGAGGGTGGGTTCCTGCACACGCAAACGCCAGGGACGCAATTGTCCAGCAGGGGCACAGTTCTGGAGGATGAGGAGGATGAGGAGGAGGAGGAGCTGGAGGAGGAGATGGAACCATGTTCACAGCAGGGTGGCACCCAGGCCAGCTCATGGCCATCACTGGTGCGTGGCTGGGGGGATACAGAGGACACGGACGATACACCTCCCACAGAGGACAGCCTTTCGTCGCCTCTGGGCAGCCTGGCACACATGAGCGATTACATGCTGCAGTGTCTCCACAACGACCGCCGAGTTGCCCACATTCTAACTTGTGCTGATTACTGGGTGGCCACGCTGCTGGATCCCCGTTACAAGGACAACGTACCGTCCTTAATTCACTCACTGGAGCGCGATCGCAAGATGCGCGAGTACAAGCGCACGCTGGTAGACGCCATGCTGCTGGCATTCCCATCTGACAGCGGGGCCACAGTGGAAGCACAAGGCAGAGGAGGAGGAGGAGGAGGTCGCCAACGCAACCAGGGCACCGCCAGCACCTCAGAAG
Organism: Pelophylax lessonae; assembly: GCF_965119305.1. Taxonomy (NCBI): domain Eukaryota; kingdom Metazoa; phylum Chordata; class Amphibia; order Anura; family Ranidae; genus Pelophylax; species Pelophylax lessonae. The sequence goes on along the minus strand of NC_138777.1, from coordinate 41,512,953 downwards.
GCAGGGTTAGCATGGCCGAAATGTGGAAAAGCTTTGTCAGCACGCCACAACAAACAGCAGCACCAGCAGCTCAGATGGAACGTCTTAGCAGGAGGCAGCATTTTACCAACATGGTGGAGCAGTATGTGTGCACACGCCTACATGTAGTGAATGACGGGTCTGCCCCCTTCAACTTCTGGGTCTCCAAATTGGGCACATGGCCTGAGCTTGCCCTTTACGCCTTGGAGGTGCTGGCGTGCCCTGCAGCCAGTGTATTATCTGAACGGGTATTTAGCACGGCTGGGGGCGTTATAACAGACAAGCGCAGCCGCCTGTCCAGAGACAATGTGGACAAGCTCACGTTCATTAAAATGAACCAGGCATGGATCCCACGGGACTTTTCCGTACCTTATGCAGAATAGCAATGGATACCGACCTTACCCACCCATTGTTCCATTTTTGCTCTTTCTCACTCTTTTGGGGTGTACCCTCATTTAAAATTTTTGAAAAGAAGCAGTGTTGGCTACCTCGTCCTCCTCCTCAGGGCCAGATTAATGTAGGGGCTATTGGAGCTGCAGCTCCAGGCCCCTACCTTTTATATAGGCCCCGGGTTGGCCATATTCACTGTTACCGCTCTTCTGTCACTTGTAAACACAGAAGTCTGGCTTCTATGCTCGCTTCCCCAGGCAGCACCCTCAGAACCTCCCCACACAGCGTGAAGGCCGGACAAGGAGGGACAGTTGGCGATGCATGGATGTGTTTATGGGCTTCAGAGACAGCATCCCATGTTGAATTAGGCATGCATGGCTGCACCCTTCCTCCTCTGGGTGCATGGCAAGGCACGGCCCTTAAGGCCCTTCAAAATCCTCAGCACCAAGCCCATGATGCTGTTAATCCGGCCCTGGTCCTCCTCCACCGCCGCTTCCACCTACACCGCCCATAGGTGTGCGCAGCCTATTGCATTAAGGTGTGCACCCCAAAGTTGAAATACACATGCATGTGTTTGCCAGCAGGGAGAGTAATGTATCGGGGCCATGTACCTGTAGGCAAGGAGAAATAGAGCAGAGCAGGTCCCAGGGAGATCTTTCCCATCTCCTCACTGGCAATGCTATGTGCCCTAGGTGATTAGGGTGTGCCCAGGCACACCCAGCACACCCTGTGCGCACGCCTATGTCACCGCCACATCCACCACCACCTCAACCTCCCTCCTACTCCATATGGGCCTCGTCCTTCAGAGATGAAGAAGAACATTGTTTTATTTTTCTGTTTTTTTTTGTTGTTTTAAGTTATTTCCCTATCCACATTTGTTTGCAGAGCACTTGCCATGCTCTTAATTACGTTTTGCTGCCATTTGCAGCACTCTAGCCCTTTCCTTTGGTGTTTTAGAGCCATTTTAGTGCCTTAAAGTTCGGGTCCCCATTGACTTCAATGGGGTTCGGTGTCCGGGAAAAGTTCGGTAAAAGTCCGGGACACGGACCCGGACTTTTTTTTAAAGTTCGGCCGAACCCGTCGAACACGGACATCTAGGTGTCCGCTCAACCCTAGTCATGACATAGTATCTGGTGGGAGGAGCTATAGTGAATGAATCATTTTTTAGTGCAAGGGCCTACCTGATTGGATATAAAATGAATGGGGTGTTTAGGTAAGTCTGTGCACTTAGCAGTTTTGGCAAATCTGAGTAAATTTTATAATAGACTTGTAGAGTGACCCTACTCATTACAATATGGTTTTACAGACTCTGTCTTTAAAGTGACTGAAGTGTTTAAAGGTATACCTATACAATTCATTCAGTTTGCATGCAAAGATCTAGGTCGATGTCCTTCACAACCATCAGAATATCCAAACAAGATTGTGCAATCATATTGTAATGTGCATGGTCAGCTTCAAGAGGAGCTCCAGGTTCCTTCAAAAAAAAAAAAATTAAAGTTCAGCAGCTACAAATACTGACTGACTTAATACTAGGGCACTTACCTGTCCAGGCATCCAGCGGTGTCCTCACCCAAGCCGATTGTTCAGTCAGCTATTGGGTGCTGGCACCGCCATCTTGACTAAGGGAAGCCAACAACCTTCACAGCAGTTTCCTACTGGGCATATGCGACACTTCACAGAAAGCTGTGGGGGGCCGAACTTCCAGCTCAATTTACTTGTCAAAATCAGGTACCCACTCCTCCCTACCCCAAATGTGGCAGCGGAGGGGGGTGGAGGCAGACAAGCGAAGCTTCCCCTTTTGGGTGGAGCTCTGCTTTAAAGGGCACTTTACAGTATATTCAGATAAAAATGTGTAAAGTATGCCCAAAGGGTAACTCCACTTTCATGGGGAAATTTTATATATACTGTATTTTCTGGCGTATAAGACTACTTTTGAACCTCAAAAAAATCCCCCAAAAATGGGGGGTCGTCTTATACGCCGAGTATAATATCTCCAATGTAACCTAAGTATAAGTATTACCGGTAGATGAAAATTAGGGGGGTCGTCTTATACGCCCAGTCGTCTTATACGCCGGAAAATACGGTATATATATATATATATATATATATATATATATATATATATATATATATATATATATAGCGTATACAATTGCCACACAAGTCATATTGTAATTGAATGTTATTAAAAATTACATTTCCTTTTCAATCTTGCATCTGTGCAATGCAATATGGCCACCTGGAGGTGTTCTGTACACAGAATGTGATTGGCATAAGGATTGTCCCAGAAGTCTGCACTAAGATACAGATTTTTGGCCTTCTCTGCAGCAAAAATTTAAATTTTGGTAAGATACTCCCAATAGGAAATAACATCTAAAGGAATGCAGACCCTGCAACTGTTCTCATTAGAGCCCTGATTCTGCAGCAGCTGGTTGATAATTATGAAACCACTCCCATTAAACTCCCCCCCCCCGCTCGTTACCTGGGGAGCCAGCGCATGTGACCGGTGGCTCTGATGGCCGCCGGCCACTCACAATTTCCCGCAGCAGCGGGAGAAAGACAGACGGCTGATGTAAACACAGCCGTCTGTCATTCTCCCTGAAGTATTCACACAGGCTATGTGATCCTGCTGTATAGGATCGCATGTCTCTGTGATTACTTCACAAGCCACGCCCCCTGACAGTTAGAATCACGCCCCTAGGGACACACTTAACCCCTTGATCGCCAGTAATGTTAACCCCTTCCCTGCCAGTGTCATTTTTACAGTAAGAAAGGAGAGAGCGGCGCAGAGCAGTCTTTGTGTACCGGTCTCACCCAACCTCGGACAGTGAGTCACCAATTTTAACAGTGTTAAATAAACTTGTACTATACTAAGCTGGCGCCGCTCTCTCCTTTCTTGCATCTCTCAGGGCTTCTCCACGCTTCAGCCGGCTGCCGCGGACTATAGCTTCCCTACAGTACCAAACTTTGTTCCCCCCCCCCCCCACACAGCCCCATAACCCCCCCCCCCCTCCCATCCACCCACATTCCTTGTACTATCTTGGGATATTAGAAGAGCGCCATGACACCCCCCACTTTCATTTTTACAGTAACAGTGCATATGTATAGCAAAAGTGTCAAAAATGTCAGTCAGGGGTCCGATCTGTCCGGCGCAATGTCGCAGTCCCGCAAAAAAAAATCGCAGATCGCCGCCATTACTAGTTAAAAAAAAAAACAATAAAAATGACAGAAATCTTTCCCGTAGTTAGTAAACGCAATAACTTTTGCGCAAACCAATCAAAATACGCTTATTGCAATTTTTTTTTACCAAAAATATGTAGCAGAAAACAAATTGGCCTAAAATGTTAAAAAAAATTTGATTTTTAAATTTCTTTTTTAATTTCATATAAAAAATGTGAAAAATATTGTTATTTTTTCAAAATTGTCGCTCTTTTTTTGTTTATAGCGCAAAAAATAAAACTCGCACAGGTGATCAAATACCACCAAAAGAGAGCTCTGTTAGTGGGAAAAAAAGGATGTCAAATTCGTTTGGGTACAGCGTTGCACGACCGCACAATTGTCCGTTAAAATCACGCAGTGCCGAATCGCAAAATAGGGCCTGGTCATTGAGCAGCCAAATCTTCCGGGGCTAAAGTGGTTAAACTGAGCCTGTGCTCTGCTTCAGTGCTGTCTTGTCTACAGCATTCCCATGCATACCTGCAATTTGTTAAGCCCCGTACACACGTACCGAATGTCGGCCGAACGATCGTCCGTCTTTTGTCTGGTGCTGTCCTGTCGGCTGAAAAGTGCTAAAGACTGCTACACGAATTTTGTCGGCCAACAACAGCCGACTGCAGAAGTGATGTCATGTGATGGTTAACTTTCCTTGTGTTTTTTCTTCTCTGAGCATGCCCAGTCTTGCTAATCTGCTGTTTGTCGGCCGAATTCTGTACTGACTGGCGAACAATCGGCCGTTCTGGTGACAGCCAACAAATATTTTAAAGTCTGCACGACAGATTCTGTTCGGCCGAAAATGCGCTGTCGGCTGTCGGAAGCATCATACTAACAAGCCTACAATTGGTCGATCGGTTGGCGGCCGAATATTTATGGCCGACAATCGGTACGTGTGTACGGGGCTTTACTCTGCAGCTGACTACTGTTACCGAATCGGCTTGTCTTGACAACTCCTGAACTCCTCCTGCACCGACCGCGGCCTGCCTCAGACCTCGATTCTGCTTGTGCCCCGTGCTGCTGCTCCACTGATCTGTTACCGACTCCACTCCTGCCTACGCATCCACACCCGATCTGAGTGGAAAACCTATCACAGCAGCACCAAGCACTATTCACTGTGCACTTTATTTATTATTTTTTTAACTTTCATCACCAAGAAGTCACATTATAATAATTTTATACACATGAACTTTCTGCACATGAACTTTTGCACAAGATTTTTATGAGAGTATTTATATACCTAATGCACTATATATGAACTTGTAATAGTTTATTTTATTTTCATTAATATTATATAATTTTTAATTTTTATTTTCTATTTTTTTACACGTGAAGTGTATCAAATTTAACATACCACTTGCAATAGACCACAGGGTTTATATGCACTTTAATAAGTTTGAACTTGAACAAATTTAGGATTGTGTTATTATTATTTATTCAAGCAAGCGCTATAGGTAATCCTATATAAACAGATTACTTTATATTTAAGAACTCGCAACCTTTACTATAGCAGCTGCAAATCACATTTATTTCTTCATCCATTTACTTATTTATTTATTTATAAACTATAGGTTTCTCCATTTGGCGCGGGAATATACTTAGTATATTGTACCCCTTATTATACCATATTTGCCAACATTTGAAAAAAATTTCCAGGGACACTTTACAGCACAGCTATCAATTACTTACCACACCCACTTCCCCGAAGCTCCGCCCACTCTGCATAATTAATCTCCGCCTACTTATCAGATTATAGGGTCTACTTCATAAAGAGAGAATTACAGGAATTTGAAAAGGGAATTGAAAACTTGAGGCCAAAGTAGCAGAGTTGGAAATATTCTCCCATTCAGCTGCACTACTTCTGCCTAAAGTTTAAAATTCTCATCACAGTTCCCTGCAATTCTAAAGTGTCAGCTTGTCGGAAGGTGCTCTGCCTCCCCCTGCTGGCGGATTTCGGAAAGTGCACCATGCTGACACCCTGCCTCCGGTGACACGTTAAATTTGCGACAGACGGGAAGAGTGAGCAGGCACCGAGAGAGAGACAACCTGCTGCCAGAACTACAACACATAGCTGGGGTGAGAGCGACACTGTGTGGAACAAAATAAAATTTTTTTAATGATTTACATTGTCCCTGATGAACAGGGACAATGTAAATTACCCGGGACAGGCTCCTATTTGCCGGGATTGTCCCGGGAAAAACGGGACAGTTGGCAGGTATGTTATACCACACAGGCAAAAAAAGCAACACAGCATACTACACTGCTTTTAAAAAGCAGTAACATTATTTTTTTATTTTGGCTTCTTTCACGCGGTCCGCCTCCATAGGCGGATCTGTGCTGCTCAGCAGGGGATCGATACACAGATCCCCGCTGAGCAGGAAGGTGACAGTTCCCTCACCGCTCTGTGTGCGGAGAGGGAGGTGTCAGAGCCCCATGCATCTCTATGGGGGAATCGGATGAGAGCGAACCGCCTGTCCGCTCTCATCCGATCCCATCCCATCCCCTGGACGGATGGAAAATAGGGTTTCCATCCGTCTGGATTTCACGGACAGGATCAGATATGGATGGCAGTGGGTGTCAGTGGACATGTCTGCGCTAACATCCGCTGCCCCATAGGGATGCATGGAGGATTCGATCAGATCCACCTAAAAAACTGACAGGCGGATCTGATCGGATTGTCCGTGTGAAAGGACCCTTAGGGTTACAAACCCTTTAGGCTGCATTCACATGTCAGCGTATGATCGCGGGCAGAACTGCCGCGGTTCCGCCCACGATTCGGAGATCTATTGCAAATCGCGGGATGCCTAGCGTTGCCCGTTGATTTGCAATAGCCCCCCAAATGCCGATCGATGTTGCCGCGATTTACGCCCGCCGAATCGCGGCAACATCGCGCAAACAAAATCGCGGGACGCAATACGCTCTTGTACTTTTTTGGAGCGTATTGCGTCCCGCAATTTTGTTTGCGCGATGTTGCCGCGATTCGGCGGGCGTAAATCGCGGCAACATCGCTCGGCGTTTGGGGGGCTATTGCAAATCAACGGGCAACGCTAGGCGTCCCGCGATTTGCAATAAATCTCCGAATCGCAGGCGGAACCGCGGCGGTTCTGCCCGCGATTATACGCTGACATGTGAATGCAGCCTTAAAGTTACTAGCAGCCTTTCCATTTAATTCAAAGGATATAGGTTGTTTGTTTTTGGATGTAATGGTTCCTGTACCTATTTCAGAATTTAGACCTTGGGGGACCCAGGGCACTTTCGAAGGTCCACTCAACATCTAAATTAAATGACATGACAATAAAAAAGTGAACTGAAATAAAATATAAACCGCTTTTGTTCTAAAAATAAATATGTTCGGTTCCAAAGAAGAATTGTTTGATTTTTTTTTCCTCAATTTTATTGCCTGTAAGAATATACATTACACAGATAATTGGAACTGGCAAGTCATACATCACAGATATGCATCACACTACAATATTTAGAAAAAGTCTTTCTTCCGGCACATAGCATCTGCAAAATATTTAACTCATCAAACTGTACCATCGCAAGGACACTGCTCTCGGTAGCCAGTAGGCACAGAAGACTTAGAGCTTGTTTACATTTGCTTAAAAATGTGGCATTAGACATGCTTTTTTAACCACTTAAGCCCCGGAAGATTTTATCCCCTTCCTGACCAGGCGGTATTTTGCGATTCGGCACTGCGTGACTTTAACGGACAATTGCGCGGTCGTGCGACGCTGTACCTAAACGAATTTGACGTCCTTTTTTTCCCACAAACAGAGCTTTCTTTTGGTGGTATTTGATCACCTGTGCGATTTTTTGATCATGCGCTATTAACAAAAAAAGAGCATCAATTTTGCAAAAATAACAATATTTTTCACATTTTTTATATGAAATTCCCCAAAAAAAAAAGTAAAAATCAAAATTTCTTAAGATTTTCGGCCAATTTGTTTTATGCTAATAGTTGAGAATAACGTCCATAAATAAAGATGAATAAATCACATCCCAACAGCTTTGAAAAAGTGACCGAAATTATGTGTCTTCCCCTAATAAGATATGTGCACCACCATGTGGGGTAAAAATGCAAACTCACTAAATATAAGTGACCAATAATGGCAAAATAAATATATATACAAGTGAATCCACTAAGGCAGCAATGGGGTATTTTCAGCAACCTCCAATGGTACTCGGACCTCAGTACAGGTGGTCCCCAAACATCCAACTTACAAACGACTCCTACTTACAAATGGAGACGTAAAGAGGGAGACAACAGGAAGTAAGAGGAAATCTACCCCTGGGAAGGGAAATTCACTCCTTGGAGAGTTATTAATGGGAAAAAGGTGTCTCCACTGAAGCTTTATCATCAATCCTTGTTTTTACAACAACCCAAAGTTTTCAAAATCCAATTGTCATGGGGACAGAAAGTGAGGTGACATCTTCTGAACAGGGGCACAGACAGCAAATTAACCACTTTACCACCAGAGGATTTTGCTGTCTTACGTCCAGGCCACTTTTTGCGATTCGGCGCTGTGCGACTTTAACTGACAATTGCGCGGTCGTGCGACGCTGTACCCAAACGAAATTTAAGTCCTTTTTTTCCCACAAACATAGCTTTCTTTTGGTGGTATTTGATCACCTGTGTGATTTCTACTTTTTGCGCTATAAACAATATTTGAAAAAATAACAATATTTTTAACATTTTTTTATATGAAATTCCCCCCAAAAAAGATGTAAAAAACAATTTTTTTTTACATTTTTGGCCAATTTGTTTTCTGCTACATATGTTTGGTAAAAAAAATCGCAATAAGCGTATTTTGATTGGTTTGCGCAAAAGTTATTGCATCTACTAACAAAGGGAAAGATTTGTGTCATTTTTGGTGTTTTTTTTTTTAACGCGTAATGGCGGCGATCTGCGATTTTTTTTTGCGGTACTGCGACATTGCGGCGGACAGATCGGACCCTTGACTGACATTTTTGACACTTTTGGGGTTACCAGTGACATTACTACAGTAATCAGTGCTATAAATATGCACTGTTACTGTATGACATCGGGTCCGCCGGTCACACGCACGGGGGGGTCCGTGACCGAGCGGGAGAGCGCCTCCGGCGGCGCGCGCTCGCTCCCCAGAGCCTCACAGGCTAGCGACGTAGACCTACGTCGCTCTGCCTGTGAGGGGCTGACTGCCACAGTAAATATACTGTGAGCAGTCGGCAAGTGGTTAAGGGATAAAAAATAGGGCTTTCATCCTTTCAAAAAGCGGATGTTGGCGAAAACGGATGTAAATGAATGATCATCCATTGATGTCCATTTTTCATCAGGTCAGCGGATAGATGAAAAAAAAACAAATGGTCCGTATGTGTGAAAGGGCCCTTAGATGATATTTTTAATGAGATGCACCTGTATGTTTCCCCTTGTGTTTACTAGATCCTAGAGGACAATGGGGTTGATTTAGGCTGCATTCACATGTCAGCGTATGATCGTGGGCAGAACCGCCGCGGTTCCGCCCGCGATTCGGAAATTTATTGCAAATCGCGGGACGCCTAGCGTTGCCCATTGATTTGCAATAGCCCCCCAAACGCCGAGCGATGTTGCCGCGATTTACGCCCGCCGAATCGCGGCAACATCGCGCAAACAAAATCGTGGGACGCAATACGCTCAAAAAAAGTACAAGAGCTTCTTTGGAGCGTATTGCGTCCCGTAAATCGCGGCAAAATCGCTCGGCGTTTGGGGGGCTATTGCACATCAACGGGCAACGCTAGGCGTCCCGCGATTTGCAATAAATCTCCGAATCGCGGGCGGAACCGCGGCGGTTCTGCCTGCGATCATACGCTGACATGTGAATGCAGCCTTACAAATAGACTGCTCACTTAGCAAAATTATTTTTTACTTTCGCTTAGTGAAGCTCTGTTGACTTCTATCATCCAGTCACATGCAAGCAAAAATATTTTATTTTATTTTATCTTCCCAGCCTGTGATTGGATATACTTTGCAAAGCGATTTTTCCCAACATTCACAAAGTTAAAACAAAATTCCTGTGCAAAGTGAAAATTGACAATGAACGTACTCTACACAATTAGTAAATTAACCTCAATGTGTCTATTATGTGAACTCTGCATGTGTAATCATTTATTTGGCATTTTCTTAATTGAGAGAATGGACACCTTTCAGTTTCATGCTGCTGAGTTTCTGTCTATTCATGTTGGGAGCAGAAAAACCTGAAAAACCTGAAAAACAAAACCCTGACCATCCAAAATTTGCATCAGCACCTTGACTTGAATTCAAATATGGCATTAGGGTTTTAGTATTTTAATTTTGCATTACTTATCTGCGGGCATTCCTTCAACCCTACCTCTAGGGCTTGTTAGTCTAATAGACCTCCAACAAACAATAAATGACCCTGGTGTTAGCAACTTACCTCTGATAAATAAATTATAAATGGTGTCAAAATAATAGTAGGCGCTCAACCAAACAGATACAAAAAATATTGTGTATAACTATATAGCGATAATGTAAAATAAAATTGACTTAAAGGAAAAGGAACAAAAAAACGAATAAATTCACATTTATTTGCAGATAAAATAATGTGCATTTATTTTTAATTTTTTTGCAGCAGCCTGTAAAACATTGCACCAGCGATCAGCAGATCACTGGCTCTATGTATGAATGATGTGGCCGTGTGTGTGTGGAGCCCCACAAGGCCACGCTGTTTTCCAAAAATAACAGCTAGTACAGGGAACTTCTCCCCGTACTGCTGTCACAGGGAGGAGGGGGGGGGGGGGGGAATTGCCGAGCAGCTACAAGATGGGGAACATGTTGCATGTTCCTAAAGGTCAACTTATTCTTTAGGGCTCTTTCACACGGGCGGTCCGATCAGATCCGCCTGTCAGTTTTTTAGGCGGATATGATCGTATGCCCCATTCAGCCCTATGGAGCAGCGGATGTCAGAGGTGACATGTCCGCTGACACCCGCTGCCATCCGCATCCGATCATGTCCGTGAAATCCGGACGGATGGAATCCCTATTTTCCAACCGCCCTGGGGATGGGATCGGATGAGAGCGGACAGGCGCTTTCCCATAGAGAGCAGCGGGGGCTGTGACACCTCCCTCTCCGCACTGCAAGCGGAGACGGAGCTGTCATCTGCCGGCTCAGCGGGGATCGCGGATCGATCCCTGCTGAGCAGCACGGATCCGCCTTCGGAGACGGACCGTGTGAAAGAGCCCTTAACCACTTAAGCCAGGGAAGATTTTACCCCCATTCCGACCAGGGGGTTTTTGCGATTTTTTACTGCGTGACTTTAACGGACAATTGCGCGGTCGTGCGACACTGTACCTAAACGAATTTCACGTCCTTTTTTTCCCACAAACAGAGCTTTCTTTTGGTGGTATTTGATCACTTGTGCGATTTTTTGATCATGCGCTATAAACAAAAAAAGAGCGTAAATTTTGCAAAAATAACAATATTTTTCAAAATGTTTTATATGAAATTCCCAAAAAAAATGTAAAAATCAAAATTTTTTAACATTTTCGGGCCAATTTGTTTTATGCTACGTATGTTTGGTAAAAAAAATCGCAAAAAGCGTATTTTGATTGGTTTGCGCAAAAGTTATCGCGTTTACTAACAAAGGGAAATATTTTTGTGATTTTTGGTGTTTTTTTTTTTTTTTAACGAGTAATGGCGGCGATCTGCGTTTTTTTTTTGCTGGACTGCGACATTGCGGCGGACAGATCGGACCCTTGACTGACATTTTTGACACTTTTGGGTTTACCAGTGACATTACTGCAGTAATCAGTGCTATACATATCCACTGTTACTGTAAAAATGACACTGGCAGGGAAGGGGTTAACTGTATTGGAGAGGGAGGGGTTAAGTGTGTCCTAGGGGCGTGATTCTAACTGTGATTGGACAGGTCTCCTATTGTAAAAACAGAGATCAACGGTTCTACATAGTAGAACCGTCTGATCTCCATTTTTACACAGGGGAGAATGACAGGCGGCTTGTTTACATTAGCCGCCCGCCTTTCTCCCGCTCTACCGACGATCGTAGTGTGACCGGCGGACATCGGGTCCGCCGGTCACACGCGCGGACTCCCCCGTGAACGAGCCGCGGCGGGCGCGCGCCTCAGCGGGCGAGCGCTCGCCCACTATTGGCTCACAAACCGGTCACAGGCTAGAGACGTATATATACGTCACTTTGTCTGGCCGGGGCTGACCGCCGCAGTATATCTACTTGCGGCGGTCGGCAAGCGGTTAAGGTGGCACTGCCCCAAAGTGACACGGTTCTGGATTAGAACATTTGACCTATTCCATTTTGGTCATAGGCCAAAATATCTCTAGGAAGCCTGAGAGTGCCCGCTTTCAAAAATTAGATGATGCTATCCCCAAAACAAGAAAAAAGACGAATCTCCTATATGATACTAGTGGTCAGAATAGCCACTGCGCGTTGTTGGAACCGATCTCACACAAAAATGAAACATGATTAATAATAGGCTGACATGCACCCTCCCTAATAATCAAGCTAAGTTTGATAAAACATGGCTGTTGTAGATACAATACCTTTCAGAGAATAGCCGAGATGGTTCATTGTGCAAGGTTGTTGACCATTACTTTATGTACCTTATCAAACAAATGTTTTGTTTACTATCTTGCTTGACGAGTAGTACACCACGTTTAGCATCAGGTCGCTCTTCAACTGCGCTATGGGTGTCATCTCTTTACTGTCTTTATATCTGAATGATTTCTTGTTTGTGATATGTCTGGTCACTGACTACATTATGGTTGCCACCTGTACAGGTTTCACCTGGACAGTCTGGTTTTTGAATGATGTATCTGGGGTTCCATCTCTTTCAGTAAAAAAATACTTTCTAAGATTAGATTTGGACTTACTTCCTGCTAGTTTGAGGTCATGTCTCCGTGTTCTTGATCTTGGCTTCATATTTAACCACTTTACCACCGGAGGATTTTGCTGTCTTACGTCCAGGCCACTTTTTGCGATTCGGCGCTGTGCGACTTTAACTGACGATTGCGCGGTCGTGCGACGCTGTACCCAAACTAAATGTATGTCCTTTTTTTTCCCACAAACAGAGCTTTCTTTTGGTGGTATTTGATCACCTGTGCGATTTTTACTTTTTGCGCTATAAACAAAAAAAAGCGTAAATTTTGAAAAAACAACAATATTTTTTACATTTTTTTATATGAAATTCCCCCCAAAAAAATGTAAAAATCAAATTTTTTTAATTTTTGGCCAATTTGTTTTCTGCTACCTATGTTTGGTAAAAAATATTCACAATAAGTGTATTTTGATTGGTTTGCGCAAAAGTTATTGCGTTTACTAACTAAGGGAAAGATTTCTGTCATTTTTGGTGTTTTTTTTTTTAACGAGTAATGGCGGCGATCTGCGATTTTTTTTGCGGGACTGCGACATTGCGGCGGACAGATCGGACCCTTGACTGACATTTTTGGGGGTACCAGTGACATTACTGCAGTAATCAGTGCTATACATATGCACTGTTACTGTAAAAATGACACTGGCAGGGAAGGGGTTAATTTTATTGGAGAGGGAGGGGTTAATGTATGCCTGGTGCTTACTGACATGTGTGGGGGGAGGTGACTGAGTGACACAAGGACAGATCCAGGGTTCAGCTATGCTGAACCCTGCAATCTGACCCTGCCTGTCACTTAGGAGATCCGCCCGCTTGTGTTTACACAAGCAGGCGGATCTCCACACTAGATCCCCGACGATCGGGGAAGAGCAGCGGCGATCGCCGCCGCTCCTCCCCTGGCCCGACTCCCGCTGTGACTGAATACAGCGGGAGCAAAACTCCGGCGGCGAACGCGCGCCGCCGAGAAAGGGGAGTGTCTGATGACGTAGATCTACGTCGTCAGACGATAACAGACCACTTTGCCGCAGTACTATCAACATAAGCACACGGCAAGTGGTTAAAATGCTGCACTCCTGAACCTTATTTAACCTCTTGATGTAAATAAAAGTATTAGTCATGTTTCCCCTTTCCATTCTTTCCTCCAGACTGTACATATTAAGTTCCTGACTGTCTCCTGAAGTCTCTCCTGATATTTTTTATCTCTCAGACCTGTCACCATTTTTGTTGCCCATCTCTGGATTCGTCCTATCTTACCAATATCTTTTTGTAAGTGAGGTCTCTAGAACTGGACACCGTATTCCAACTGAGATCTCACTAAAGATCTATATAGAGGAATGAGGACCTCCTTCCTCTTTCTGGGGACACCTCTAGTGATAACTAAAGATCTAGATAGGGTATTTAGCACCTCCTTTCTTCTCTGGGTCCATTATGCTTGAAGTGCTTCTGTTTTGTTTGAGCTTCAGGCCCCTTTCAGATAGGTGGCCACGGCCAATGGATGCAGCTGCTCAGCGGTGAATCTGTCTGCTGATCCTGACAGAGCAGACACGGACATAGCCCGCTTTCCTCTATGAGCAGTCAGATGGAAGCGGACTACCTATCTGTTTCCATCCGACTGTCATCCAATCTGATCCTCCAGATGGATGGGGAACGGATCATCCATCTGTCTGATTTTAGCAGATAGGATCAGATCAGATGTCAACGAGTGTGTCCGTTGACAACCGCCAATCCATAGAGGCCAATAGATGGTCTGTTCAGGTCTGCCTAAAAATTTGACGGGCAGACCGATTGGGTAAAAGGGCCTTACAAGTAATTTCAGGATATATGATCATCTGGGATATATATATTTGTGCATCCGGCGCTGTGCATCCTGGGTCTGCTCTGCTGCTCACGTCACTGGTTGCTAGATGCCAATCGGGCTGGCCTTAGCAACCAGTGTGTGCAGTGCAGACTCGAGCCACCCACGGCCGCCGCCGGACTCCGGAGGGAGGGGAGGAATCAATAAGGGGGGGGGGCCCGGGCGGGCCGGCGGACAACGGAACGGGGGGCCCTAGACCACCAGGGAGTGGGAGGACATGCCACCAATCCATCGATCCATGTGGGGCTCCTGGGCAAGTGGGGCCCCCGGGCAACCGCCGGGTATGCCCAGTGGAAAAGACGGCCCTGCAATATGGTTACATTTAACGAAGGTTCAACATTTAGCAACTCACATGGTTGATGATTAAACCAGGCACATCTAAGTATGCAGGCATCCGGGGTAAAGCTGTCTACATAGACCATCCTCCACACCGCCAACAGCATCATCCCTTCCATGCTGTACCCCAAGCCTTAATTTCAGATTGCTCTACTGCTTGGTAGTCTTCATGGTCATGATTGCAGACTGACGGCGGTGAGAGCCGGCGATGCAGAGAATGGTCTATGTGGACAGCTTTACCCGGATGCCTGCATACTTAGATGTGCCTGTTTTAATCATCAACCATGTGAGTTGCTAAATGTTGAACCTTCATTAAATGTAACCATATTGCTACACTTAGAGGCGCCTCTCTTCTCTTTTATACACTGTAGCTCATGCTGGATTTTGCTTCTACTTCCCTTGTGGATGGACATTTTATGGTTACACAACCTATCACATTGATATAATCTTTTTATAGTGACTATAAACTTAGAAATAAATGGTTGTGGAACGAATCATCTGAGTTTCCATTATTTCTTATGGGGAAATTCACTTTGATATAAGAGTGCTTTGGATTACAAGCATGTTTCCAGAATGAATTATGCTCGCAATCCAAGGTTTTACTGTACATTAGATATTTGACTACATTGATATTTGATTTGCACTGTTATGCATACTGGTTGATTTACTAAAACTGGAGAGTGCAAAATCTGGTAAAGCTGACTATGACCCTAAGAACACCATCCCTACATTCGAGCATGGAGATGGAAACATTATGCTTTGGGGCTGTTTCTCTGCTAAAGGTACAGGCCGACTTTGCCACATTGAGGGGCCAATGGACAGAGCCATGTATTGTAAAATCTTGGATGAGAACCTTCTTCCCTCAGCCAGAACAAGATGGGTCATGGATGGGTCTTTCAGCATGACAATGACCCAAAACATTCTGCCAAGGCAACCAAGTAGTGGCTCAAGAAGAAGCACATTAAGGTAATGGAGTGCCCTAGCCAGTCTACAGACCTTAATCCTATAGAAAATATATGGAGGGAGCCGAAATCTTAAGGATTTACAGAAGATCTGTAAAAAAGAGTGGACCAAAATCCCTCCTGAGAACCCGGTCGCCAACTACAAGAAACATCTCATCTCTGTGCTTGCCAACAAGGATTTCTCCACTAAGTACTAAGTCATGTTTTGCTTGGGGATCAAATACTTATTTTACTCACTGAACTGCAACTCAATTTATAACATTTGTTTTGTGTTTTTTTCTGGATTTTTGGTTGTTATTCTGTCTCTCTCATTTAAAATTTTAAAACCTATGATAAAAATGATAGACCCTTCATTCCTTTGTAAGTGGACAAACTTACAAAATCTGCAGGAGATCAAATAATTATTTTCCCCACTGTATATGCCATTAGAAGCTGTTCAATAAGTGCAAAAAATACCTGTCCACCCTGCCAGGAATTTAGAGATTTAAGCACAGAACACCTCCCTCTTATGTTATAAAGATGAGTAGAGGAGATGATGTTCTGTAGTCCTAACACACTTCCAGTCCCAGGTTGAAAAAGCTGCTTCTTCATAGATAGTACGATGTGTCGGCATTGTCACTCTGACAGGTAAACTTTAATCCTAAAAGTTAAACCCACCTAATCCCTGACCCCAGTTTTAACCCTGGCCCCTGAGGACGAGCATTGGCTGGAAATGCGTTGGGCGGAGATGCTCACGTGACGTCACGCCGCCGCGGCCGATTGCGGCTCGTGGTGGCATTCCAAATGTGAGTGGCTTTATTTGCTTTTGTTTTTATATTGATGGTTATTTTAATAAATGATACCTTTTATTACACACTGGTCCATCTGGATGTTATAGAGAGAGGAGAGAGTGTGAACCTATCCCTTCTACCTGAATGAGGCTGAGAACCCTGCCTAATCTACAGTGCCTTGCGAAAGTATTCGGCCCCCTTGAACTTTTCGACCTTTTGCCACATTTCAGGCTTCAAACATAGAGATATAAAACTGTAATTTTGTGTGAAGAATCAACAACAAGTGGGACACAATCATGAAGTGGAACAAAATTTATTGGATATTTCAAACTTTGTTAACAAATAAAAAACTGAAAAACTGGGCGTTCAAAATTATTCAGCCCTTTTACTTTCAGTGCAGCAAACTCTCTCCAGAAGTTCAGTGAGGATCTCTGAATGATCCAATGTTGACCTAAATGACTAATGATGATAAATAGAATCCACCTGTGTGTAATCAAGTCTCCGTATAAATGCACCTGCACTGTGATAGTCTCAGAGGTCCGTTTAAAGCGCAGAGAGCATAAGGAACACACCAGGCAGGTCCAAGATACTGTTGTGGAGAAGTTTAAAGCTGGATTTGATTACAAAAAGATTTCCCAAGCTTTAAACATCCCAAGGAGCACTGTGCAAGCGATAATATTGAAATGGAAGGAGTATCAGACCACTGCAAATCTACGAAGACCTGGCCGTCCCCCTAAACTTTCAGCTCATACAAGGAGAAGACTGAACAGAGATGCAGCCAAGAGGCCCATGATCACTCTGGATGGACTGTAGAGATCTACAGCTGAGGTGGGAGACTCTGTCCATAGGACAACATTCAGTCGTATACTGCCCAAATCTGGCCTTTATGGAAGAGTGGCAAGAAGAAAGCCGTTTCTTAAAGATATCCATAAAAAGTGTTGTTTAAAGTTTGCCACAAGCCACCTGGGAGACACACCAAACATGTGGAAGAAGGTGCTCTGGTCAGATGAAACCAAAATCTAACTTTTTGGCAACAATGCAAAACGTTATGTTTGGCGTAAAAGCAACACAGCTCATCACCCTGAACACACCATCCCCACTGTCAAACATGGTGGTGGCAGCATCATGGTTTGGGCCTGCTTTTCTTCAGCAGGGACAGGGAAGATGGTTAAAATTGATGGGAAGATGGATGGAGCCAAATACAGGACCATTCTGGAAGAAAACCTGATAGAGTCTGCAAAAGACCTGAGACTGGGACGGAGATTTGTCTTCCAACAAAGCAATGATCCAAAACATAGAGCAAAATCTACGATGGAATAGTTCACAAATAAACATATCCAGGTGTTAGAATGGCCAAGTCAAAGTCCAGACCTGAATCCAATCGAGAATCTGTGGAAAGAACTGAAAACCGCTGTTCACAAACGCTCTCCATCGAACCTCACTGAGCTCGAGCTGTTTTGCAAGGAGAAATGGGCAAAAACTCTCTCTCGATGTGCAAAACTGATAGAGACATACCCCAAGCGACTTACAGCTGTAATCGCAGCAAAAGGTGGCGCTACAAAGTATTAACTTAAGGGGGCTGAATAATTTTGCACGCCCAATTTTTCAGTTTTTTATTTGTTAAAAAAGTTTGAAATATCCAATAAATTTCGTTCCACTTCATGATTGTGTCCCACTTGTTGTTGATTCTTCACAAAAAATTACAGTTTTATATCTTTATGTGTGAAGCCTGAAATGTGGCAAAAGGTCGAAAAGTTCAAGGGGGCCAAATACTTTTGCAAGGCACTGTATCTGGATGTTATACAGAAAGAGTGAAAACTTGTCCTTTCTACCATACTGAGGCTGGGAACCCTGGGGTGGAGACACCATTTATGGAATGCCAGTGTGTGGATGATTGACCTTTTACAAGCTAGCATCTGGTAAATTTGCATTGCATGTGGAGCGAAGGAGTGAAGCACTACAAGTTTGTGTTAACCATCACCGGCGCTCCTCCCCTGTCTGCTGTGCAATGGTTTAATGACATACTGCACCATGATGTTTTTACATTGTCACTCCTATTTCCATGTATCACTTTGTGGAAGGAACATCCATGAACTTTACAAGCCCCCTTCTCTCCCCCCTTTTTTCAGGAGAGGGTTACGGTACTTTTACTGAACCTAGCTATTTTTGGGATGTCTTCATAAGTGACTTCTCTGCATTCCAAGGATTAAGAAACTTATGCTGGATTTTAAGGTTTCATGCCAGATCTTATTATCTGGTTATTTATAATTATATTTTAGTTTTTAGCGCTGCAATTGAATATTATTTTTGAAATATAACATTTGTTATTTGGAAATATAATTTTAAAAAAGTTTTACGATATATATATATATATATATATAAATATTATAATATTAAAAATTCATATATTATTATTTTCTTTTATTTTGTATAACCAATAAATGTCCTAATGATTTTGCTTTGATGGGTATCGGCAGCATTTATAATACATTTTTGTCTAATTTCTCTCTCCTTAACCACTTGCCGACGATTTACGTCGGCAGTCAGCCCCTCACAGGCAAAGTGACGTAGTACTATGTCGCTAGCCTGTGAGGCTCTAGGGAGGGAGCGCGCGCCACTGGAGTCACGCTCCTGCTCCCGCTCGCTCACAGACCCCCTCGCGCGTGTGAGCGGCGGACTCGATGTCTGCCGGTCACTCACGATCGTCGGTTATGCCGGGAGAAAGGCAGGCGGCTAATGTAAACAAAGCCGCCTGTCATTCTCCCCTGTGTAACAGCACAGATCATACGGTCCTGCTATGTAGAACCGTAGATCTCTGCTGTTACATCACAAGCCACATCCAATCACAGTTAGAAGCATGCCCCTAGGGACCCTGCCAGTGTCATTTTTACAGTAAGGGCTCTTTCACACGGGCGTTCCTTTTTTTTTGCCCGATCAGGTCCTTTTTTTTTTTTTTGTAACGGACACGGATGACACTTGTGTCATCCGGTCCGTATGTCCGTTTTTCATCCCATCCGTTTGCGGATGAAAAACTGACATAATGCATGTCTATGTAAATACGGATGTCTGCGGATGACACCACTGACATCCGTTTTTGCTTCAGTTCCGTTTTTTGAAAGGAAGAAAAAATAACAGTGCATATGTATAGCACTGATTACTGTAGTAATGTCATTGGTACCCCCAAAAGTGTCAAAAATGTCAGTCAAGGGTCCGATCTGTCTGCCGCAATGTCGCAGTCCCGCAAAAAAAAACGCAGATCGCCGCCATTACTCGTTAAAAAAAAAACAATAAAAATGACAAAAATCTTTCCCTTAGTTAGTAAACGCAATAACTTTTGTGCAAACCAATCAAAATACGCTTTTTGCGATTTTTTTTTTTTAACAAACATATGTAGCAGAAAACAAATTGGCCTAAAATGTTAAAAAATTTTTATTTTTACATTTTTTTGGGGGGAATTTCATATAAACAAATGTGAAAAATATTGTTATTTTTGCATAATTGTCGCTCTTTTTTTGTTTATAGCGCATGATCAAAAAATCGCACAGGTGATCAAATACCACCAAAAGAAAGCTCTGTTTGTGGGGAAAAAAAGGACATCAATTTCATTTGGGTACAGCGTCGCACGACCGCGCATTTGTCCGTTTAAGTCACACAGTGCCGAATCGCAAAATACCCCCTGGTCAGGAAGGGGCTAAAATCTTCCGGGGCTTAAGTGGTTAAAAAAATGCTAATGCAGAATCCCAATACTACAATACTGATCCTTGCCTCTGGCACTCTTCCCTTATCATGGCTCTAGGGTGGAACAAAGGGTGGAATTTACAAACGAAATACCATGTTCTTATTGGATAGCCTCAGTCCTTCTATATGTTTATAAACCAGCCTCACCCTATGGTCTGTTCTCTTACCTCTAGTGACTGAGACTAAAAGAAGACATGGCACCCCGTACTTTAATCCTCCTTACCTCTGCTTCATTGTGGTTCCTGGGACTGACAGTGCCGATTCCGGTAAGAGTCACACAATGGTTTGCATTCCATTCTAACTGTACATGCTCCTATATATCTACTAACTACTGTGTAGTCTGCTTGGATGCATATAAACAAATTCACTACTTTAGGTAGATCCTCATATTGCACAATTTTAGTATGTCTAAATGACATTGTGTTGTGTGGATTAGTTCTCATGCAGATATTTGTTCAATCGGAAACGTTAAACAAAATTGCATCATGGTGATTTGACTTGGCAGAGTCTAAATTGATCAAGAGCTCACTAGATTGAATAGAGGGTCTCTTGTTTGCGTGATTGTTTTAATTCATATTGTTGCACGTGTGGCGACCATTAGTTTTTGTTTCCATCTTAGGTGCATTGTCCACACTAATGCATATGATTTTCTTACAGACTGTCCAGCCGGGTAAGAGCTTTGGTAAGTATTAAAATATATCATATTATAATACTCTTACTGAATTTATGCATTTATTTTAAAAACTCTGTTCTGGAAGCAAATATAATAATAATATTAATACAGAAAATATATTAAAGCGGTTGTAAACCCTATTAAAAAAAAAAAAAAAAACCTGCAAGACAAAGGCATAATGAGCTAGTATGCATCGCATACTAGCCCATTATGTTTAACTTACCTTAAAACGAAGCCCCGACACGGACCCCCGGACATCGATGCGGGCGCTGCCATGATCCCTCGTCGTCTCTTCCGGGTTCGGCGGCTCCGGCGCGCTGATTGGCCGAAAGAGACGGCTCCAGCGCGCTGATTGGCCGGAGCCGCGATGACGTCACTCCCGCGCATGCGCGCGGGAGTGATTTTTCCGGCAAGCTCCCGGCAAGTTAATTGAAGGTCCCCCCGGACCTTCAGAGCGCATGCGCCGCTCACGCAAGCGGCTGCATGCACTGTAAATATCTCCTAAACCGTGCCGGTTTAGGAGATATTATTTGTACCTACAGGTAAGCCTTATTATAGGCTTACCTGTAGGTAAAAGTGTCAAAAAGCGGGATACAACCGCTTTAAAAAGTTTTACTTTCTCCTTCCCGCATCTCCAGCATCTATCTGTCTCTTGTGGGTACACTCTTCCATATCTTTTGGACCTGCGCAGAGATAAGGCCTTTTTGGTCGGGAGTAGGTGCTATAATTCAGACTTTTACAAATTTCAAGATTGAGGAGGATCCGGCTCTCCTCCTCCTCCACGTCTCCGAGATACCGATTAGAGATTATGAGAGATCTATTATCCTCCATTTGTTAGATGCAGCCAAAGCCTGTATACCATTATACTGGAAAAAAAGGTTTACTTGAGTAGGGCAGTGTTTAGTTTGCACTTACAAAGCTATGGTCCTGGGTTTAAGAATGTACAGTATGTTTTCCTCCTGTTAGTCCTGTCCCCCCCCCAACCCCCCAAAGAAAAAGTAAGGCATTGGCATCATACTTAAAGTATATGTTTACATTGTAAATATTTATCCAAATGCTAAAATTATATAAATTGTCCCTTTTTATCTAAAAAAATGTAGTGGTGTTTTTTTTTTTTTTAATACCTATTGATCTTGTCAGATTCTGCTCTCTCTTGGGCCTTCTTTAATAGCTCCCATTTCTGCAGAAATGGGGTCACCCTCCTAGTTACACTACCTACAGACAGCTGTGCTTTCCAATCTGTGCTGGTTCATTGACTGCTGCCTTCTCCATTTAACAGCTGAGACCAGAACTTCCTGTAATTGTAATAGAGTAAGGGCTAACATTTTCAATTCCTGTATACTGAATTTTGAAAATTAATTTCTCCAAAATGCTTATAGATACAGAGTTGGGTGTTTTTTTTTCTAATACTTTTACTGCTTGTTTGGGCTATGTGAATACTTTAGTTTGCATGTTCTGGGCACAGGTTCACTTTAACAGCCCCAAACTTTACCGGCCATATAAGCTTGTCTTTGGCTCACTTTCAATCACATTTTTTTAATCTGTGTTTGGTGTGTTATACGGATGAATGTTTTTGCCCTCATATGTTAAATATACCCACAGACATAAGAGAAAAGCTATTGTTAGGAAAAATAAAACTTTTTTTTTCCTTTAGCAGATGCTGAGGAAACTACCTTCCATAACGATGACTGGACCATTTCTGATCAAATAACACAAGCAAATAAAGGTAATGTCAAGGATACTTTCTAATCTCTTTTCCATACAAATATTCAACTGTTGGCTAATGTCTATGTCTTAACTCATCACTGCATAGGACTGATTCATTTGCACAGTAGGAAGAATGATAGCGCTGCAGTTGATGTGTTACCTTATTGCAGCCCGCAAAATTTTGACCCCTGCTTGCATTAGGCGAGTTGAAATAAGCTGAGGGCGAGTGTGGAGGCAAAAGGGAGAGGGGGAGAGGGAAGATTGGGGGGGGGGGGTGGCAGGCAGGGATGAACGGGAGCCAATTCTCCTCTCAACCTCCATCCACCCCCTCTCATTCTCTTAGTAGATCCTGGCATACAGCGGGAGTCGGCAAAGAAGTAGATGGAGAGGGGGCAGGGAGGGGGGGTTGGGCGGGAGCTGCCAAAGTTTACTTTTCCTGTTAACAAGCTGGGGATGGGTTGCTCAGACCGCCTAGCAACCGATCACCAGCTTGGTAATAGGAAAAGTTAACTTTGGCAGCGCCTGCTCCCCTGTCTAGTGTTGGGCTCCGCTGTAAGTCTCTCTGCATCCTAAATCAGTGAATGTGTCATTCATTGGTTTTATTTTTTAATGCTATATTTAATATAGCTTTAACATTTTTACTTAACCACTTAAGCCCCGGAAGATTTTACCCCCTTCCTGACCAGCCCCTATTTTGCAATTCGGCACTGCGTGACTTTAACGGACAATTGCGCGGTCGTGCGACGCTGTACCTAAACAAATTTGACGTCCTTTTTTCCCACAAACAGAGCTTTCTTTTGGTGGTATTTGATCACCTTTGCGAATTTTTGATCATGCGCTATAAACAAAAAAAGAGCATAAATTTTGAAAAAATAACACTATTTTTCACATCTTTGTATATGAAATTCCCCCCCCAAAAAATGTAAAAAATCTTGCGGCGGACAGATCGGACCCTTGACTGACATTTTTGACACTTTTGGGGGTACCAGTGACATTACTACAGTAATCAGTGCTATACATATGCACTGTTACTGTAAAAATGACACTGGCAGGGAAGGGGTTAACTTTATTGGAGAAGGAGGGGTTAAGTGTGTCCCTAGGGGCGTGTTTCTAACTGTGCAGGGATGAGGCTGTTCATGTAAAAGCAGAGATCTACGGTCCTACATAGCAGGACCGTTTGATCTCTGCTGTTGCACAAGGGAGAATGACAGGCGGCTTTGTTTACATTAGCCGCCTGCCTTTCTCCCTCTGTAACTGACGATCGCGAGTGACCGGCGGACATCGGGTCCGCCGGTCCCTTGCGCGGAGGTGTCCGTGAACGAGCGGGGGCGGGAGCGCGCCTCCGGCGGTGCGCGCTCGCCCCCTATTGGCTCACAGGCTAGTGACGTAGGCAGCAATGATGTGTGCAGTGATTATAATAGCCAATGATATTTTATCCTTATTTTATTTGAAATTTACTTGAAATTTTGAGTCCTGCCTTAAAGGACAAATTCCTGAATTTGCCCTAAAATTTCCCACTTCCTCCCTAGCCCCCTAATTTATCCTATGCTAAACCCCCCTTGCTCAAGTGCTTACTCATACCTTGGCAGCTTCCACACATGTGTGTGTTTGTGTGTATGTATCTCATAAATATATACAATTTGCAACATATAGCACCATAAAAAGCCTTCACAAAGAATTAAGCTTGCATAGATGTCAACCTATCGGCTGCAAGTGTTAAATATTATCTATTCACATTAAGGACCAGTTCATACCACATGCAGTCCATTGCGTTCTTTTTCTGCATCGAAAACGCATGGAAAGTAGGTTATATGGTCTCCGATGCCAAAGTTCACACCAGTGCTTGTAGTTCCAGTGCATTCCAGTTCCAGAAAAAAAGTAGAACATGTTGCATTTTTGCTGCATTGGATCGTACTGGAACACTGTACAACGCATCAAAAATGCACTGGAACGCACCTAAATGAACCAAAAAATGCACTGGAACACACATGTCCTTATTAAAGGTTAGGAAAAAAGAAGGGGGAAAAAATGCACTGGACTGCATCAAAAACGCAACACAAAGCACGCATGCAGAAAAGCACCTGGAATGCATCTAGACTGCGTTTCTATGGTGTGAACTGGCCCTCGGTATTTTATATTAACCTGTTTATAATGGGAATCATTTAATGGGGTGGATTTACTAGAATTGGAGAGTGACAAATCTGGTGCAGCTGTACATGGTAGCCAATCAGCTTCTAAATTCAGCTTGTTTAATTAACCACTTGCCTTCTGTGCACTTAAACCCCCTTCCCATCCAGACCAATTTTTAGCTTTCAGCGCTCTCACACTTTGAATGACAATTGCGCGGTCATGCTACACTGTACCCATATGAAATTTTTATCATTCTTTTCAAACAAATAGAGCTTTCGTTTGGTGGTATTTATATTTAATCATCTCTGTTTTTTTTATTTTTTACAAAAAAAAAGAAAAAAGACAGAAAATTTTGAAAAAAAAAAAGTTTTTCTTATTTTCTGCGAGTAAATTTTGAAAATAAATAAATTTTTCTCCTTCACTGATGTGCGCTGATGAGGCGGCACTGATGGGCACTGATAGGCTGCACTGATGGGCACTGATGAGGTGGCACTTATGGGCACTGATGAGGAGGTACTAATATGCCGCACTGATGAGCACTGATAGGCGGCACTGATAGGCGGCACTGATGAGCACTGATAGGCGGCACTGCTGGGCACTGAGAGGTGGCACTGCTGGGCACTGAGAGGCGGCACTGACGGGCGGCATTGATGGGCACTGAAGGTGGCACTGATGGGCACTGGCGGGTGGCACTGATTGACACTGACGGGTGGCACTGATGAGCACTGATGGGCGGCACTGATGGGCAGCACCATCAGTGCCCACACTCAGTGCCCATAGTGCTGCCAGTCAGTGTTCATCAGTGCCTAGATGAGCAAGCACTGATGGGCACTGACTGGCAGCACTATGGGCACTGATTGTGGGCACTGATGGGGGGCACTGATGGCGGGCACTGTGGGCATTGATGGTGGGCAGTTAGTGTGTTTAGTGTACCTTGTGTAATCAGGGCACTGGTGATCAGTGCCCTGATTACATTCTTCTGTGTCCCCGATGGCTGATCGGCTCTCCTCCTTCCTCACACTGCAGTCTCTGTATGAGGAAGGAGCGCTGGCGATGAGAGATGATCTCATATGTTTACATATGAGATCATCTCTCATTGCATGGGCCGATCACGTGGTGAATGGCCGCTGTGATTGGCCATTCACCACGATCTGTGATTGGCTGTGTCCAATGGACACGGCCGACACAGATTTTCCCCGATGCGTGCTCGCGGGAGCGCGTGGGGAGCCTGTTTCTGGGAGGTCGTTTAAAGACGGCCTCCCGAAAATGTGAGTCCGCGCTGCAGCCGTACTTCGGCTATAGTGCGGATGGGAGGAAGTTAAGCTTTAAAAAATTAAACCTGGAACCTGATTAGCTTCTTTGCACAGCTGCACCAGATTTTGCACTCTCCAGCTTTAGTAAATCAACCCAAATATGTATATATTTTTATACTGAGCATAAGAAACACAGAATACATTAAAAAATAAAACATTGTAGTTAGCCTCTAAACGATAAAAGTGATACATAAATTCTTGTTTATCCATTCAGATTCCCCTGTTTTTTTGAGCAATGATGACATCAGATTGAAGGCCAGCCGCAGTGCATTGATATGTGACAACTGTCAGTGGGGAAAATCAAAGAAAGGAATCGCTATCGTCCCCTACGTCATCTCCTCTGCTTATAGTAAGTTGGCTTGACTATTGATTGAACTATGAGATCTTTAATCACCTTGTGAGGGAAAGTTAATGTCACTTCCTGTGCCCCCACTGGAAACCGATGTCTATGGGGTAATTACACTCCCAGGAAGTGCAGGAAGTGAAGGTGGTTGTTCCATATACAGAACACAGCACAGCTTGTACTTGCAGAAAACAACGGGATGCAGGTAAGAAATTTGCATGATTCCCATACCAACACAGACAGTGCTGACAGGGGAATCCCTCCTGCCAAACAATTGTCTGGTGGGGTGGGGGGGTGGGTTGTGTGGTGGGTGAGGGAAGCCGTCCCCACCGGGAGAAGACAATGATTATTTCTTGCGGCTATAGGAGCCGCTAGCGATAATCACAAGTGAATCCGGCAGGCTGGTTGTTCCCAAGTTGATTGATCGATCAACTTGGTACATTTAGCCTGCCCACACACTATTCAAATCTCAGGTTTTGAAACCTCTATGGCTGGCTTTACTCTACTCTACACTAAAAAAAATGTATTAATCATTTTTGTCTGTGTTACTGTTGGAGGTTTCCACACTCCCTTCCTGTCTGGTGAAACAGTTGTCACCAACACAGTAAGCACTCTTTCGGACGGGTGGTAATGATATGGCAGCAGGCAGACACTCAGGAGATGCTACTGCCACCTCCCGATACCTGTGTTTTTTTTTTTTTTACTTTTTTTTTAAATTGCCAAACAGCTACTTTTATATATTGCCAGACTGCACAGTAAATACATAGCAAGAGCTTGGCTTATGGTTGCAGTGGGGCCCCATTGATTCGAGCAGCTTACAACCTCCTATAGACTTTTACTGGCTACCAACAGTGAGGCTGAATGGTGTGCCTTCCACCTGTACCAAATCATTGGGATCTCATGTACCGGGGCTAAATGCCCAGTGTGCAGAAGGCCTTATGTGTTCCCTAAAGTGTTCTTTTTACTTTATGCCTGTAAAGGTTTTACACCTATGCATCTGTATTTACTACATTTTTAGACTGCTTTGCAAAAGTACATTATGTTGTTCCTAGCAAAAGCTTTTATATGGGTAACAAAAAAAAGTTGGGGGCGGAATATCACGGACCAGCAGGTGGAACCCAGGGCCGGAGAGCAAGATGTGTTATTCCGGTGGGGGGGGGACACTAGCTAGCGGTGAGTTCCGGGCATTGTACTTTGCGCACCTTTCTGGGTTAGAGTCGGTAATAACCTTTCACTCACGGGCATTGATTATGTGACACTGTTGGGAGGGGGGACTGCTCCCTTTGGGGAAATAGGTTTATGCAGGGGTCTTCTTGAACTGTTAGTATACTCATGTTGCTCAGGATGCATAGTGCTTTAGGTTTTGGGTCCTCTTATCCCGGTGACACCTCCTCCTTCACCTCCTATTGGGAGTGTCCCACAGATGGGGGATCCTGCCACCGGTGCCTTTGTTTTGTTATATTGTTCATGGCAGTTAATCTTTTGTTTTTTCTAATTATTTAAGACTACTGCGTTTTGCGGACAGGGGGAGCTCTGGCCACAGTGCTCACCTTCCCCTGTGTCATTTTTTTTTTTAGGTCTTACCCCCCACTAGGCCTACACTCCGTCGTAGGTTTAGTCTCTTTAAGAGAGAATCCCGGGGTGTTACTCTTTGTCTCTCTTAGCTCTCTTCCCACCTTATCCTTACCTACCTTCCCCCTCCTCTCTCTTTGTTTCCTCTCGTTCCCCCCTTCCCTCTTTTGCATCTTATATTTCCCCTCCTTGCCTTTGATAGGGGCTTTGTACTACGCCTAGCCCTTTCTGCCGCTTTCCTCCTTCCCTCTCTTCTTCTCCTGCTCATTTTCACATTTTTCGGGGACTTAGGGGGCTGGTCCTTCCCCCTCCTCTTTCTCCCCCCCCCCCTCTCTCTCTTTGTGGTTTTCCCCTTCTTCCCCTCTCCTCCCTC
Source organism: Pelophylax lessonae (assembly GCF_965119305.1). Lineage (NCBI taxonomy): Eukaryota > Metazoa > Chordata > Amphibia > Anura > Ranidae > Pelophylax > Pelophylax lessonae. Next base: position 41,484,686 of record NC_138777.1, on the reverse strand, counting down.
ACTGTCTCCTCTTCCGCTTCCTCTCTCTCACCCCAACCGTCCCCCTATCTCTACTCCCCATGGATCCCGTGCGGGTGACCTCGCTCAACGCCAGAGGGCTAAATGTGCCCGAAAAAAGACGTATGCTGCTGAGTGAGTTGAGACGCCTTCGCACTGATATCGCCTTTATACAAGAAACCCACTTTAAAGTAGGGGGCCTTCCCCTCCTCCAGAACAGATTCTTTCCGTGCACGTACCATGCTGCCAACTCTTTGACCAAATCTCTATCCTGATTTCGAATCGTCTTCCCTGGTCCCTCCTGGATCGTCGGGAGGATCCGAAGGGTGGATATCTATTTTTAAAAGGACACCTGGGGGATGTAAGGGTTACCCTCGCCTCAATTTATGCTCCTAATGTCCACCAAAAGGTCTTCCTCCGAAAATCCCTAACATCACTACTAGACTTCGCGGAAGGCAAACTCCTACTGGGGGGGGACCTCCCGCTTGACCCATCCTTGGACACCCCCACAGGTAATTCGTCGGTGCCACGAGGCACGCGTCGCCAGGTTCATGCCCTGCTCCACGAATTTCAACTGGTGGAAGTATGGCGTGTACTCAGGGCCGGTGCTTCCACTAGGCAAACTAGGCAGCCGCCTAGGGCGCATTGCCACCTAGGGGCGCAGCCATGAGTCTGCACTCTCTCTCCATCATGAATGATCCTTGTGAGCTGAGGGGAGGGGTGGCCGTGGGGGAGGAAGAAGGGACAGTGGAAGATGCCAGGTGTCTTGGGCAGTGCGGAACTACCAGGCCCTGGCTTTCCACCACTGTTAGGGGCCCCAAAGAGGCAGGAAGTGAGTCCACCAGCGTGCTGCCTGAATGATGATCCTCTTCGGCTGGAGCTGAGCGGCCTTAACCCCGGGCAGGAAGTGACTCTCTGCACTGAGCTGATGGGCAGCCATTAATTTCCCTGGGTCGGTATTAAGCAGGGAGCTGAGGAGAGCTGAACCTGAGCCAGAGCACGGCCCCGGAGGGCTGAACCTTTACTGGAGCAGAAGCGACGAGGCACTGGAAGGGTCTGAGGAGGTTGGCGATGAAATGGGTATGGAGCTCTCTGACTGCTGCTTTTCCCTCCACCAGGAGCTGTGGTGAGCACTGTGGTCCAGGAGAGGAGTGTCCTGGGAGAAGGAATCAGCAGGATCACAGTGAAGGAGGGCAGAGTGTGGGCCACTCTCTTCATACTGCCCAGTGAGTGTGCTCAGAACAGGGGATCAGGGTCCCTGGGTGTTACATGGAGCATCCTTGGTATGAAAGGGAATTGGAGTCATCAGGTGTGCCATGGGGAATCAGAGTCACCAGGTGTTACATGGGGGATAGGGGTCACCGGGTGTAACAGGGGTTCGGGGTCACCAGTTGAGCCATGAGGAATTGGGGTCCCTGGGTGTGCCATGGGGGAATGGGGTCCCCATATGTGACACAGAGAAAAATTAGGGTCCCCAGGTGTGACATGGAGGAACATTAGGATCCCCAGGTGTGACATAGAGGAACATTTGGGTCACTGGGTATGACAGCATGACATGGAGGAACACGGGGTCCCTGGGTGTGACATGGAGAAACATTGGGGTCAGTGGATATGACAGCATGACATGGAGGAATATTGGGGTACCAGGGTTTGACATGGAAAAACATCAGGGTCCCTGGGTGTGACATGGAGGGACATCAGGATCCCCGGGTGTGACATGGAGGAATATGGGGGTCACTAGGTATGAGAGCATAACATGGAGGAAGCATCAGATCAGGGTCACTGGGTATGGCATAGAGGAGTTTTTAACCATTTCCCTGTTTTTTTCTTTTTTGGGGGAGGGGGCCCAAGTAGCTGGTCTTGCCTAGGGCGTAAAATAGTCTAGCACCGGCCCTGCGTGTACTGCATGCAGGTGAGAGGGACTACTACACATTCTTCTCTAACCCACATCAGGCGTATTCCCGCATTGACCTGTTCCTGGTCCCCCACCGCCTCCTTCAGTCCACAGTGGAGGTGGAGATAGGCTCCAAAACCTATTGGTCAGACCACGCCCCGGTCAGGCTGACAGTTAATCTCAGTGGCATGCGCAGAGACTGGCATTGGAAACTGAACGAGGGCCTCTTTCAGGACCCTGGGGTGTTGGCAGATGTTTCTCAACACCTACAGACGTACTTTCAGCTCAATGCCACCCAGAACAGTGACCCAGGAGTGGTCTGGGAAGCCCACAAGTCCGTGATTAGAGGGATCCTTATCAGTCACGGGACATGGATTAAATGGGAGAGGGAGGCGCGCTTGAACAAACTACTGGCGGAGGTATCGATCTTGGAAGAACATCATAAACAGAGACCAGACCCTGAGGTTGGGTCTCAGCTGGCTGGTCTTAGGGATCAGATCGCAGACCTTCTACGCTACAGAGCCAAGGCGGCCCTTCAGTGCTGTAAGAAGGTCACCTACGAGTCTGGAGATAAATGTGGGAAGGTCTTGGCCAGAGCCCTTAGGGCTCCGCAAGCCTCCTCGTATTCCCTTACCTAGTTGACAACAGAGGTTCCAAATTACATCTTCCCAAAGACATTTTGCGATGCTTTGGTGCCTTTTATTCCCGTCTTTACGGTCTGCCTCGACAACAATCTCACATGTTGTCTCTAACAGCTTACCTAGACTCTATTAATATTCCACGCCTCTCGTCCCCAGAAAGGGAAGATCTAGAATCTCTCTTTACTCAGGAAAAGCTTTCCGCGATCATCGCTTCTGCGAAGAAGGGAAAGGCACCTGGGCCGGACAGCTTTACGGTGCTATACTACCAAACGCTCCACACCCTCCTTGTACCTCCGATGCTTCAACTCTTCAATACAGTGGGTCTTACCTCTTTGTTCCTTGAGGATACCTTGAGTGCCCACATTTCTGTAATTGCCAAAGAAGGGAAGGACCCTACGGTGTGCAGTAGCTACCGCCCGATATCCTTGCTTAATGCAGATCTCAAGTTCTTTACCAAACTTCTGGCCCTCCGTCTTCAATCCCATCTTCTGCGAAGAAGGGAAAGGCACCTGGGCCGGACGGCTTTATGGTGCTATACTACCAAACGCTCCACACCCTCCTGGTACCTCCGATGCTTCAACTCTTCAATACAGTGGGTCTTACTTCTTTGTTCCGTGAGGATACCTTGAGTGCCCACATTTCTGTTATTGACAAAGAAGGGAAGGACCCTACGGTGTGCAGTAGCTACCGCCCGATATCCTTGCTAAATGCAGATCTCAAGTTCTTTACCAAACTTCTGGCCCTCCGTCTTCAATCCCATGTTCCTGATCTGGTTCACCTGGATCAGGTGGGATTCGTCCCCACGCGAGAAGCTAGAGACAACACAACCAAGGTCATCAACTTGATCCATCTTGCCAGACGCTCCGACACACCAGCAATCTTCCTGAGTACCGACGCAGAGAAGGCGTTTGATAGGGTCAGCTGGCTGTATATGTTTGAGGTGCTGCGTCGCTTTGGCTTGGCCAGCAGAAGAGGAACTGGATATCGAGTGTCTATACCAAACCCGGAGCAAGAGTGAAAGCAAATGGGGTCCTCTCGGACCCGATTCGTATTTCCAATGGGACGCGTCAGGGTTGCCCACTCTCACTGCTGCTATTTGCACTTTCAATGGAACCCTTCTTGGCGAAGATCCACTCAAGCCCAGATATTTCTGGGATCTCAGTGGGAGCTGCCACATACAAGATTTTGGCTTACGCCGATGACCTACTGTTTTCCCTCTCACAACCCCTGATACCTCTGCCCTGTCTCCTGAAGGAATTTGAACTATTTGGCACATTATCTAATCTGAAAATCAACTTCTCCAAGTCGGAGATCATGGGGGTGGCGCTATCGCCGGAATTACAAGACCTGCTGTCTCACAACTTTCCCTTTAAGTGGGCAACGGTTGGCTTGAGATACCTGGGTACTTGGCTGTGTGTTTTTGTTGGTACCTCAGGCCACAGGGGGGTGGGACTTTAATGGCAAGTAAATTTTTATACCAGATATAAATCATAAAATATTAGAAATTTATTTGAAAAAGAAAGTATTTACATAGAATTATACTCAAGAAGTATATGCATTCATTGTGCTGGGTTATAGACCCCGATTGAATGAGTGAGAAGAGCAGAAGGTATTGTGACATGTGTCATATGGTGACATAATGTTTGAATATTTAACTCTGTTTTTCCATGCTCGTAGGCTTGGAATTTAGTCAGAGAGGATTCCTGGTGCGTATCCTACGCATTTCGGCTTATAGAAAGCCTTTGTCAAGGATTATACATTTATTGTCACCGTTTCTGTAACAGTAAAGATACAATAAATTAATTATTTTGATATACCCAGGATTAACCGTTGGTTTATAAGGATTATAAATATACATACATTTTTTGTGTTCAGTCCATGTATAGTTTGTTTGCCTTCATTAAGCAGCGAGAACCTTATGGGTGCATCCAGTGATGGTATATGACTAGGTGTTAAGAGCAGAGAAAAATGGTAAGTATAGGTATAAAGAGTACCAATAGTAATATGGTATATATATATATATTTAAAGAGGGTATCTAACTTACAGTAATATTTGTTATACTGACAAATTAGAGCAACCGGGATTAGTTAATGCTCAGGGAGGATAATTCCTGGATACCTTTTAGCATCCCATCTCAGCCTGCAGGGCATATATGGAGAGGGGTATCTTATCCGTCCGTTAGTAAAAATGTGATGAAAAAACCCTTCAATATAAATAAATAAATAAATAAATAAATAAATAAGCAAATCAAATGATGCGAATCGTTGTTCAAAAATGTATTTTGTATGTTGTAGTTAGGTTTGGAAAAACTTACATTTGTGGGGTGTTTCAAAATGGACAGCAGCTCCTTGGTCCTTTCTTCTCCCTCTCTGCGAGGGAAGTGAGGTTGGGCGGCGGTTCACCAGCCTTTTATGCCGGTCCGCGCATGCGCATTAAGCGCCGCATGTCTCAGCATGTGACGTCCGTCACGCGGCTATGTCTCTTCAGCGCACACGCCGGCTAGCGGCGCGCGCATCCGAGTAAGCCATCTGGGTTTTTGTTACGGCCGCCGACACCAGGAGGAGTGAGTACTGGTCCCTGAAGGGGATCGAAGAGGAGGATGTTTAGAGCTCTTATGTACTCAAAACAAAAGCCCCTGTCATTGGGGCAGGGGCTTTCCGTGCCGGGTGCTTGTTGATCTGGCATAGGGCTATACATATGGAGAACTTAAATACATCAGTATATAACACATCTAAAGTGAATCAAGAGGAGTAATCAAACAGTAATAAATATACAGTATATATATAAGGAGGTTTTGACGGTAGTACTAATATTTAGGAAAGCAGGGGGGAGAGATTATTTGAAAGCCTCATACAGATGTAATAATTTGGGAGATATGAAACCTCCATATGATGGGATTTATTTGGATGGGGCAAATATACAGGCTGCCTTCATTTATAAAGGCTCTGTAAGTAGGGATTTATTGGGGTCACAATACGTGGATATGTTGTATTATTTATATAGGATATTCTGTATATGTATATATATATATATATATATATATATATATATATATATATATATATATATTTATACACAGATATACATACACATAGTATTTTTAATGTGAACATAGGTTTTTGGATTATGGCCTAATACAGCTGGTAGGCAAGTTGCACTTTACATATCAAAAGACCTGAGGAGTTACTAGCAGGGGGGAGTCGTAAAATGTAGATTGACCTGACAAAAGGTATTTATTGATGGTATCTTGAGGGGAAATGGAGGATTGTTTACCTGGTAAACATTACAAGTGGAGTCTTTTCACAGTGAGATCAAAGAGTATTTTGGGTTGACCTAGTAGATGCCCTCCCCCCCCCCAGTGTCACACTGGTTTTTCAGAAAGTCTCAATAAATGCTTTTTTGCTGAAGTCTCAATAAATGCATCTCTCTGGAAGAACTGGGTCGTTGCAAGAATAACTCGCATTATAGTAATAATTAATTAATACTACCGCTACGATTATATCACTACACACAGGGCATTTTCCGAGCCTCAACGACGTAACATTGTCAGATTCTCCCTCAAATCCTCTATATGCATAGGCATTCAGGAATCTAACTACAAGATTCTAACTCATTGGTACTATACCCCGGATAGACTTAGTCACATCTTCCCTGAGGCTTCTGACAGATGCTGGCGATGCCAAGGAGAAAAATGAACACTATCTCACATCTTTTGGAGCTGTCCTGTGCTTCGGGACTTCTGGACCGAGGTGCGCAGGAATACCCAGATGATGACGGAACATGTAATCCCAGATGATCCGGCATTTTTCTTACTACATTGCTCAGGTATGGCCCCGAGACGATACAAACGCTCTGTGATTAGACACCTCACAGATGCTGCAAAGTCGTGTATTAGCCTCTGTTGGAAGACCATGGCCCCTCTGACGACCTCCTTGTGGCTACGAAGAGTGAAGTGGATCAATGACTTGGAGGACTTGGTACTCACGGCACAGGGAAGAAAAGAACAGTATTCTAAAACGTGGGCTTGTTGGAATACGTTCATACTCTTAGACGAGGGGCAGGCTCTGAACGCTCCCCTTGCTTAACTTATACGGCTGGGTAGGGAGTCACCCGCACGGGATGGTCCCATCCCTTACAGCTTCCCACCTTTTCCATACTTATTCCCCACTTCTATCCGCTTTCCCTTCTGCTTCTACCCATGTTTAGGTTTCTTACCTTTCCGCCTTCTCCCCTTTCTTCTTGATATCTTGCTTGCCCTTCCTTGACTCTCCCCCCCCCCTTCCCCTACCTGTAAAATTAAAACTCCCTCATCTGGATATATGCGTATGAACGTAATGGTTTAGTTCTTCAATACTCACCTCTCACTGTTACCATGGAGTTGACTTCGCTGCTGAACCACAGCTGTCATACGTTACACTGAGTTGGTTATAACTTACATAAAAAAAAGGTATTCTGCACAGGGGTCAGAATTAAAGGAAGGTTAGATGGTCGGCAAAATTAGGGACACAATGTAAAGTGTAAATCATAGCAATTTATTAATAAAATGTGGTGTGTATATATATATATATATATACACTACCGTGCAGGTACAAAAATTGGTATATAATTGTAAACAAAACCAGTGTGAACAAGAAACAAGACAAACAACATGAAACAATTAACAGGGTACCGGCCGGTGCATAAATGGTGGTGAACATCAGGGGGCGAAAATAATGTCGTTTGTACGGTGGGGAATATCCCATATGAGTGGCTTTTCCCGTGATGTGTTCCTATGGAGGTTTGGGCTCTTCCTGGAGGACTGCAGGGGTAGACAATCCAATGGTTCAGGAAATGTTCCTGTTTTCCTATTTGTATATATAATATACTGTATAAGAACAGTCCCGTGGAAGTGGTAATTATGTTGGAGGATCCGGATGGGTAGTCTCTTTTTTGTATATAGTGTGCCTCAGTGGGGTTGCTGTGTGACAGGCTAGCAGGGATGGCTGCTCAGGTGGCGTGGAGCTGATCACATCTAGGATCTAGGAATGTATGGGGACTTAGGCAGAGTCGGTGGTGTAACCTATGACCCTGACGGCTGCAGTGCCGTTTCTTCACCCCTCCTATTCCTGTATCCTAAACCCAGAGAGGGTGGGGGGGGGGGGTGAAGTGTCGTTGCAGCGGTCTGTCAGGTCTGCCATACTCTGCATAGTCCCCGCATACCCCTGATGCTTCACTCGCTACACCAAATACCCTGAAAGACCGCTGCAACGCCACTTCGCCCCCCCCCCCCCACCCTCTCTGGGTTTAGGATACAGGGACATCACATAGCGCAGACTGCTAATTGCACTTTATTCCCACACATAAAAGTGACACTTACAGAATATGAAGAGAAATCTCACATCCATAGATTAACGTCTAGAGACCTCCCCGATGTTCCTCGGCGTTCCCATCGTTGGTCAACGCTGGGAACACCGAGGAACATCGGGAAGGTCTCTAGACGTTTATCTATGGATGTGAGATTTCTCTTCATATTCTGTAAGTGTCACTTTTATGTGTGGGAATAAAGTGCAATTAGCAGTCTGCGCTATGTGATGTCCCTGCTTTTTTTCACATATTATACCATCCTTTGAGCCTGTCAACCGGAGATCAGTGTGGAAAGCTTCCTGTCTCAAAACCTACTTTCTGGGCGCTTGTGATCTCTGTTATGGGGGTCAACTACAGCTGGTAAGGAGTGGTGTTACTGGAGTGCTTTCTGGTGGTGGTTCTTCAGCTCTGGAGTTGCCTCATTTGTTTTCAAGCATGGGGATACATATTTATGGACTGCTCTTTTCTCATTCATTTGGGACTTTTTTATAGGGTTTAGCGCCTCCAACATAATTACCACTTCCACGGGACTGTTCTTATACAGTATATTATATATACAAATAGGAAAACAGGAATATTTCCTGAACCATTGGATTGTCTACCCCTGCAGTCCTCTAGGAAGAGCCCGAACCTCCACAGGAACACATCACAGGAAAAGCCACTTATGTGGGATATTCCCTACCGTACAAACAACATTATTTACGCCCTCTGATGTTCACCACCATTTATGCACCGGCCGGTACCCTGTTAATTGTTTCATGTTGTTTGTCTTGTTTCTTGTTCACACTGGTTTTGTTTACAATTATATACCAATTTTTGTACCTGCACGGTAGTGTATATATATACACACCACATTTTATTAATAAATTGCTATGATTTACACTTTACATTGTGTCCCTAATTTTGCCGACCATCTAACCTTCCTTTAATTCTGACCCCTGTGCAGAATACCTTTTTTATGCTAGTGTCCAGTTAAGTCGGACATACATTACTATAATACAGGGATTAACCATAGCACCCTAAATCCCTTGCTCCAAATAAAACCACTTTCATACTGGTTATAACTTACACCTGGGTTCTGTGTTTGATCAATGCTGAGTATACACTCGTTATATGTATTGAATTTCCGTGTCTTCATTTTATGATCTAGTTATTGTTTTCTACCATGCTTATTCTTGATGTGCACTTTATTTGGTTATACGCACTTTGTATTTTTTGTACTGATTAATAAAGAATTAAAAAAAAAAAATACTTTTTTGGACCAACATACTGTATGTGAATCCATTGAAAAGAATGGCCAAATCTTGCATGTGCCTTACTTTATGTTACAAAGCACATGATAAAATAAATAGTTTTGAATGGGTCCTTAAACTGCTTTCTTTTCAACAGCTGATACAAATAGAGATTTGATTACATCTGCCTTGCTGGAATTTTCAACAATGACCTGCGTGTGCCTCCAAAAGAGGACCACAGAATCCAACTACCTCAGTTTTGAAGATAAACAAGGAGGGTAAGTATCAGGCCTCATGCACACAGGGTGTTTTTACAGCTGTCTTTAGGAGGCGTCAGGCTTTTTTTTCTTAAAAACATCCCTCCATGTTATTTTTATGGCCTCATGCACACACAGGCTTTAAGGAGCTTTAAGTGGCATAAGCGTTTTTCAGCTGTAATAATAAAAACCCAGGGCCAGTGTGTTCCAGAGCAGCAGCGTTAAGCTGTAAAAATGTCTGACGCTGCTAAAGGATGCTTAACGCCGCATACAGCGTTAGGCCATGTCAGATGTTTTTAAGCTGTAGTAGTTAGATTTGTGGTTGGCAAATAGAAGAGTGCAGAGAAAGGCTGGTAGATGCTAACACTGCTAAACGTGCATTAACGCCAATACAAAATGGTTCTAAAAGCACGTTTTTTTACAGCTGATTTTTCCTGGCATTAGAATTGGCTTTGCAGCTCATTTTTTCAAACGCCCCGTTGGCAAGAGGCCTCAAGATTATTAGTAGCTTTCTGTTTCATAGTCCACTACAAGAGGTCCCTTTGATCATCAATAAAAGGGATGTACTCTCCTCTATCCTGCTATCCTGCATTGTGTGCATTGTTCTTTGGGACCAATTGTACAAGCTTAAGCCCCGTACACACGCAACGATTATCGGCCGACCGATCATCCGACTTTTGTCCAAGTTGTGTTTTGTTGGTTGGAATGTGCCTAGACTGCACATGAATTTTCTCGGCCAACAAAATTCTACTTCAGAAGTGATGTCATGTGTTGGTTTGTTTTCTTTGTGTTCTTTCTTCACTGAGCATGCCCAGACTTGCTCATCAGATTTTTCCCTGTCGAAATCTGTACTGACTGCACGAAAATCGGCCGTTGTGTTGACGGCCAACAAATATTTTACAGTCTGCCCACCAGATTTTTTTCGGCCGAAAAGTCGGAGTTGGTTGTCGGAAGCATCATACTAACAAGCCGAAAATCGGCAGATCGGACGTTGGCCGAAAATTCCCTGCCAATTTTCGACACGTGTGTACGGGGCTTTGGTTTGAACAGGGAGTATGTTTGGCCCCGACTTTAAAATAGAGGGCTGGTGCCAATCTAAGAAAATGCCTTTGTCCAAGAACCACAATTAAATAGAGAGAGCGTCCTTTACCAAGTATGCATGTTTTAGAAATTTTATTTGTATTTGTTTTATGTGCAGTTGCTGGTCCTATATTGGGAAGGTAAATGGCAGACAGATGTTAAGCATCGATCAAAAATCCTGTATGAACTATGGTGTAATCCAACATGAAATTATGCACTCACTGGGTTTCTTTCACGAACACACCAGAATCGACAGAGACAATTATGTGGCCATCAACTGGCAGTATATCTCACCAGGTAGGTGAATTGGTCAGATATAAATATGATATGGTGTCCATGTGTCAAACCTTCCATGACAGAAGACATAACATATACATATACCGTATTTATCGGTGTATAACACGCACAGACTTATAAAACGCACCTTAATTTTAAGAAGGAAGTTTCAGGAAAAAATCTTAAATTTTAAATGAAGAACTTTGAAGCAAAATGAGGGTAGCTCAGAACTTTTTTAATCAAATGCAGCCTCACCAGTGCTCATGAATGCAGCCTCACAAGTTCCTATAAATGCAGCCTCATCAGTGCCCATCAATGCAGCCTCACCAGTGCCCATCAATGCAACCTCACCAATGCCCATGAATGCAGCCTAAACAGTGTCCATCAATGCAGCCTCACAAGTGTTCATCAATGCAGCCTCAACAGTGCCCATGAATGCAGAATCACCAGTGCCCATGAATGCAGTTTTACCAGTGCCCATGAATGCAGCCTTCCCAGTGCCTATGAATGCAGCCTCCCGAGTGCCCATTAATGCAGCATTACTAGTGCCCATGAAGGCAGCCTCATCAGTGCCCATGAATACAGCCCCACCAGTGTCCATCAATGCAGCCTTACTAGTGCCCATGAAGGCAGCCTCATCAGTGCCCATGAATACAGCCCCACCAGTGTCCATCAATGCAGCCTGGTCAGTGTCCATCAGGGCGGGGAGAGTAGAGCCATCAGATTACAAAGAGCAGGGATCTCCCACTTACCAGGGGGTCTCTGTCTGAAGTCCCGCCTCCTGGATCGGCTCCTATTATAGACGTCACACGTCATGGCATTGGACCAGTGTGCTGTGCTATCATAGATGGCAGGACTTTGTATGACAGCGACTGCCGGGTAAGCAGGAGATCCCTGCTCTGTTTATTCTGGCGGCGTTTGCCCGTCTGCTTTTGGGCGTGGCGCACCCTCTGCACCCGCCCAGGATCGACAAGATACTTTGCTGAACATGTATGTGCATTAGGATTTTAAACTCATAGCACCGTTTATCTGACAATGATTAGGGAGCACTGAGATAATATTTTGATGGCCCAAAGAAACCCCAAAAACATTTAATTTACTTTATTCTAATGTATTAAGTTTAAATCCCATTTTCTCTGTGCTCCACCCAAAGTTTCAGATCAGTTGGAATGCTTGCTTTGGCTGCTGAAAAAAAAACAAAAAAATAGGGAAGATACAAAGGTTTAAATTGTACAACCTCTCTGCAGCTTAAGCGGTGACTTTCTAAACTTTTTTGTCACCTAACAATAGTGACCTTTGTAGAAATGTCCCCTTACATTGGTGGGAAACTTGTGTGGGTGGTTAGCGTAGATTTTCTACAAGGAAAAAGAGGAGATAGATTCCCCAGTTAACATATCTCCCCATGAGAGACAGCACAGGATTTTCTAGGTACCTTAGGTTTACAGACATATACAAAAATTATATAAAAATTTTTATATTTTATTAAGTAATTTTAATTAAAATCATTGACACATAATGTCTATATTCAATATTTCATCCAAAATATAAATACATCACAGATGGCCACTCAAGCAATTCATCTATTTACAAATTAGAAATGAATATAGATTACAGAGGGTGTAACAATATACAGCCTTTCATAGTAGGTTGGGCAGTCCCCAACATGTTTTGCAGATTATTAACTGCTTCTTCAGGAGGGTAGTAGTTACAATGTATTCTAAAGGATGTAACAATGGAAAATTAAAAACATCAAAATATACAGATATATATGGTACATATAAGCAGCATAGAAAAACGTAAGACTAGTCAAAGTGGATGTTCTAGATATAAGGGGATTTGTAAAATAGAGAAGGGGAGAAAACACTGCTCACCAAGGCATCCACTGTGGCAAAGGGTGCCCATCATGAGATACTCATGACACGGGGGGAAAAATAATCTAAATAGTATCGTAGAATCAAAAGGTAAGGTAATATAGTATGACAAAAAAATCACCAAACAAATCAACCATGAGAGTTGCTAATAGTGATATTCAATATATAAAACTAACCTTAAAAGCAATATAGCTACAGGTCTGTGAGTCAGGGTGTAGTCTCAAAACAGGGCCAGATAGCCCTATCCAGGGCAAGAGGTATGTTGAAACAATTAGAGAAGCTAGATAGCATGGAACAAAAAGTATATCCTGATGTACATGGATAGAGAGTAGCTCCACTGACCTCCCCAAGGCTACAGCAGGAATCAAAATTGTTGCTGAGGTTCCACAGGGAGAGGGGAGACAGGAAGAAAAAAATATATATTAAAAATCAGTATTATATACAGCACCCCAGAATATCAGGAGATATATCATAATGTCGAAAATGGTAGAGATGTGAGAAAATATTTATGATACCTGTATAAAGGCCCTGTGCGACATCAACCTGGCTCATATATCCACACACAAACTGGCGTGGACGCCAGTTTATGTAATCCTCAATTTGGTGCCAGCAAATGCCGACCGCGTCACAAGAGGTGACGTCACCGGGTCAAATGTGCCATATCTGGGTGCGGTCCACAATTTTGGGATGTTGGTACCGGTACTCTTATTTTGCCCCCAAGGCTCTCTAATCAATTGGTAAGCGTAGATGTTGGATCAATTCACCACTGCAAACTGCCTAAAGGAACCCCTCGCAACCTCAAGAGGTACCCAAGTGCTCGAAGGAACACTGGTTGAGAAAGGCCAGTCTACATGAATATAAAGTGAAAAAAAGTAGGGGCAACAATTAATGCGATAGTTTAGGTTAACTTCCCAAGAACAAAGTACTGATAATTCATGTATGAATATGGTTCTTGTTGATTAAAATTGACTAGCAGCAGAGTTGTATAAAGTACTTGAAACCCATACTTGAGTAAAAGTACAAGTGCTCGATCAAAAAGTGACTTGAGTAGAAGTGGAAGTGCTCGATCAAAAAGTGACTTGAGTAGAAGTACTAAAGTATTCAACATTTTTTGTACTTAAAGCGGAGTTCCACCCAAAAGTGGAACTTCCGCTTTAGGGAGTCCTGACCCCCCGACATGCCACATTTGGCATGTCATTTTTTTTGGGGGGGGAGCGGGTACCTAGTTTTGACAGGTACCCGCTCCCACTTCCGCTCGGAGCGCCGCGGTGCCCTGAGCGGAAGTTCTCCTCTCCCCCTCCCTCCCTGCAATCTTCTGGGACACGTCAGAGGTCCCAGAAGATTGCCGGCCAATCACGGCGCGCAGCGCGACTCGCGCATACGCAGTGGGTACCCGGCTGTGAAGCCGCAAACTGTAACAGCCGGGTGCCCACAGCAGTGATGCCGGCGCCGAGGGAGAGGATCGAGGCTTCGGGCGGCCGCATCGCTGGACCGTTGGACAGGTGAGTAAATGGCTGGAACTCCGCTTTAAGTATTGCAAGTAGTTTTTTTTTTTAATTTTGCTACTCAAGTACTGAAAGTAAAAGTACCAGTAGTTTTGAAAAAAAAAATTGCTACTCAAGTACTGAAAGTAAAAGTACAAGTACTGTGTTATGTAGTTATTAAAGAAAGAAGTCAAAAGTTTGAACATCATATTGTTTTTTATTATTTCAAATGCAGCTTTTATTTATACATACAGTAGCATTTATTTTCGTATGCGCTGATAATACACATGTTTTGAACTTCATGAAACCTGCCATCTACTGTTCTGGCAGTGGTAATTTTTATAATAGTAACGAGTAACTATGCAGCACACAAAAAAATATCGGAGTAGAAGTATTGAAATCATTGAAAAAATGTAGTGAAGTAAAAGTGGAAGTAGGAGAAAAAAATTATACTCTAGGAAAGTACAGGTACCGCCTTTCGGTACTTAAGTACAGTAGTGAAGTAATTCTACTTAGTTACTAATACTATACATCTCTGACTAGCAGGGACTGAAGGGTATGTAGTGTATAAGTGAAGCAGGCATGATGAAATTCAGTTTGCTGTTTTAATTCATATATAAGAGAATGAAACAATTTAGGGTAGGGGTACAGGGTGGAGGGGTGGAGGAATATTGAACATGCATGCTGGTTTTTGTAGGCCTAATGTAGCTTATGAACAGGTCATGTGTTTTACAGAAAATAAAGGGAGCTTCAAGAATGATTCTGGGGACACTACCAATATTCCTTATGATTATACATCTGTGATGCATTATGGCAGGTAAGGCAAGACAATCTGGAATCATGCTGTAAATCTAGGCAATAAAAATACCCCAAAGTCTATAGTTATTATTGTTTCAATTGCAAATCCCTGTATATCTCATACTGGACATGTCAATAGCAACAGTAGATCCTCCCTTCTGCTAGGGAATCTCACACATCCTGATGCAGCAGGAAAAGTCACAGCATAAAGGAAGAACACCCAACAAGGAAAGTGTCAACCCCTTTAGGGGTGAAAGGGAACACAGGTGCAGAGATCTGCCCCCATAGTCCCTGAGAGATTTAAAAAGATGGTTGGTGATTCCAATAGTTCACTCTGTACTACAAAATGGATATGTACAAATTCTATAGGGCGGTATTTACCATATTAGTACTCTTGGGCCATGGCCTAGAACAGCAGGGTAGGAGGGGCAGTACAACCCTGAAAACTGCAATATATTTTTAATCTTATTTTGTCCCCTGTTCTGGCCACCTCTGTGATTATGGTATACAACAGAACTGTAGAGGGCAGGGGATGAAGAGAGAAGGCTAAGACTAAAGTGTCACTAAACCCACAACATAAAAAACTATCAGTAAATGGTGTATTAGATGCTGTTCATACTCATTCAGTCACTATGGGATTCATTTTCTGTATTCTGCAAGTTACCTGGTTGATCTTGATGTTCTCTAACCCCCCCCCACACTGGTTTTCCAGCATGCTCAGCTGATAGCTGACTTCTGTCGGACTGGGTGCTGTACACATGGGCCGAATGTCATGGCATTTTTTTTTTCCACCCAATGTCACCCAACATTTGGCCCATGTGTACGGGGGCTTAAGGCTCTTTTCACACGGGCGGTACACCTGACGGAGCCCATTCTGCTCAGCGGGGGATCGATCCGCCAATACCTGCAGGTAGATGACAGCTCCATCTCCGCTCTGTGTGCAGAGACGGAGCTGTCCAATCCCCGCTCTCCTCTATGGGGAGATCGGATGAGAATGGACCGCCTGTCCGTTCTCAACCGATCCCATCCGATCTTATCCTCCAGACTGATTTCACGGACAGGATTGGATCGGAGAGCAGCGGGTGTCAGCAGAGATGTCTCCGCTGACATCCGCCGCTCCATAGGGCAGCATGGAGCATCCGATCAGGTCCGCCAGAAAAACTGACAGGCGGATTGGATCAAAAAGCTTGCGTGAAATGGGCCCAAGAGTACTTTTGCTTGATTTGTTGCTCTGCACGGGTAAAAAGTAGTGGTAAACATGAAATAGACAGCCCGCTGCTTCAAAAAACATATGCTAACATTGGTTTGAACTAAAATAATTGCGCAATATAATTGCAGTGGTTTTTACTGTGTCCTAAATCAGAATCAAATTTTTTTTTATACTTCCAGGTATACAAATTCAAATACATCTGGGGAGATGTCAATTGTACCGATACCAGACCCCAGTGTCACCATTGGTCAGAACATTGGGCTGAGCAGCCTGGATGTGAAGAGGATAAATGTGCTCTATAAATGCAGTAAGCTTCTTGGAAACTCCGGGGTCCTCAAACCTTTTAAACAAGACCAACTTTTTCCTTGTGTTCACTACCAGAATTAGGAGATGCTACCTGACAGCAACACTTAAATATAACAACAGTCTGTAGGAACTAGTGTATCTAGTAACTAGTCTTCAGCTGGCCAAGCACTGTGTACAGATATTGTCTTAGTGCATCTTACTGTTTCATGGATCCAGAGGCGTAACTAGAACCTTCAGGGCCCCGGTGCAAGAAACCATGAAGGGCCCCCTGGACCCCTAGCACCCTTTACTCTAGTTGCGGGGCCCTTTATTACGGTGAGGGAAGGGAGAATTCTGAAGGGGGGGGGAAGCACAGAAGGGGGGGAGGAACAGGGGAGCACACAGGGGCCCAGAGACAGCAGAACACAAGTATACTGGATAGGAGAAGTGGCGGGGGGCAGCATACAGAGGAACCAATCTCCTCAATTTTCCTCCTGCAGCTACAGAAGTAAAAAGGAGGACAGTGATTTCTCTACATGCTGCCCCCGCCGCCCCTCCTATTCAGGTGTACAGGGGAGCCACATGGGCCCCCTTGAGCATGGGGCCCGGTTGCGATTGCAACCCCTGCAACCCCTGTAGTTACGCCCCTGCATGGATCTGAAGCTTAGCTGAGATGAACGATAAAGCCTGGATGTCACTGAGAGTATGCCAGAAAATTTTTAACCCAGCAATGTCCGATTCCCTGACAATTCTGGCCCTAAAAATGTCTGCCTTACCTCAAATAGTGCTCAGTTAGCTGTCTGAGGGCTGCCGAGGCTGCCTAGGCATCCCTATTGGCGCTTTTCCACTGCATGGAACCAAACGGTTCGGCTCGCTTTTGTGCTTTTCCACTGCTGGTACCGCATTGGTATGGTGTAGGAACGGTACGGTACGGTACGGCGGCGCTTTTCCACTGCATGGAACAGAACGGTACGGCTCTCAAAAACAGTACCACCTCGATTGTGGTTCCAAGAGGTACCATACCCGGTACCATATCCCACAATCCTTTGCATGCAGTCACTACTAGCCACTGATTGGTCAGAGAATCCCACCCACCCTGTTGTTATCCCACCCACTTAACTTTAGTACTACTTTAGTGGAAAAGCAAACCACACCGTACCGAACCGTTCCAACACCGTACCATGCGGTACCAGCAGTGGAAAAGCAAACCGGGCCAAGCAGGGCTGAGTAGAGCCGAGCCGGTACTTGCAGTGGAAAAGTGCCATATGTGTTGTCTATGTTTAACCACTTGCTTCCCAGGCCTCTTCTGACATTTGTCTCCTACATGTAAAAATCATCATTTTGTTTGCTAGAAAGTTTTTTAGAACCCTCAAACTTTATATATATATTTTTTAAGCAGAGTCCCTAGATAATAAAATGGTGGGTCTTGCAATTTTCTTATGTTAAACGGTATTTTTCGAATGCAGATTTTTTGGAAAAAAAATACACTTTAATCATTTAGCGAACTGGCCCATTGTAACTTTCCTGCTACAGGGCAGCCGCTCTGTGCAGAATCATGTATATATACCTGATTCTGCATTTCTGGGAAGGGGCCCACCTGCCCAGCTTTCATTTTTTTTATTCCTATCACAAGGAATGTAAACATCTCTTGTGATAGAAATAAGGCATAGCAGTTCCTCTTAATGGAGAGATGTGGGGTCTATAAGACCCCACATCTCTCCTCTATGTCCTCTATCATGATGTTGCTCCGGCCTCCAAGGATCATAGAGATGGCTGGGGATGATCTGGTCCTCGGACAGCTCTGTCAGGACCCGGCAGCAGCACCGGATAGATCCCAATCGCAATTCAAGCCTGGCAACAGCGATGGTGGGCGCTCCCCTCCCGTCACCTGTAAAAGTAATCCAGGGGTTGCTTACCCACGCGGATTAATTTTACTTAAAAGAGAATCGCCGGCTTGAAAAAATTATACCGGATCATGGTTGTAGCCTAAACCATGATCCTGGTATAACCGCTTCCGTACCAGGATATATATTTACTATTGCTGAAAGCGGTTAAATATTATTGGCCAATGGACATGTCTAGTCAGTCCATGTAGATATAATAGAGCCAAGCCATAACTGTTTGGGATGCCTTGAGCTTTCTGTTGCCAGTAAATTTTTCTGACACAGCCAAGCATCTTTGCCACTCTTTGACATGAGTTAGAACATAATAGATACTGTATTATTGGTCCCCTAGCACCATCATAAACAATATGATTACAGGATTCCAAACTTTGGGTTGGAGCCATAGAAAGCACCTTGATCAGAGGCCCTAAAATAACTAAAGTCATGACAGGAGTTGTATAATGGCACTATTATGCTTTTCTCCAATGACATTGCTGGTCCTTGTCTGAATTGGCAGCTTCGTTGTAATATTCCTCAGCCTACAGTCTGGCTTATCACAAACCTCTTTAATAGGAACAGCACGTGGAAAGCCAGTTTAAAAAAATGAATGCTTGAGCCACTGTAGCCTCCAGTAATAAAACTGGTTATAAAAAATGTTTGGGCAATATAGATGTTGGCCTGTTAGACTTTTTCTCATATTTTATGGACGAAGGAAGTAAGAATTGATCAAATGGTGGTCTGCCTTTAGTGGGTGCAGAATGATTTTTGGAAGCATGTACAGATCTTTAGCTGAAACCTGTTACCTGAAAGCAAAACTTGGCATTGGGAAAGCACCAGGTTTTACCAGAGTTGTATAAAGTACTCGAAACCCATACTTGAGTAAAAGTACAAGTGCTCGATCAAAAAGTGACTTGAGTAGAAGTGGAAGCGCTCGATCAAAAAGTGACTTGAGTAGAAGTACTAAAGTATTCAACATTTTTTGTACTTAAGTATTGCAAGTAGTTTTTTTAAAAATTTTGCTTCTCAAGTACTGAAAGTAAAAGTACCAGTAGTTTTGAAAAAAAATTGCTACTCAAGTACTGAAAGTAAAAGTACAAGTACTGTGTTATGTAGTTATTAAAGAAAGAAGTCAAAAGTTTGAACATCATATTGTTTTTTATTATTTCAAATGCAGCTTTTATTTATACATACAGTAGCATTTATTTTCGTATGCGCTGATAATACACATCTTTTGAGCTTCATGAAACCTGCCATCTACTGTTCTGGCAGTGGTAATTTTTATAATTGTAACGAGTAACTATGCAGCACAAAAAAAAAATATCGGAGTAGAAGTATTGAAATCATCGAAAAAATGTAGTGAAGTAAAAGTGGAAGTAGGAGAAAAAAATTCTACTCTAGGAAAGTACAGATACCGCCTTTCGGTACTTAAGTACAGTAGTGAAGTAGTTCTACTTAGTTACTATACATCTCTGGGTTTTACATTAATGCATGTTCTCCCTAGCTGCACATACTCCCCTTCCTTTGTGCCCCTGCCATCCATTCAGCTGTAAGGAGTGGGGAGATAAAGCCCTATGTAAATGCTGAGTCCCTTAACCTTCCTAGCGGTATTCCCGAGCGTGACTCTGGGTTAGATTTTAGAGCCAAAAGCGGTAACCCTGAGCCACGCTCGGGGTAGCGCTAGGAAGATCGCTGGATGCTGGAAGAGGTTTTACTTACCTTTTCTCTGGGATCCAGCGAAGAATGCGGGCGGTGTGCGGCGGCGGAGCTTCCTCCCGATCGTCTGCGAGCCCCGGCTTCCGTCTCCGGCGACGTGACGTCCGCCGGGGGGTGGAACCGGGGGCAAATTCAAATGTAAAACACACCAAACACACCGATACCATTCAAAATAAAATAAAATCACATTACATTGCCCCCCCAGTGCCCTTTCCTGTAGTTTTACTGTACTTTTTATGTAAATATATGTATATATATATATATATATATATATGGAATGTAAGGGGCTTGCGCTTAGGATCACTAGGTTCGGTGAGTATAAATAATATAAATATAAAATATTCCTAAATTCAATAAATGATAAATAAATAAATAAATAAGTAAATAAGCTGCTGCTGGTATAAAAGGTAGTACCTTTCAGACAAACGCTAAGAACTAAGTACCTGCGCTGCTTATAACCGAAACCTTTATCATCAATCATATACTAGTGCTAATGAATAAAGTATTAATATAATAAAGTGCTCGTGCAAATTAGTGCTTATAAATAACTGTGCAACTATCCATACTAATATTGTGTCATCACACTGAGTATCAATAATAAATAATCAATAAATATCAGCATTAAATATGTACCAAATCAATATCATATGTGCAACATTTCATCCGTAAAAAAAATCCATATGTGAAAAATATATATATTAAAAGTTCATGGCAATTTATATCTTCATCCCAAACTGAATATAGTGCAAGTCTCTTGTGCTCATATAAGTGCTTCGTGCTCAATAGATATAAATAAGGTGCCGGTGCTCAGTCCTAGTGAGTTGGTGCTCCCCTCTCGGTTCCCCACTCACCAGAAGCTGAGAGAAATATCGCCTTAAAACTGGCTCTATGAGGTAAGCCCCTCTATTGATCGCCAACAGATTAAGGATGCAGATCTCCTATGCCACTTTATCCAGGTGTTTATCCAGGTATTGCTCCCCAGTATCATAAAAAGAAAAGGGCCATCATCGTGCAGTATGTTCCATAAGTTTATTAACACACAACATAAAGATACACTTACAATATGTGGAAAGTCAATCCGCCTTTAGCATACCCACGGGACGCCAAACAAATGGCCGTGCGTTCCACCCGTGCAACCGGAAGCCGGAAGCCGGAAGAGGTTGCAGCCGGAAATGACGTACTACGTATTCGGACGGCTTGATTCGAGCACCGGCACCTTATTTATATCTATTGAGCATGAAGCACTTATATGAGCACAAGAGACTTGCACTATATTCAGTTTGGGATGAAGATATAAATTGCCATGAAGGTTTAATATATATATTTTTAATATATATATTTTAATATATATATTTTTCACATGTGGATTTTTTTTACGGATGAAATGTTGCACATATGATATTGATTTGGTACATATTTAATGCTGATATTTATTGATTATTTATTATTGATACTCAGTGTGATGACACAATATTAGTATGGATAGTTGCACAGTTATTTATAAGCACTAATTTGCACGAGCACTTTATTATATTAATACTTTATTCATTAGCACTAGTATATGATTGATGATAAAGGTTTTGGTTATAAGCAGCGCAGGTACTTAGTTCTTAGCATATATATATATATATATATATATATATATATATATATATATATATATATATATATATATATATAGACAGTATATATATATATATATATAGACAGTATATATATATATATATATATATATATATATATATATATATATATACGTAATTCTTGTGAATGAGCAGCCCAAACCAACTGTATACATTATATATATATATATATATATATATATATATACATATATGTATACATACATACATATATATATAATAAATGTATACAGTTGGTTTGGGCTGCTCATTCACAAGAATACATGCAAAATAATGGTACCGCTTTCAGCACCTAAAATCCAAAAGAATCATACCGCCAGGGAGGTTAAACTAAAGTTTAAACAGAGCTGAATGTCTCTACACCCTCATGTGCAAGTGATGTGAGTGAGTCTACATTAGACATTATCGAGTGTCCTCTTTGCTTTTGGAGGCTGAACAAAGTAGCAAGGGAGGGAATAAATGGTGAGTATGTGCTGCCGGAGGGGGGGGGGGGGGGGGGATCACTAAAGCAGACCTATTGTTTTACCTTGCATCGGCACAGCACAGTTTTGTATTAAGAAAGGTATATGTGCAAATATTATTTACAGTCTAAAGCCTGGTACACACGGCCCTGCTGGGTTGAATGAAAAAAACTGACAGCTCAGGAGGAGCCGCTGAACTATCTGATGTTAGAACAGCAATCTTCCCTGCTGTGCTATTGCTAACAGGGGGACAGCCCCCTTCGCCAGAACACTCCGGTCAGCGCTCTCAGCCATTGGCTGAGAGTGCTGATCGGGAGCTGATCGGAAGACCTTCTGTCGGCCAAGCTTCTCAGACCAGCTGCAGTACACATGGGCTGAATGTCGGCCTTTTTTCTATTGAACCAGCCGATGCTTCCCGACATTCATCCCATATGTACTTGGCTTTAGTTCCAACACTAAGTATCGAAATGTTATTTTTCTCTGAACCTGAAATTTGTGGAAATTGATCAGGCCAGTTTTGACAGTTGTTTTTTCTTACAGATCTATGCAGAACAAAGTTGCTGGGTCCCTCGGGAGATTTCTCATCCAGTGATGCTACTCCCATCGACACACCTGACAATTGTCTATGGCTCCTACATGCTCCGTCAAATCTGGTAATTATTCAGTGTGCTCTGTGATTCATTCTGTATTAAGATACATGGCCAAAGTACAGCTCAAATTAAGCAGAACTGGTTATTTGATTGCTAATGCTCAAAAATAATCTTACCCAGCTGCAGGGGAGGACTGGGCCAGGGGGCAGGGGGGCAATTGCCCCCTGGGCCTCTCTGATGCCCCGTAAAAAGGCTGCACCGCTTCTGCCACAGACATGCCTAAAGGATTCCTGGTAAAGAGAAGTAAAAAGTCCCTGCCGCTGACCTACTAAGTGCGGGTTGAAGACAAGGACAGAGCACAGGCCTCCCCCCAGCATGGATGGTGTAAATTGTATCTGAGCAGAGGCCGGTTTAGTGCCCCACTGGACTTTCCCCTGACCATCCCCAACCGAGCTGTCCCAGCTCCCCCCAACAGCCCCCTGCTGGCCAGGTCGGGAACCCAAAGTCAGCCAGTGAGTGGGGAGTGTCGGGAGCGGAGCTTCAGTCTGGAATGGGGATTAGGAGGAGGACAGGAAGAGGGAGAGTGGGAGGGGGGCTGAGTCACTGCACCATGGGCCTCTGGTTTGTACTTGCCCCCTGGGCCGAAAGTGGCCAGTCTGCCCCTGCCCAGCTGGTACCTCCTGGATTGTCTGATTTTGTGTAAATTGGGTAAAAAAAGTGATTCAGGACTTTAGGGTAGGGTGGGGGGTTGTTGGAGATAAAGCAGGAAAGGTGCAAATGCCCTCTAGACCTCTTAAATTTTAACAAAAAGAAATCCATCTAAAGCAGCAATTCTCATTCTCAACCTTTTTACACCTTAAGAAACCCTTGGAAAAAAATGTCACGTCTCGTAGAATCCTTAATAGACAATATGAGGGTTATTTACTAAAACTGCATGGTGCAAAATCTGGTGCAGCTCTGCAGAGAAACCAATAGGCTTCCAGGTTTTATTATTAAAAAAGAATAGCGCACACATGCAAAAGAAATGACTATCAAATATGGAGACAATCCATAAATAAAAATGGGGATTTGTGCGCTATTCTTTTTTAATATACATGTCGCTTGGTTCATAGCTGCACCGGCTTTAGATATACATGTTCAGGGTTTGCTCCCCCAATTTCTTGCTTGTTTCCAGGTTTTATTATCAAAGCTTAATTGAACAAGCTGAAGTTAACCTGGATGCTGATTGGCCACCATGCACAGCTGCACCAGAGTCTCCAGTTTTAATAACCCTCCCCTTATATGTATGGCTCACAGTACATTCATAAGATCAATACGTTATAGAAATAATAAGAAAGAGTAGAAAAAAAATGTGGCTAAGCTATATATAGTGTTTGACCCTGAAGGTGGGTCATTTTTCAATACCTTCTGCTCTATATGTTAAAATAATTTTAATAGCAAAATTAAAGTGAATAATATCTAAAGAAGAAACACAGACAGCCTTCCTTATATTAGTAGTCAGTGGATAAATGCCTCCTTCCTTTGATGAATGGCCCCTTACATCTATGTAGTGTGAAAGAAAGCATTCTCCTTACATTGGGGTTTTATGGAAAGAATGTATCATTGGTGGGAGTCAGTGGAAAGAGTGGACCATTTATTGGGGGCCAGTGAAAGGAATGCACCATTTTTGGGGACCATAATGGTCAGTGAAAGGAAATATGGCCATTACATTTGTGGTCGGTCAGTGGGAAGTCCTCTTTCAGAGATCACTGGCGTTACGCTACTGATTCTGTCAAGACAAACTGGCACTGGAATTATGTTGGCACATTTAACTATGTGGTCAATCTGTCTTTGCTCAAGGAAGCCCTAGCAACCTTAGGAGAAACCCTACAGTTCCAAAGAACACTAGCTGAGATTGGCTTGCTCTATAGTAAAGGAAATCCACTCCAAGACAATTGTAACCAGAAGAAGTGTCACCATTGGAAGAATACTTTTCTATTCCTCTTTGGTGTCAACTTAGAATGTTGGATTTTTATTCAGTTTAATTTTGGATAACAGTGGTCACCAGGAAAAATAGAGAAGATAAATGTACTCGGGGGGGGGGGGACACAGATTGTAAAAAAACTGACTAAAAAAAAGTTTGTCTTTAGGGTCCATTCACAACATCCTAGCCTTCCACTGCACAGGTGCGCTGGGAAGTTGTGTTGAGCACACTAATGAATGAAGAGTGAGCTTTTGTATTGCGTTAGCACACTGCAATAATGTGAATGAACATTTGGATACATTTTTAACCCCTACTCAAGTCATGTTGTGGGTGTCGCCTTAAATGTCTAGAACAGAGGCGTAACTAGAACCTTCAGGGCCCTGATGCAAGAAACCATGAAGGGCCCCTCAGACCCCTGGCCAGGGCCCTTACCTTCAAGCCCAGGGCTCTTCCCACTAATCCTGGGGCTCTTTGCACTAGTTGCATGGCCTTTTATTACAGTCCCGCAGCAGGATTCTTTCACAAGTTCTGCAGTATGCCCCCTTCCTGCAATCTTGTGGGCCCCCTTCCTGCAATCTTGGGGCCTCCCCACAGTGGTGCAATGCCAGGGTCCGGTCGCAAGTGTGACCCTTGCGATCCTGGAAGTTCACCCACTGGTTTGCTACCGGGCCCCCTGGAGCATGGGGCCCGGTAGCGATTGCAACCCCTGCAACCCCTGTAGTTACGCCCCTGGTCTAGAACTTCTGTCAAATTTTAAAAGTGTTGTTTGTGTCTGTTTGAGAGGACCTTGTCCTCTTTGAGGGTGTATTGTTTTCAGGTGAGCTCCAGTTGTTCCTGGTTGACCTCCATGTTACCTGATTGGCTAGGTTTAGCCTTTTGGGATTTTTTTTCTGCTGTGTTTTTTCCCACCCCTGATGTTTAACACTTTTTGGACATACCAGTGGTTAAGAAGATTCTGGAGCTGTGTCTGTCAATGAGTCAAAGAGAAAATTTGATTTTTTGTCTTACCGGACACAGCACCCACCCCTCTATTGAGTTGGGTTATTTTTATTCTGACACTGCTTGCAACAAAACTGAATGCCTATAGCAGAGTGTGGGAGTATATCCTATGGGGCTGCCCCATAGGCATGGTAAAGCTTTTTCCTGCCTAGTGTCCTACTACTGTAGGGGGCAGAATAACCTAATGGTTAAGAAGATTGTCTGTCAATGAACATCAGAGAAAAGGTTTTTACGGTAAGACAAAAATCCAATTTTTTTCTGCCAGTAAGGACCTTATACAGCCAACTTCCTCTTTCTTGTATGGTCATTAGCCTAGGCTAATGACATCATGCACAGCTTTCTCTCTAACTCTTGTAAGAGTTTGCCAAAAAAGGGAGGAGGGGTGAGTCAGCTGGAGGGGGCTGGATGAGGGCAGAGATAACAGGAGACTGCAGAGATCCATGTGCATTCATCAAGAGAGGGGAAATGTACATGCAAGTAGGGGTGTGAGTGTATATATATATATATATATATATATATATATATATATATATATATATATATATATATATATGTGTGTGTGTGTCTGTGTGCCTCTGTGTAAAAAGTCAGCAGTTTCAGCTGCCCACAGTTAAAATGGCAGCAGCCAGACTTAGTGGAGGGAGATTTCTGCAGCATATTTGGTAAGTACAGAATCACAAAATATATAAAATAATATGCAAAGTGGTTGGAGGGAAGCTTCAGAATGGCAAATATGTTTTTATTACAAATTATGTGAGCAGATTGCAGTTCTTCTTTAAGTTAATGAACATGTATAATTTTACAGATCTTGCTGAAGTTTGCCATGTTTTCTTGTTCGTCCACCAACTGTAATGCTAGCATCAACGTGTACGACGGGGTGAGCAAGAACAGCCCTCTGCTAGCCACGATCAGTGCTGACCAGCCTCCTCCACTGCTTATCTCATCCAGCAAATTGATGTTGGTGGAATATATCACCGACCCATCTACACCAAGCAGTTTCTATGGATCTTATAGCTCAGGTATGTATCCAACTCTGGTATGTATTATATGGTCAAAAGCATTTATTCATTGTGCTCTAACTGCTTGAGAACCACCAGCCTGTACAGTATACACACCATCATTGTCAGATCATTTATCAATTTTTAGTAATTTAACTGACAATTACTCAGGTATGCAATATGCAAAAACAAAAGTTCCATTAATTGCTATTATAAAACATATTAAAAAGAAATTTCCAGAACAGTACGAAAACCCCGGAAATTACCTTTTAGAAAGTGGACAGCCCAAGGTAATCTAATTTTTTTTTTGCTACAATTTTTTGGAAATGAAGAAACAAGCTGGTATTGAAGTTTTAAACATGAGCTAATGTCAGGGTTTGTCAAATAATTCTGGGAATAGCAACATGTCAATAAATGTAACTCTTAAAACTACAATGCAGCGCTTTGTATCTAATGTACATTTTTTTGTTTAATTTACAGTGACATGTGGAGGTACTTTTACCACAAATGGTGGGACTCTGGTGTCCCCAAAGTACCCCTCCTCCTACCCAAACAATGCAAACGGCATCTATGTCATCATTGCTCCTCCTGGAAATCAAGTGAGTATATCAGAGACATTATCCACTCCAAAACGTCAAGTGACCTTTTGTTGCATTCTTCACTTTCCAATATATTAATACAGTCAAGCGATGTGTCACACCATATCATTTTGTGGCCTTTCCATGCTTTCCATGCCTTTACACACCTTAATACAGTTGAGCAAAATCTTATTGACATTAAAGGAGCATCCGACCTGCTTTTATTGTTTGTGCTAAACACGTCACCATTTTTGTAGGTAAATACATTTCTAAAGGTGCTAGTGACATGAAAGTTTCACCACATGTCAGCAATAACCTATGCAATCAATATATACAAAGAAACCAAAACAAATACCTTCAGAAATGAAGTTATGTGTAAAAAAATGGAATGACACAGAGATAAAGCAATGAACAACTAACTAAAATGTATTTAAAGAGTTCCGAGTACGAAAATATTTTTTCAATAAAAATACCCCCCGGGACAGTCAGGGCTAGTACATTCCACAATGGATAGCCTCTGTACTGTCCCGGGTCGCACTTACCTTTTAGAAGAAATACTTACCTTGAAAATTTCTTCTCCAGCGTTGCCATCTCGGATGTGGGCAGCTGAAGCCAGCACGTCCTCTTTCTGCGTCCTCTTCCATGTCCTCTTCTCCCAGAATGCGCCTGCACCGGCCCCGCTCGTCATCCCTCCACAGCTTCTGGGCATGCCCAGAAGCTGTTTAGCAGGGAACGAGGCGCCCGCACCGGAAGTGAGGAGCGGGGCCAGTGCAGGCGCATTGATTCCTGGGAGCGATGACGTTCAGCTCCCAGGAATCAATGCAAAGAGGAAGCGGCCACAGAGATAGGAAGTGGAAGAAAGGTGAGTATATTTTTCTTCAATAACAAGGTAAGTAAACAAAAAAAAAGTCATAACTATCCATTTATTTTTCAGGTGACCATAAGCAAGCGGATGGCTCAAAATCGACTATGTTGATTTTGTGGCTGGAACTCCGATTTAATACTTCCTGCAAAATCCTTTGTTGGTAATGATGGCTTTAAGACACCACCTGTATGGAAAAACTAGTCGCATGCATTGCTCAGGTGTGATTCTGGCCCATTCTTCCACACAAACAGTCTTCAAGTCTTTAAGGTTCCGTGGGCCCCTTCTTTGAACTCTGTTCTTTAGTTCATTCCATAAATTTTCTATTGGATTCAAGTCAGATGATTGGCTGGGCCATTCTAACAGCTTTATTTTCTTTCTTGGAAACCGATTGAGAATTTTCTAGGCTTTGTGTTTGGGATCATTGTCTTGCTGAAATGTCCACCCTCGTTTCATCGTCATCATTCTGGTAGATGGCAACAAGTTTTTATTAGGAATGTTTTGGTACATTTTTCCATGCATCCTTCCTTCAATGACACGAAGTTTGCCAGTACCGTATGCTAAAAAACAGAACCATGATGTTCCCACCTCCAAACTTCACTGTTTGTATGGGGATGTTTTTGGGGTGATGTGCAGTGGGATTTGACCTCCAAACATAGTGTGTATTATGGCACCCAAAGAGTTCAATTTTGGTCTCATCTGACTTGACTATATTCTCCCAGTATTTTACAGACCTGTCTAAATGTTGTACAACAAACTTTAAACAAGCTTCAACATGCTTTTTGTTCAGCAATGAAGTCTTGTGGTGAGCGTGCATACAGGCCATGGCGGTTGAGTGCTTTACTGTTATTGTTTTCTTTGAAACAATTGTACCTGCTAATTCCCAGTCTTTCTGAAGCTCTCCACAAGTGGTCCTTGGCTCTTGGACAAATTTTCTAATAATTATTTTCGCTCCTCTGTCAGAAATCTTGCGAGGAGCACCTGATCTTGGCCGGTTCTTAGTGAATTGATGTTCTTACCACTTCTGGATTATGGCCCCAATAGTGCTCACTGGAAGATTCAGAAGTTTGGAAATCCTTCTGCAATCAATGCCGTCAATATGTTTTACAACAATAAGGTTGCAAAGGTCTTGAGAGAACTCTTTACTTTTACCCATCATGAGATGTTTTTTGTGTGACACCTTGGTAATGAGAAACCTTTTTATAGGCCATCAGTTGAGACTGAACCAGGTGATATTAAATTGCACTGACAAGGGGCAGGGTTTCTTTCTAATTTCCGATAGATTTCACCTGGTGCTTTCCATGCCTTTTTTGCACCTCCTTTTCTTCATGTGTTCAATACTTTTTTCCTTTTGTCATTCTATTTATTACACATAATTACATTTCTGAACTTATTTGTTTTGCTTTGGATTGCATGGGTTGCTACCGACATGTGGTGACAATTTCCTGTCAATAGCACCATTAGAAATATATTTACTTAGCAAAATGGTGACGCGTTTAATACTTATTTTACCAGCTGTATATACACTGCTCAAAAAAATGAAAGGAACACTTTAAAAACACATCAGATCTCAATGGGGGAAAAATATCATGCTGGATAGCTATACTGATATGGACTGGGTAATGTGTTAGGAACAAAAGGTGCCACATCGTTTGATGGAAATTAAAATTATCAACCTACAGAGGTCTAAATTCAAAGACCCTGAAAATCAAAGTAAAAAAATGGTGCAGCAGGCTAGTCCATTTTGCTCAAATGTCATTGCAGCAACTCAAAATGGTACTCAGTAATTTGTATGGCGCCCACATGCTTGTATGCATGCCTGAGAACGTTGGGGCATAGTCCTAATGAGACGACGGATGGTCTCTTGGTTTATTTCCTCCCAGATCTGGGCCAGGGCATCGCTGAGTTCCTGAAAAGGTACAACCTGGTGGTGTCAGATGGACCAAAACATAATGTCCCAGAGGTGTTCTATTGGATTTAGGTAAGGCGAGTGTGGGAGCCATTCAATGGTCCTTTATCCTCTAGAAACTGGCTGCATACTCTTGTCACATGAGGCAAGGCATTGTCGTGCACCAGGAGGAACCCAGGACTAGGGATCGACCGATTATCGGCAAAGCCGATATATCGAGGGCTGATATGCACTTTTCCCGATATATCCGAATCGGCCCTGGAGGTTACCGATCTTGCCGATATTTTGGGAAAGTGCTTGTACCAGAGTGATGCCTGCAGCTAGAGGCATCTCCCTGGTACCGGCGTCCGTAGCCGACGGTCCGCTGTCTTGTAATGACAACCGATGCGGCTGACAAGCCGCTCATCTGTCATTATAAGGAGCAGGAGGGGACGTTGCCCCCCTGCCGCCACCTTCCCGTGCAACCAGCCTGCACGGCCACCGAAGACCCGATCAAAGTCGCATTCGGCTCTGATCGGGTCTCCATGCAAACACAAATACAAAGTACTGTCTGGCGCAAGATTCAAAAAAATTACTGCATTCGAAACAGCCAAACTTGGTGCAGAGGAGGGGTTTGGGGTCTTTTAGATCCCCAGATCCCTCCACAAAAGTACCTGTCAAAAATAAATAAATACATTTTCTTTTAAATGTACAAAAATGTCGGCCAATATCGGCCGATGACGATATGTATTGGCCAAAATATCGGTATCGGCAACGAAAAAGCCGATCACTACCCAGGACCCACTGCACCAGCGTAGGGTCTGACAATGGGTCCAAAGATTTCATCCCAATACATAATGGCAGTCTGGGTGCCATTGTCAGCCTGTAGAGGTCTGTGCGTCCCTTCATGGATATGCCTCCCCAGACCATCACTGACCCACCACCAAACCGGTCATGCTGAACAATGTTACAGGCAGCATAATGTTCTCCATGGCTTCTCGAGACCCTTTCATGTCTGTCACGTGTGTTCAGGGTGAAACTGCTTTCATCTGTGAAAAGCACAGTGGCAGACCTGCCAATTCGAGTGTTTAATGGCAAATGCCAATCGAGCTCCACAGTGCCGGGCAGTGAGCACAGGGCACACTAGAGGATGTTGGGCCCTCAGGCCACCCTCAGGAAGTCTGTTTCTGATTGTTTAGTCAGAGACATTCGCACCAGTGGCCTGCTGGAGGTCGTTTTGTAGGGCTCTGGCAGTGCTCATCCTGTTCCTCCAAGCAAAAGGAGCAAATACCGATCCTGCTGATGGGTTAAGGACCTTCTTTGACCCTGTCCAGCTCTGCTAGAAAAACTGCTTTTCTCCTGGAATCTCCTCCATGCTCTTGAGACTGTGGTGGGAAAGACAAAAAACCTTCTGGCAATGGCACGTATTGATGTGCCATTCTGGAGGAGTTGGAATGCCTGTGCAACCTCTATAGGGTCCAGGTATTGAAACATTTAGAAAAGATGCGTAGAGAAAAAAATGCCAGTGGCTTCCACCTGTAAAATCATTCTGTTCTGGAGGTTGTTTCATTGTTGTCCATCTAGTGCCTATGTTGTTAATTTCATTAACACCAAAGAAGCTGAAACTGATTAATAACCCCCCTCTGCGGTTTAACTAACCAGATCAGTATCCCAGGAGTTTAATTTACTGGATGCTATACTCTTATTAAAAAGTGTTCCTTTAAAGTTTTTGAGCAGTGTACAATAACAAAAGGGGTCCCCAGCACTTTCAAGCTAGCCATCATATAAAAGCATTTGGGGGCAACCAATGTCCCCCTTTATTAGGGCTTATAAGAATGAATAAGGACTTGCATGGTTTTAACCACTTAAGCCCTGGAAGATTTTACCCC
The DNA here is from genome assembly GCF_965119305.1 of Pelophylax lessonae. NCBI lineage: Eukaryota > Metazoa > Chordata > Amphibia > Anura > Ranidae > Pelophylax > Pelophylax lessonae. The sequence goes on along the minus strand of NC_138777.1, from coordinate 41,452,850 downwards.
CATTCCGACCAGGGGTTTTTTTTGCGATTCGGCACTGCATGACTTTAACTGACAATTGCGCGGTCGTGCGACGCTGTACCTAAACGAATTTGACGTCCTTTTTTTCCCACAAACAGAGCTTTCTTTTGGTGGTATTTGATCACCTGTGCGATTTTTTGATCATGCGCTATAAACAAAAAAAGAGCGTCAATTTTGCAAAAATAACAATATTTTTCACATTTTTTTTTATATGAAATTCCCCAAAAAAAATGTAAAAATCAAAATTTTTTAACATTTTTGGCCAATTTGTTTTATGCTACATATGTTTGGTAAAAAAAAAATAGCAAAAAGCGTATTTTGATTGGTTTGCGCAAAAGTTATCGCGTTTACTAACAAAGGGAAAGATTTTTGTCATTTTTGTTTTTTTTTTTTAACGCGTAATGGCGGCGATCTGCGATTTTTTTTGCGGTACTGTGACATTGCGGCGGACAGATCAGACCCTTGACTGACATTTTTGACACTTTTTGGGTTACCAGTGACATTTCTACAGTAATCAGTGCTATACATATGCACTGTTACTGTAAAATGACACTGGGAGGGAAGGGGTTAACTTTATTGGAGAGGGAGGGGTTAAGTGTGTCCCTAGAGGCGTGCTTCTAACTGTCATTGGATGTGGCTAGTGGTGTAATAGCACACATGCGCCGGCTTCCTCTGGTACGAGCGGGGTACGCGCGCTCGCCCCCTATTCGCTCCCAGGCTAGTGGCCTACCGGTACGTCACTTTGCCTGGGAGGGGCCGTATATAGTCGGGCGGCGGTCGGCAAGTGGTTAAACTTGCACTGTTACTGTAAAATTACACTGGCAATGAAGGGGTTAACTTTTTTTGAGAGGGAGGGGCTATGTGTGTCCCTAGGGGCGTGATTCTAACTGTGATTGGCTGTGGCTTGAGGTGTAGGAACAGTGATCAACGGTCCTACATAGTAGAACCGTATGATCACTATTCCTACACAGGGGAGAATGACAGGCGGCTTGTTTACATCAGCCGCCTGCCTTTCTCCCTCTGCACCGACGATCGCCGAGTGACCAGCGGACATCGGGTCCGCCGGTCACACGCGCGGGGTGGGGGGGTCCGTGACCGTGCCTCCGGGAGCGCGCGCTCGCTCCCTAGACCCTCACAGGCTAGCGACGAAGTACTACGTCGCTCTGCCTGTGAGGGGCTGACCACCGCAGTAAATAGTCGTGCGGCGGTCGGCAAGCGGTTAAATGAAGCCATAATAACCAAATGGATCTATGTTTGATATTTGTAAAACTTCTAACAATTTTAACAATGTAAGCAGCAGTTATAATTCTGGCTCAATTTGATTACAGTTTCCATAAGAATCCATTGAAGTCCTTATTCCATACTCCGTACATCTTTTATCAAGCTCAAGTGTGACATGTGCTTCACTGTGCATTGCTTTTTAGTGCTACTTTGTAATTTATTCTGTATGAAATGTGATTTTTTTTGATTGGAGTGTATTTATAAAGCAACGAATGTGACCAGAGCTGGAACAAGGTCATCCAGCGCCCAGGACAAAGATGCCAAACTGTGCCCCTCCCCTTCCCTTAAGGTTAGGCTCTGGGTCCCCACCAATCCCTGCAATAAACCATTGGGCCCAGGGCAGCTTCCCCTCCTGCCCACCCCTTGTCCTGGCCCTGAATGTGACATTCAGTAAACATTGATAGCAGTTGAATCAATCACTGTAATGTAAAACACACACCAGGAAAATACATTGGCAGTGAATTTTTGGTGAATGTTACATTTAATGCCATATAAATTACTCAGTCTTACAATAATTCATATTTTCCAGGTATTGCTGATATTCAGTAACTTTGGCTTAGAGTCATCACCGCAATGCTCGAAGGACTACCTAGAGATTAGAGATGGTGGAAACATTAGTGCGCCACTCCTTGGTGTTTACTGTGGACAAATGTACAACCTGACGGTAAAATCCAATGGTCCAATGGCACTGCTCCGGTTCTGCAGCAACAACAAAGTCAATAGAATAGGGTTTAGTGCAAATTATTACTTTGGTAAGTTGACATCCTTTTAGATATATAGTTGTGCTTTAATAAAATGAGCTACACCAAAAATTATGATTCCTGGGTAAATCTTCCCAGTCGGAGAACAGAGAATGAAATTATACATATACTTTTTCCTAATGGTAACAATTTATACCCGTTCAAAGCTCGGCATGAGAGCAGTTTTCCCATTCTTTGTGTGATGTGTAGTGCATTTCAACATGCAATAATGGCTCAATATCACCATACATGCTATGGTGAAAAATGACTAAAGGAATCCAAAAGCCATGCAACCAAATTAGCACAAAGAACAGTAAAGCCTTCCAAGAACAAAAGGTATTTACATGTCTCATTCCTAAAAATAAAGAGAATGTTCCTCATTTCAGGAGACCGGACAGAGCAATTCCTCAACAGCCAAATGGCCAAAAGCAAATCCAGGACCGATTGGTGTATAATGCAAATGTAGCATTGCCCCCATAGGAACTGCTGGATATTGACTTTGCGGGCTCCCCTCTGTTACCAGCACACGGTTATAATTAGATAACTTTCCTGGATCCCTCCTTGCTCCTGTTGGCTCGTGACAGAAATAAACAGTCTAGGGGTGTTGTTTTTTTTTTTTTTTTTTGTTTATTGGTAATTGGAATAGGAGAAGGGAATAGTGGGATACTCCAGCTGAACTATTCACATAGATGAGAACTTCTATCTTCAGAACTTCTTTAGTACTTAGGAACAGCCAGGCTGTTAATCCACACAGCCACCAGTGTAGGTGGGGTTAAGTCTCTTGCTCTCTTTACTCTCTGACAAGACAACTTGGTGAATGATATCTTATCTTCAGGACACTCTCACTAGCATCCCCTCTCTGCTGACACCCATCCAATGACTATCCTAGGAGCAGGGGTGGCCCCCCTCAGGTCAGGCCCCTTGACAGGAGATTCTGTACTCACTGTACTCCAGTTTCTTCCCTCTCAGTCAGCTTCCCTGGACCACTGGGTTCAGCCCCTCACTGCTACTCTCCAGGCTCTTAGGATGACTCCCTGAGGCCGCATGGCATCTCTACAGAGGAGGAGGCAACCGCCCCCTCCCTCTGGGACTCCGCTCTCCAACGAAAGATCTTAAACAAATGTGCTCCTGGCTTTTATACAGTATCCCAACATGCACTGAGGACTGAGGACCAATCATCAGGACTGTATCAAAAGCCCATGCACCAATTCGTCAGGTTTCCTTCCACAGTCCAACATGCCTCCCTATTGGACCAGTGTGAAACACTCTCTAGACTGGATGAGTTGCACTCTGAGCAGACCTCACTAACATATCCTGCTCTCTGGTAGGCAGAGAACAATATAGATTTACCTGCAACTCTTCTGGTAAGCAGACAGAGCATAAACTATACTTTCTCACTAGCACCTACCTAGGAGGGTACTACACAAATATAGCCTAAAATCACAGAGCCATTTATTCCAAGGATAGCTCTATACACAGCAAAGATGATGGCCAGATTGTCTGAAACAACTGTACATAGTCTGGAAAAAATCAGTCTGTCGGTGCCCAACAAAAATGCCAAAATATACCATTTAGTATTCGACTAACAGAGATCCTATTAAAGGACAAGTTAACCTTTTATAACATTTCTCACCCATACAGTGGTGTATTTTGGTTTTGTGCTGCCCTAGGCAAGACTAAAATTGGGCGCCCCCCATTTAACGGATGTGACTCCCTCCAAAATTGAAGGAGAGAGAGAGGGGGATGAGAGAGAGAGAGAGGGGGATGAGAGAGAGGGGGATGAGAGAGAGAGAGAGAGAGGGGGGGTGAGAGAGAGAGGGGGGGTGAGAGAGAGAGAGGTAGAGAGGGGATGAGAGAGAGAGAGAGGGGGGTGAGAGAGAGAGAGGGGGGGGGGTGAGAGAGAGAGAGGGTGAGAGAGGCGGCTCTATCAATCAGTGGCCAATAGTCTCAGGTGGAGGGGGGTGGCTTTTTTGCTGCCCCCCTGCAAAGTGCTACCCTAGGCCTGGGCCTTGTTGGCCTAGGCCAAAATACAGCACTGCACCCATATTCGGGAGTGTAACATGTAACGTGTTATGAATGCACCGGCCCCCGCACCTTCCTGATCCCCGCTGTGCAACCTAGCGGGGTTCCTCCACCCGCTAGCTGTCAAAATTTTAAAAAGTGGCTGTGCGGGGCTCCTCTTACCCTGCCACTTCATTTATTCACAGCGCTCTGAATGGAAAACGACAAGGTCCGGCAGTCTTTGCGGCTGTCGGCTTGTAGTTTTCAATGAACTACCACGGTGCTGTTGAGAACTGTGGTAGTTCATTCATGCTTCATTCATGCTCCGAACAAAAAATAACTGCACATTTTTTTTTACCCGAAAAGGTGAAATTATCTTAAATATTGTACTTTGCAAAAATAAGTCTTAAGCTGGCAAGCTGGCTAGATTTTTGCTCAAATGTTCGTATTGAAATTCTGTGAACCGGTTCATTAGAGCGTTCTTTTTCTTAATTTTCAACAAATCGAAATGTCTAAGCTAAATTTTGCAATTTTGACATGTGCTAGTAAAACCATACATATAATCAGAACTGCTCTGTGCATCCAGCTGGTTTATACCTTGTTTTTTTTTCAGGACAAATTGGGTTTCATTTGGAATTAAATAGTTATGGATATCTCCTGATTTTTTCTTTTTTTTATTATCAAAGGAAAACTGGCCCAAAATAATAAAAAAAAGCTTCAACCAAAGAACAACCCAAAATAAATTCTCCAGCTCCTGACGATTGCAACAATACCACATATGTGTATGTTATTTGTTGTCTGTACCCATAGGGCTCTTTCACACGGAGTGGACCGTATTGCGATCCGCTCCGGCACTTTTTTTTTTTTTTACGGACACGGATGACACTTGTGTCATCCGGTCCGTATGTCCGCATATCATCCCATCCGTTTGCAGATGATATACGGACATAATGTATGTCTATGGGATTGCGGAAAAAAAACGGAACAGAACTGAAAGGACAAAAATCGGATGTCAGCGGAGGGTCATCCGCTGACATCTGCAATGCCATTGACATACATTATGTCCGTATATCATCCGCAAAAAAATAGGATGATATACGGACATACGGTACGCCCGTGTGAAAGAGCCCATAGTACAGCCCCAAAAGCAACAGTGTACATTTTGCCTTTTTTTTTTTTTTGTCCTACCTAAAACACACTGACACTAACTGACACTAATACAAAAAAAATAAAAATAAAAAAATCCTGTCTAAAATATACTGACCCTGACCTTGAGTCAAACACTAACCCTGGCACTGACCTAGATCAAACCTTTAATTGGACAAGGGTGACCAGCGCTATGGACTATGCAGTGGATGTAGGTTAAGGATTACGGTGTAAGCTGCCAACAACCAAACCCAGGAGGGTTGAAGTATGGAATGTGTGCAAATGGGGTTGTGAACGGCGCTACCGTTTTGAAAGGTTAACAGCAAATAATGAACAGCTGATGTGAGCAGTGATATAAAATGGGCTTAAGTAATAAAATGGATTAAATTATAAAGTGCAAACGTGACTCACAATTTGTTTATAAAGACCATTTGTGGTGAAAAAACATACCCTGTGCCTTTAGATGCAATAATATGGTGCAAAGTGCTAGTGCAAGGAAGACACAAGGCTGAGACAAGGTAGTGATTTTTATTTGAAATTAAGTATATCAAGTGAGGTGTGTAGCCAATCTCACAATAAAATAAAAGTGGTTGTGCCCAGTGAGAAATAAAAGTAAATAAAAAAGTGCTGCTATGAGCAAAAATAAATTAAAAAATAGATGATAGAGCTTATTTCCTTGTAGGAAATTCAAAGAGAAAAAAGTGTGATACGGCTTTGGGTTGCAACCACCAGCGTGACCGCTAGGTGTCGCACCCTGAATACAACCTGGTATGGCTATACTGCTGGGGGATACCGTTTGGGGTTTCACCGTTCCTTCCGATTCCCTGGTGGATCGTGTGGTCCTCAAAAAGAAATGAAGAAAAGGAGACCCCTAGGTACCATGTCCAAAATGTATACGAGAAAATGTGTAGAGACTCACAGGGAAGATGCAGGCTATCCGCGATCAGTGATAGTGTTCGCCGGGAAGCTTCCGCGTTCCACGGCTCTGGCTCCGGGTGCCAGAAATGACGAATGACGTCGAAGACTCCGCCCTACCGGTTTCGTCGAAAGGCCGCTCCTAGTAGACGTCTTTCGACCACCAAAATAAAAAATATACCACCAAAAGAAAGCTCTGTTTGTGGGAAAAAAGAATGTCAAATTCGTTTAGGTAAAATTACAGATTGATTGTTTCTTTGTCAGTGGGCAAACATACAAAATCAGCAGGGGATCAAATACTTTTTTCCCTCACTGTACCTGGAATATATTACAATTGTGTATAAAGTTCTGATCAGATGTAAAGCCTTCATCTAAAATTTATATTTTGTCTGTATTCAATCTTATCTCCATGTAATGTCATCTCATTTTCTTCTATAATTTCCAGTCTTCCAGCATATCTAAAAATGTGTTGTACAATTCCTATTTCAGTGTCCTCAAGGTGAAGAGTCCTCCTGAACAAAGAGAACCGAACAGCCGCAGCAGTTAGTGAAGATTTCTGTTTCTTGGTCTACACAAATGTAGAGATACCCATCTTTGACAACTCCATTCCACTGCCAGTCCCTCATAATATATCCAAACCCAAGACTTTCTTATTAGCTTTGAAAAGAGTATACTAAGATTTGAACCCCTGTCAGGTTCTTATTGCTGTCTGTGTCTCCATTAGGGAGATTCACCCTCTCTATTTTTCCTGGTAATCATTATCACAAGTAAAAGAAGAGAGAGGGTAATCAAAAATTTTGAATTGCTATTAGATCAGGAATACTATAGAAATATTCAAATGCAGACCCATATTACAGTGACAACTGTCCGAGAGAGAATTTTTCCACTTTGAAGAGATTTCCTTACATCCTGTTGTGGCTATGGGAAAAGGAAATGAAGGGAAATCTCCTCAGTGCAACATGGCGGGGTTTAAACTTTTCCCTATTCCATAGAAAAAAAAACATTTTTGGCTTTGGATATACTTTTTTAACTACTTCCTTATCAGCGCATTGTAAAATGACACCGGCAAGAATGCTTTATGCCGCTGGTTCTCTCCGCTCTCCCACGCAGATCAGGGATGAGGCATGTCCCTTGAGACATAGCTCATCCCGATCAGTGTAAAGAGCCAAAAAAAATGGCTCTTTATCATGTGACTGGCTGTGTCCAATCACAGCTGACCACATACACTGTCCTTGTGCACGCTGCGCGTCCTTGTGCCGCTGGTTCTCTCCACTCTCCCACGCAGCACGTGATCGGGGATGAGGCATGTCCCTTGAGACATAGCTCATCCCCGATCAGGGTAAAGAGCCAATGAAATTGGCTCTTTACCACGTGACTGGCTGTGTCCAATCACAGTCGGTCACAGAATGTAAACAAGCCGCAGTAACTAGCTGTTACTGGGCTATCCTCCTCACACACCGATCCTGTGTGAGGAGGAGATTGGGGTAACAGCTAGTTACCGATTAGAGTGCACACCAAAACACACTGATTGTCCACCAATAAAGAGGACCTGTCACCAGCCCATCAAAGTATCTGTCATCAGCCCATCAGAGTACCCGAGTACCTGTCATCAAAATACCAAAGTACCTTCATCAGAGTACCCAAGTACCTGCCATCGGAGTACCCGAGTACCTGTCATCAGAGTACCCAAGTACCTGCCATCAGAGTACCCGAGTACCTGTAATCGGAGTACCCGAGTACATGTCACCAGCCCATCAAAGTACCCGAGTACCTGTCATCAGAGTACCTGAGTACCTGTCTCCAGCCCTTCAAGGTACCTGAGTACCTATCTGCAGCCCATAAGAGTACCTGAGTACCTGTCTCCAGCCTATCAGGGTACCTGAATCCCTATCTTCAGCCCAATAGAGTACCCAGGTACCTGTCTCTAGCCCATCAGAGTACCCAAATACCTGTCTCTAGCCCATCAGAGTACCCGAATACCTCTCTGCAGCCCATCTTAGTACCCGAGTACTTCTCTGTAGCCCATCCGAGTACCCGAGTACCTATCTGCAGCCCAGACTACCCGAGTACCTGTCTCAAGCCCAGAGTACCAGAGTAGCTGTCTCCAGCCCAGAGTGCCCGAGTAACTATCTGCAGCCCATCAGAGTACCTAAATACCAATATCAGAGTACCTATCTCCAGCCCATCAGAATACCCGAGTGCCTGTCTTCAGCCCATCAGAGTACCCAAGTACCTCTCTGCAGCCCATCAGAGTACCCGGGTACCTTTCTGAAGCCGATCTATGTACCTAAGTACCTGTCTGCAGCCCATCAGAATACCTGAGTACCTATCTGCAGCTCATCAGAGTACTTGAGTACCTTTCTGCAGCCCATGCTTCATAGCATATAAATTGGGGTGTTTGTTTTTCAAAATGGGGTAATTTTGTGGGCATTTCCATTGTCCTGGTGCTCCAGGGCCTTCAGAAGTGTCATAGGTTGTAATGAAATTAGATGTGTAATTTATGTTCCTAGAACGCCTGAAGGTGCTACTTGGATGTTGGGTCTCTCTATGTGGCCAGGCTGTGTAAAAGTCTCACGCATGTGGTATCGCCATACTCAAGAGGAGTAGTAGAATGTATTATGGGTTGTAATTTTTGCTATTTACATGCTATGTGTTAGAAATATCTTATAAATTGACAACTTTGTGTAAAAAAAAAAAAAATGCGTCTTCATTTTTTTTTCCAAAAATTTGTAGAAAAAAAAATGACATGTTCAAAAGACTCATAATGGCTCATAGAATATACATTGGGGTGTTTACTTTCCAAAATGTGGTAATTTTGCGGGTAATTTCATTGTCCTGGTGCTCCTTAGGTTGTTAGGAAATTATATGTGTAATTTATGCTCCTAGAACACCTGACGGTGCTCTTTGAATGTTGGGCCTCTGTATGTGGCCAGGCTGTGTAAAAGTCACACATGTGGTATTGCCATACTCAGGAGGAGTAGCAGAATGTATTTTGGGGTGTAATTGCAAGTATGCTTATGCTGTGTGTGAGAAAGAACTTGTTATTATTACAATTTTGTGTAAAAGAAAAAAAATGTATTTCTTCATTTTTCCAAGAATTGTGGGAAAAAAATTACAACTTCAAAAAACTCACCATGCCTCTTACTAAATACCCTGGAATGTCTACTTTCCAAAAAAGGGGTCATTTGGGGGGTATTTGTACTGTCCTGACATTTCAGGGCCTCAAGAAATGAGCTAGGCCGTCTGTAAATCAGCTGTGATTAGGCGTGATCGATTTTCAATGTTTGGCACCATAGCTTGTAGACTCTATAACTTTCACACAGACTAAATAATATTCATGAATTATTTATTTTTTTTTTTTACCAAAGATATGTAGCAGTATAAATTTTGGCCCAAATGTATGAAAAAAAAATACTTATTTGCAAAATGTTATAATATAAATATAACTAAAACAAAATTTTTTTTTTTTTTAATTTTCGCTCTTTTTTTACTTATCGCAAAAAATAAAAAATCCAGTGGTGATGTAATACCACCAAAAGAAAGCTCTATTTTTGTGGAAAAAATTATAAAAAATTTGATTTGGTACAGCATTGCATGATTGAGTCATTTGTTTTCAAAGTGTGACAGCGCTGAAAGCTGAAAATTGGTCTGGGCGGGAAGGGGTGTGAAAATGCCCTGTATTGAAGTGGTTAAGCTGTCAGGAGAGATGGATGAAACAGAGGGGTCTACGTATAAAAAAAAAATTGCTAGAGGAATGTCACTAGTATTCTCCTAGCCCGCACAAATTCTAGCCATATTCGTCTAATACATTGATTTCCTATGATCCGATTCCTCAGTGACCATACTTATAGATCAGCTAGTGTTCTGTTGAGCCCTATGGTTTCTTTAGAGGTTTCTAGGGGTTCCTTGATCAATGACTTTTGCCTCTCAAATAAGTTCTTAATGACACAAATGATATTTTAGCTATCGGTGAGGGGGATTCTTCCCTCTGACCACAATTGTAAGGCCCCTTTCACACATATGTCTGTTTGTCCGTTTTTCATCCATCCATTGATGGATGAAAACAGACAGCAATGCATCTCTATGGAAAAACACATGTAAACTAATTATCATCCATTTACAGCTGCATCTATCAACATCTGTTTTTTGGAATGGATCCATGCCCTATTTCTCTTTCGTTCATTGATGGACACAGCTCCTGATTCTTCTTAACCATTGGGTTATACTGTCCCCTATGGGAGTAGGACACTAGGAAGGAAAAGGCTTGAGTACACATATGGGCAGTCCCAGGGGGTAGACACCCACTCTCAGCCATAGGCACTCAGTTTTTTTTTCTGCCTAGTCAGAAGTAAGGACCTAGTTCCTTGCTGGGATCTCTAGTCCTGGCAATGGAATGGAATTTTTTTCCTCTTTTTATTATTTTGTACCCGTGAGAACTAAAGTGCCAGACTGGGCGACGAACTGGATAATATAGATTCTTAGGGTCCCCCCAGTCTTGCAGTGAGCACGTGCAGACTGCAGCTTGCGCTAGGTCGGCTGTGACATAGCCTTACTGGACGGGGGCTGGCCTGCGAGTTAAACGTCTCCAGAGGATGCATACGAACTAGCTTCGGCCTGAGTCACAGCGTTTCCTCCTGGCTGACAGCACCCAAATTACGATGGAGCAGTTTCCTGTCTAGAGCGGTGCCCACCCTGTTCCTGGAGTGGTAAATAACTGCCACATCGGAGACACCGGTTCCCTTTGGCACCCAAAGGCCCTCCAAAGCAGCGAGGGTGTTCCTCTTCTGCGTACCTTGACAGCATTGTCACAAAACTGTGGGGTTGCCCAAAACGCAGTGGTCACTAGGAGTTTTTTGCTTGTGGTATCCTTATGAGGTTTTACTGCGTAAAAGGTGGACGATCCCACCTGTAGTAGACACGCCGGTTTCCAGGTCAAATTGAGTTACCTTGAGGAGTCCCTGACCTTTACTGGTCCAGCTAATAATAGGGCGGATGCTCTGGCTCGCCATTTGTGCGCTGTGGCTGGTTCGGCAATTAGACCTGTAATTACTGTTGCCTTGGTGTCGCAAACTCTGACCGAGTGGGCTAAGCTTTTACGCCGGGACCTGGAGGGAGAATAGCCTCTCCCTGTCTTTCGGAGCTGGCAGACCAGTTTGTCCAGGGGCTACAGTTGGTCTGTGATGGATCTATGGATGTGGTTCCTTTGAGTTCTAGGCTGTCTGTATCAGCAGTGGTCCTTCGGCGTATTGTCTATCTGAAATGCTGGTCTGCTATAGACTTCTAAGAAGGCATTCTCTGATCTCCCTTTTGTAGGGGGTCACCTGTTTGGAGCTTTGTTGGATTATATTGTTAAGCGTCTCACGAGGGGAAGATTTCTCTTATTCTGCAGGCTGCCAAGGGCAAGGAACCCCATCGTACACGTGGGCCATTTTCCTCTGCTCCTAAGCGGCCTCTTCATCTCTCAGGATCTCAAGACAAGGGATCAAAAGTCAGGGCCTCCACCAGAGGTTCCAAGAGGACCTGGTCTGGCAAGCCGCGAGCAGGTTCTTCCAGACCTGTGGATAAGGCTGCCTCTGCATCCGTTTTTTGGGTAGGGGACGTCTTCACTGGTTTCCAGATCCATGGACCTCCCTGGTACACGACAAGTGAGTCCACAACGTTATTCGGTCAGGCTACGAGATCGAGTTCGGTCTTGTCCTCCAGAAAGGTTTTTTCCCTTCCAACCTGCACTTGTCCCCAGATTACTTATGGTTCTCTTTTGGGCAGTGCAAGACTTGTTATTTCAAGGGGTGATTGCTACGGAATATTTCCAAAGTTTTTTTTTTACTCAAACTTCAAATAGTCCCTAGGAAGGAAGGCAAGGTACGTCCAAATTCTGGACCTTGAGGCGCTAGGCTGCTTTGTGCGAGTACAGAAGTTCCGCATTGAGTCCATTCACATGGTAGTGGCATCCATACATCAGGGGGATTTCTTCTCTCATCTGTCAACATCAAGGACGCCTACCTGCACATTCTATTATGTGCTGGTCAACAGCACTTCCTCCCTTTTGCCCTGGATGAGGAGCATTATCAGTTTGTGGCACTGACCTTTGGTCTCACCTCTGCACCTCGGGTCTTCACAAGAGTGTTGGCCCCCGGTGCTGGCATTGTTTGAGTCAGGGGGGGATCGCTGTACTGGGGTACCTGGACAATCTTCTGCGAGCAGAGTCCCCAACTGCTCTGATGGACTACTGGAGATTGCTCTGTGAACTCTGAGAGAGTTTGGTGGGATCCTGAACGTTAAGGAGTCTGCTTTGGTTCTGTTCACAAAAAAATGGCATATCTGGGTTTAAGTCTGGACTCGGCCTCAGCCAGAGTGTTTCTTCCTCAGAAAAAACTCCAGACATTGCAGGAGGCAATTCAGCTTCTGTTATTCAGCAGACGGTCATCCCTATGGGCTTGCATGCATGTGCTGGGCCTTATGGTGTCCACCCTTGAGGCAGTCTGTTTGCACAGTTCCACACAAGATCTCTTCTAAAGAGATTCTGGAGAAATGGGTCAAGGATCCACCATCTCTAGAGGTGGATTCGCTCTCTGACACTTCAACAGGGAAGATAGTTCTCCTCCTGTACTGGTCGGTTGTCTCTGTGGATGCCAGGCTGTCCGGGTGGGGAAGCGTGCTCAGCACAGACTTGCTCAGGGGGTCTGAACTCTGGCAGAGCTCAGACTGCTGATTAGTGTACTGGAACTCCGAGCGATAAGACTTTGTCTGGCTCATTGGACAATCGTCTTCAGGGATGTCCATTACAAATTCATTTGGACAATGCCACAGCCGTAGTCTATGTCAGTCAGCAAGGGGGCACATGAAGTGTCCTGGCGGCTCGGTAAGTAGTCGGCATTCTAAGGTGGGTTGACTGATTGGTTCCAGCCCTCTCCAACTTCTGCCATGACTCTTGTGCAGGATTCAGGCAGAAGGGATTTCAGTCATTTTAGTGGCTCCAGATTGGCTTTACTGGCCTTAGTATGCCAATCTGGTATGGCTGGTCGCCGATGCTCCTTGGGGACTTCCTCTCAGGGAGGATCTGCTGTCCCAAAGATCAATCTTCCATCCTGTTTTACAGTCGCTGGCTTTAACAGCTTGGCTGTTGAATGCTAGGTGCTGAAAGGTGGAGGTTTGTTGAACTGGTGATTCGCTGTTAAAAAGTTAGGAAATCTGCCTCTAGGAAAATCTACTATCTTATGTGGAATTTGTACATTCCGTGGTGTGAGTCTCTTGGGGTTCATCCTCGCTCCTTCTCGGTGGATCTGATCTTAACCTTACTTCAACAGGGGTTGAACAAAAATTGGCCTTGAGTACCATCAAGGGCCAGGTATCGGGTTTTGGCAGTCTTTTTCCAACGACCTTTGGCTCACAGTCCCTGGTGCGTACCTTTTTTCTCAGGGTGTCTGACATTTGGTTCCTTCAGTGCAGGCTCTGTTGCTGCCCTGAAATTCTAATGTGGTGCTTTCAGCTCTACTGAAGCTTCTCTGTCGTAACATTCGGGAGGTTTCCCTGCATACGCTGCCCCAGAAGGTGGCCTTCTTTGGTGGCTATCATCTCTGCACGCAGAGTGTTGGAACTGATGGCCCTATGCTGTCATTCACTTTATGGTGATTCACAAGGATAGGGTGGTGCTTTGCCTCTGTCCATCACTCCTTTCACAGGTGGTCTCTGACTGTCATTTGAATGAAGACATTGTGTTGCCTTCTCTGTGTCCCAGGCCTAAACATCTGAAGGAAATTGCCTTGCATGTCTAGGATGTGGTCCGGGCAATTAGGCTGTACCTAGCAGCTATGGAGTCTTTTAGGAAGTCTGACTCTCTATTTGCGATCATGGACAGACCTCACAAAGGGTTGTCCGCTTCTTCTGCGACCATATCCAGATGGATCAGACGATGGTTCAGGCCTATTGTATCAGGGGTCAGGTTCCTCCTTTCCCTGTTTAGGCACTTTCTACCAGTGTCTCCTGGGCTTTCAGGTTTCAAGGGTCAATGACGCAGGTTTGCAGGGCGGCCACCTGGTCGTCGGTGCACACTTTTACAAAGTTTTTTGTAAAGTGGTTGTGTTGGCATCTGCGGATGCTTCTTTTGGCTGCAAGGTTTTGCTGGCTGCTCTTTAGAGGACCTGGTCCTCTTTGAGGGTGTCTTGTTTTTCAGGTGAACTCCAGTTGTTTATGGTTTTTACCTGGTTGACTATGGTTAGCCTTGGGAATTTTTTTCTGATGTTTTCCCACCGCACATGTTTAACACTGCTTTGGGGCGTCCCAATGGTTAAGAAGAATCAGGAGCTGTGTCCGTCAATTAACAAAAGAGAAAATGGGATTTTTGACTTACCGTAAAATCCACATCTCTGATGTTCTTTGACGGACACAGCACCTACCCCTCTGTGGAATTGGCTTTCTTTAGACACTGCTTGTAACAAAACTGAGTGCCTATGGCTGAGAGTGGGTGTATACCCCCTGGGACTGCCCATAGGCGTAGTCAAGCCTTTTCCTGCCTTGTGTCCTACTCCTGTAGGAATAACCCAATGGTTAGGAAGAATCAGGAGCTGTGTCCATCAATGAACATCAGAGAAATGGATTTTATAATAAGTCCAAAATCCCATTGTTAAAAACACGGAATGGATGAAAAAACAGATGTAAACAGACAAACGGCCCGTTTTTGCATTGGTAGTGGATATACTGTAAAAAAAAACTGATGAGAAAATGAGCAACTGATGAAAACTTCATCTGTTTTTTTCTTTGAAAAAACGTAACTGAATTGATGAAATGAATGGGGCCTAAGGAGAATTCTTCCAAATGACCATCACACAAAGGTACAGTGAGCTGTAGATATAATAAATATTAGAAGCTGTTTTCTGAGACTGGAACATTATTTCAAGGGTTCCTCTATGTTAAAAAAGTTTGAGAAAGCTTGCTATAGATAATTACCTAAAACACCTCAGTCAGAGCTGTAGGCCAAATGGCCACTAAATGGAGCTGACAGTCATAGGAAAGCAATGTATTAGGCAAAATACGGACAGAATTTGTGAGAGCTAGAGTAGACGAATGCTTGTGATATTCATCTAACCGCTTTTCTTTAGTCGTCTACCAGGGCTGCATCTGAGAGTGCTGCACCAGTTTGTTGTTTTACTTTTGGGTCCCTATACTAGTTGCAGGGGACTTCCTTCCCCATCTGCCACCATAGGCCTCTGGGAAGTCCTGGCAGTTCAGGGCAGGGGCGACTGGAGGACTTTCCCTTTCAGACAGCCTGAGGTTTCACTCTCACAGAGGGGTAAGCAACCGTCCCCCTAGCTATTTGGCATCACTGGATAGCCCCCCAGTTTCTCTCCTAGATGCTGCAAGGGTGCAGAGGCATTTCACCTCCAAAGACTTCCCTCTGCTTTTGGAGATGGAAACAGTAAGATGGTGGCAATTGGGCCTCCTGACGCCACTTGCGTCGTTTCTTGCATACACGTCACTTCTGGTAACGCATTTCCAGATGGCGCCATCTTTTTGGAGGTTTTCCAGCAGTCTCGGGTCACATAGGTGACTCGTTTCCGCTGTCATCACATCCCATTGGCCACAGCAAGTCACGTCACTTCAGTTTCACTGGGGCAATGCTTTTAAACAAACTATGTGGACATTTACAACACCTGCAGACTAATAAACATGGCTGCAGCATGTTATTTAGCAGGTATGTGTCCCCCAATCTGCTAAGGGGACAGCTGGGGGCAGGGCCAGAGCTTGGGGCAGGTGTCTACATAGGAAGCATTATGAGATGTCTCACTTATACTGACCATGTCAGATGCTACACCACCCTGCCCTGCAGATCCTGCTAGTTAATATGCATTCTGGTAGCAGCCCATTTAAAATTAATTGGCAGCCAATGCACCTTAACACGCCCTAAATTTCCACATGACCCTTTTTTGTAACATAAGGTATATCAATGCACTACTATGCATTGCTGCACTTTGTAGCACACTACACTGCTGGCGCACTGCCTTAGTGCTTTGGGGGTGTCAAAATGAATGACATCACAACGCAGCACGTATAGCAGTAACACCTGTGCTAATGCCTGTGTTACTGCAGCTCAGAAGTATATATGGGCCCTAAAAATTTATGGAAGATGGAAGTACTTTGTAATAATTTTGTTTAATACAACACTGTATGAGCTGAAGCTACTTTATTTTAGAAACCCGTATCAATATAAAGAGTCAAATACATTATTTTTGTAGCAGTAAATGTTCTTTTAGTTTTTTTCACTTATATTTATTGTATTTGCCACCCCCAACTTCTTCTCCTTGAAATACACCTAAACTTTATCCGAGCACCACAAATTTACCCATCCATCCATGTCCCAATGCTTTATTTTGTTAAGAAATCACTTATCTTGAATAAGGGCAGATGATTCATGTGATGATTCATTTGTAAAAGTGTGTTTTAGACAAGCTGACCCTTTAACCTCTTGAAGACCAGTTTCACCCCCTTTCTGCCCAGACCAGTTTTCATGTTTCATTGCTGCTGTCATACTTTGAATGACAATTATTCAGAGAAGCAACACCATACCCAAATTAATTCCATATAATTTTTTGAGACGGACGGACCTTTTTTTTGGTGGTGTTTAATCATTAATCAAGGAAGAATTACCCAAAATGTTCTAAGTTAAAAAGTTGTTGTTATAAAACCTTGGCAATAAATAATATTTCTTCATAAATTAGGGCCAAAATGCATAGTGCCACATTAATTTGTTAACAAAAAAATGGTATACATGTTTGAAAATTGTTTGAAAATTGATCAATCCTGATGTTCTAACTGCTTATTTCAATTACTGAGGCCCTAAAATGCCAGGGCAGTAGAAATACTCCCCCATGGCCCCTTTTTGGAGAGTGGATAGTCCAATGTATATTTAGTTAAAAACATGGGAAATTTTTAGAAGTTGTATTTATGATGAAAATAAATATTTTTTTCCCACAAAATTGTCATTTTAAAAAGTTATTTGTCACACACAGCTTAGGCATACTTACAGATACACCCCAAATCACATTTTGCTGCTCTTCCCAAGTATGAAGATACCACGAGTGAGACTTTTTCACAGCCTAGAAGCAAAGAGGACCCAAAGTCCAAGTATGAAGATACTATGAGTGAGACATTTTCACAGCCTAGATGCAAAGAGGGGCCCAAAGTCCAAGGAGCACCTTCCAGCTAGGGAAATAAATTACACATCTAATTTCCTTACTGCCTATCACAATTTTGGAGACCCTGGAGCACCAGGATAGTGGAAACACCCACAAAGTGACCAAATTTTGGAAAGGAAACACTCCAGGTATTTTCTAAGTGGCATAATGCGTCTTTTGAAAATTTCTTTTTTTTTTTTTTGCCATATGTTTTTGGAAAATGCAGAAAGTTGTCAATTATTAAGATGTCTGTGACACACAGCATGTGCATACTTAGCATTACTCCCTAAAACACAAAGTATGGGGATACCCCATGTGTGAGACTTTTTCACAGCCTAGCCACAGAAGGTACCAGAAGCAGAGGGGCACCTTGAGGCTTTTTAGGGGCATAAATTATGCACATAATTTCCTGACTACCTATCACATTTTTGGAGGCCTTGGAGCACCAGGACAGTAGAAACCCCCACAAAATGACCACATTTTGGGGAGTAAACACCCCAAGGTATTGTGAAACTTTGGGGAGTAAACACCCCAAGGTATTGTGAAACTTTTGAAGACTTATTTTTTTTGCCACAAGCTTTGCATAAGGAAAATTAAACATTTTCTGACAGCAGAAATGCTGGAGAATAAAATAGTGGTAGATCAAATTGTTTATGTCATACAATATTAGCGAAATGGTTTATCAATTGCAGAATTTCAGTTGGAAATAAAGTTAATTTTAGGGCACAATGACGCAATAAATGTCCATATTTATTGGTAAAATATTAATGTACCGCCATACCCGAAGGAGCCGCTTTTTCAAAATCCCCAGCCATTTTGGCACACCCAGCTGAGTGTTCAAACCCACAATATTATAAATAAATCACTAATATAAGTAATGGATACCAGCAACAACACTGTTTCATGAACACACTTACACCATGGGTTGTAAAGAAAAGGAAATCCCGATTGTATTATTAGCAGTGGAATTTAAGGGGGTAACAAGAAAAAAAAAAGATCACGTTAACAGTGGTAATTAACTATAATTTAGGTTTACAGATTGGTTGACACATAGCAGTCAGTCCAGTATGAGATAAGGCTTGCTATCCAGATCAGTATAAACTGTGACAATGCCAACTACAGTTATGAACAGAAAGGATAAAGGCAAACAGCTGTAAAGAAACAAATCTGTCAAGGTTCTGTTCTTGGACCACTTCTCTTCTCTAGCTACACCTCCTCCCTTGGTCACTTGGTAAACTTCCACAGCTTCCAATACCACCTCTACGCTGATCAAATGTTCCCATTTTGAAGGCTTATATGCAAGTAATTGGCAATAAAGGGGTATGGGGCCAAGGTACTGCCCTAGGGGACATGTATCAATGCAATTTTTTTTCCTTTTTTTTTAAACGATCATTTTTTTAGGAGCAGTGATTTTAATGATGTTTAACCTCCTTGGCGGTATTCCCGAGCGTGACTCAGGGTTCATTTTCACTGCCAGGAGCGGTAACACTGAGTCTCGCTCGGGGTAACATTGCGGAGCTACCAGCGGAGTCCCCTTACCTTATCCTGGCGATCCAGCGATGTCCTTCGATATGATCGTGGCCAGCATCTGACTTCCTGGCTCCGTTCCCTGCGAGCAGCGGCGGCGCATGGGAGCGGAACTGGGCGGGAAATTCAAAAAGTGTAAATATAAACATGACACACACACACAAAAGAGGTGATACATTGTAATCTGAGAGGATTACACTGTATTACCTCAGATCTGACATTTGATAACTTTACAGTGCCCCTTGCCTGCCATTTTACTGTCATTTGTGCCCATAAAATATTTACAACATGGCATCAAAAAAGCGCCACTTTACTACAAAAGCGCTTTTGGACCAGTTGAGTGACAGCAACACAGAGGTGCTCGCAGAACTGAGCGATAGTGAGTCATGGGGAGATTTGTCATCTGACACTGATCTGGCAAGTGACAACGGTGATGTTCCTGCACCTGACCTAAGCGATGTGCGCACTTGGTGCTCTATTGACTGCGATACGGACCAGGTAGCGCCCCCAAGATTCCCGTTCACTGGATCACCTGGGATGAAGGTAGATGTTGAGCGTGACAACCCTCTGGCATACCTGCAATTATTCCTCACTGAGGACGTAATTGAAAGAATTATCACGGAGACAAATCACTACCAAGAGGAGCAATCCGCTATGCTGCATGCCAGGTTTTCCAGAAGCAGAAAGTGGGAACCGGTGACTAAAGAGGACATCTGGCAGTTTCTGGGACTCATCATTCTTCAGGGGGTGGTAGGGAAACCGTTCCAGAAATGGTACTGGACCACCAACAAGTTACTGGCCACTCATTTTTTATCACCGTGATGTCAGAATACCTTTTTTCCTTTATCATGAAGTATTTCTACTTCACGAGCAATGAAGAATCTAAAGAGGCCACGCATCCTGCACCCAAACTAAAAAAAATCTGGGAGGTATGGCAAGTTATTGGGACCAATTTCCAGCCAACCTACGTGCCAAAGAGGGACATCAGCGTGGATGAAAGTTTGATGGCCTACAAGGGACGCCTAAGCTGGATACAGTACATTGCATTCAAAAGAGCGCGGTTTGGCATCAAATCCTACATGCTCTGTGAGCCATCCACTGGGTACATCTGGAATTCGATCATTTACACCGGTAAAGGCACGAAGTTCAACCCCAGGTACAGCGGCTATGGGATGGCCACATCATCTGTCCTTACACTGCTGGAGCCATTGCTGAACCAGGGATATTGTGTGACCACGGACAATTTCTACACGTCTCCGGAACTGTATGAGGTTTTGCTACAAAACAAGACTGATGCATATGGTACCGTTAGGCCTAACCAACGTGACATGCCATCTATGTTTTCCAAGAAAAAAAACTCAAAACCGGATAAATGGTTGCCTGGCAGAAGGGTAAGATGATGGCAATGCTATGGCGAGACAAGAAGCTTGTGTGTCTCATGAGTACTGTGCACAAAACCTCCATCCACTGCCATGGTCCACACAAAAAGTGGGAAAGATGTGCTGAAGCCGCAAGCGGTGATAGACTATAATAAAACCATGTAAGGGAGCAAGCGCTCTGGTACAGACTGGATAGGATGGTAGCTGTATACAAAGAAAGGACCAATAATGGTGCTGTAGGGTGATAAGGACAGGGACAAAACACTGGACTGTAATTGAATTTCAAAAAAGTCCCTGGATAAAGTCCAAAGGTAAAGTCCCAAAAAACAAAGTAGTTCAATAGTGCAATAGATGGTAATTGCTGTTGTAAGGGCTAGCTCCAGGAGACACAGTGAAGTCAACGCTGTGGATACATGTAGAAAAAAAGAGAGACAGAGCGTCTCTAAGTGCAGCAATTTATTATAAACTTGACATCACTATATATTAGCAACTCACTAGATGGAAGTGAAGTAAAAGGCTTGTAAACTCCAGTGGTAGGTCTGAAGGTGGATGTAGCCACAGAGGGTCCCGCAGAGTAGAATGATCTGTGCTGGTCGGGTGGACGATAAGACGCTAGGCAAAGGATCCTCACGTCCTCCGGATTCCAGGGGCGGCTGGGCGCCAAAGGACCACGCTGGAACGCAGCGCACGCTGCGTGACGTCACCGGAGATGGAAAATGACACAATGCATTTCAGAGCTTGCGCACGACTCTCAATGGGCGTGCGCGCTCTTTTTTCAAGTGCAAGATAGAGAGATCTTCCGGAAACAAGCCATATATATGTAGGGCAGAAGTAAACAAGGGGGAGGTGACTGCAAGAAGGTCTAGCATTGCCATAAGACACTTTTTAGCTGTCTAATGGCAATGCTAGACCTTCTTGCAGTCACCTCCCCCTTGTTTACTTCTGTTCCTTGTTTCCGGAAGATCTCTCTATCTTGCACTTGAAAAAAGAGCTCTGAAACGCGTCGTGTCATTTTCCATCTCCGGTGACGTCAAGCAGCGTGCGCTGCGTTCCAGCGTGGTCCTTTGGCGCCCAGCCGTACCTGGAATCCAGAAGACGTGAGGATCCTTTGCCTAGGGTCCTATCGTCCACCCGACCAGCATGGAGCATTCTACTCTGCTTGACCCTCTGGGGCTACATCCACCTTCAGACCTACCACCGGAGTTTACAAGCCTTTTACTTCACTTCCATCTAATGAGTTGCTAATATATAGTGATGTCAAGTTTATAATAAATTGCTGCACTTAGAGGCGCTCTGTCTCTCTTTTTTTTCTATAATAAAACCATGGGAGGTGTCGACAAAGCCGATCAGGCAATGACATTTTATCCGGCTAGGCTCAAACAGCAAAAAAAATATTATAAGAAGATCTTCAGACATCTTCTGCAACAATGCCTTTGGAATGCATATATCTTGCACAGAGCAAAGAGTGACAAGCCTCTTGTTCATTCTGAGTTTATCTGGAAGGTGGCTGAGTGGATTTTTGTCAACCACCAGACGCCATCAGTAGTTGTGAACAGACCTGGAAGTCGTGCTGTTGGCGTTGTCAACCCAGAATGCCTGACTGGTCGTCACTTTATGGACTACTTCCCGCCAACCACAAAAAAGGCAGCACCTACCAGGATGTGCATAATTTGCTGCTCAAAGAGAGATGGCAATGGAAAGAAAGTCCGAAAAGAAACCAGGTTCCATTGTCCTGATTGTGACGTCAGACTTTGTGCAGTCCCATGTTTCAAAATTTATCACACTCAGGATGTTTATTGAATTTTCTTTGACAAATTTCATTATTTTTTACTATAATATATTTACTATATAAACGTATTTTTTACGTTATTGAATAAAATTATATTATTTATTAGATTATAATTCATGATTTTGTGTTTCAAACTTTATCACATCTGGGATGTCTACTAGAATCTTGTTTGGTCAAGTTTAAGTCAGTAATTACTAAGAATTGTAGGCCTATAATACATAACGCCAAATTTCCATGCAAAAAATTGTACCGCTTTTGGTACAAAACTCCTGACATAATCGTACCGCCAGGGAGGTTAATAAACCTTTAAAATATTATTACACTATGGGAAGTTTCTTTCATGCTTCTAATATGGATGATGTCCATGGGCATTTTCCAGGACCACCATAGAAATTACACATTCATCAGAGACCCACAAGCCAGGGAGACCATTATAGGACCCCTAAAGGCAGGCAGAGGCATACGGACCACCAGACTGAAATTCCATTATATGCTATTACCTTACAGCCTTTCGGTGAGAGGCTATAGAGCACCTAGGTGTCACAACATTGGAAAGAAAAGACACCACTCGGGATTCACTTATGTAAACGGTGAAGGGAAACACCACTCATCAAAAGCATCACATCAGATTGCACTGTCTCTTTTATATGGACTCATACAGTTAACATTCTATAGATGTTGATCACACACCAGTCGCAGTATATTGGTTGATAAATTCAAGTTCCACATATTTGTTTACTTCTAAGTTTTATTTTCTATAGGCACTGATTAGCCTAAGACTCCATTCACACTAGCGCGACTTGTCAGGCGACTTGGTCGCCTGACAATTCACGGTCGGTCGCCCGCCATTGAATAGTACAGGACCCGTTCTAATAGGAGCGACACAAGTCGCTCCGACTTAGAAAAAGGGTCCTGTACTACTTTGGGGCGACCTGGAGGCGACCTGCATTGACTTCAATTATATATATCACAGGTCGCCCCACCAAGTCGTGTCGCCGCAGTCTGAGCGGGGTCTAATAGTCAAGATTGCTGTGTGATTACACGTTTATAAAATATTTTGTTTTATTTTTATTTGCACGTTTGGATATATATAATAATCTGTTGGGAGATTCATACCAGGATTTGAATAATTGTTGTTTACCATTATTTCAGTACATGAATTATTGGTTTTATAGTAATACTGTTTGCGGAATACCTACTAATTGATCACACTAACCACAACCTAATCACTTTAACAGAGCAACGCCAGTATTACATAGTTACATAGTTACATAGTTACATAGTTACATAGTAGGTGAGGTTGAATAAAGACAATAGTCCATCCAGTTCAACCTGTGTAGGCATGTGTGGCTGTAATCATCTCCCATACCCCTGAATGTTCTGATCCTTGAGATGTAAGTCTAAGAGTCTTTTGAAAGCCACCATACTACCCGCAGAAACCACCTCTTGTGGTAGAGAATTCCACAATCTTGTTGCCCTAACAGTAAAGAACCCCCCACGTTGCCTGAGGTTAAAACGCTTCTCCTCTAATCGCATTGTATGCCCTCGAGTCCTCATGCAATCCCTTCGAATGAACAGCTTTTTTTCTAAGCTGGGATCCCCATTAAGATATTTATAAATTGCTATCATGTCCCCCCTCAGACGTCTCTTCTCCAGGGAGAATAAATCGAGCGATTGTAGACGCTCTTCATAGTCAAGGTCCTCCAATCCCCTAATTAGTTTAGTTGCCCTTCTCTGGACTCTCTCCAGCTCCAACACATCCCTCCTGAGGACTGGCGACCAGAACTGGACGGAATACTCCAGATGCGGTCGGACCAGAGTTTTATAAAGTGGAAGGATTATAGTCTTATCTCTGGAATGCATCCCTTTCTTTATGCATGCTAATATTCTGTTGGCTTTGGAAGCTGCCGCTTGACATTGCATGCTGTTTCCTAATCTATCATCAACCAATACTCCCAGATCCTTCTCCATTTTTGATTCCCCCAAGGGCTCCCCTCCTAACGTGTATTGTGATTTTATGTTTTTAGTCCCCAAGTGCAAAACCTTACACTTCTCCACGTTAAACCTCATTTGCCATGTCGTTGCCCACTCTGTTATTTTGTCCAGGTCATTCTGCAGGATATCTGCTTCATGTTGTGAAGTTATTGCCCTGCCCAATTTTGTGTCATCTGCAAAAACTGATATCGAACTACTGATCCCGTCCTCAATGTTGTTTATGAATAAATTGAACAAGGTTGGTCCCAGGACTGAGCCTTGGGGGACCCCGCTTACCACCTCAGACCAGTCCGAGTATGCGCTGTTTATTACTACCCTTTGGACCCGCCTTTTTAGCCAGTTCCGTATCCAAGAGCAAACCCTGCTATCGATACCTGCAGACCTTATTTTATAAATTAAGCGCTTGTGGGGAACTGTATCAAACGCCTTAGCGAAATCCAAGTACACCACATCCACTGGTCTCCCCCTATCTAGCTCACAGCTCACCTCCTCGTAGAAAGTAAGGAGATTGGTTTGACAAGAACGCCCATTTGTAAACCCGTGCTGATTACTGCTGATGATGTTGTTGTCCTTAGCAAACTCTACAATATAGTCCCTTATCATCCCCTCCAGAAGTTTACATACTACTGATGTCAGACTGACAGGCCTATAATTTCCCGGGATATGCCTCTGGCCCTTTTTGAATATTGGAATCACGTTAGCTTTCTTCCAATCCCCTGGTACATCTCCTGTCCTAATACTGTCAGCAAAGATCAGGAACAGTGGTCTCGATATAACTTTACTGAGTTCCTTGAGTACTATTTTTTTCATTCCATTAGCTATGGTTTAGCTAATCGGAGTCTGCTGCAGTTAGTAATTCCAATAAATTTGAAGTGATAGAGCGGGGGCCCCTACCATACAAATAGTAAATGCTGGATCAAGTAGTCCTAGCAGCAATAGCTGTATAGTATTTGCTGGATCAAGCAATCTAGCAGCAATAGCTGTATAGTAAATACTGTTTCAAGCAATCTAGCAGCAATAGCTGTATAGTAAATGCTGCATCAAGCAGTCTAGCAGCAATAGCTGTATAGTAAATGCTGAATCAAGCAATCTAGTAGCAATAGCTGTACAGTAAATGCTGAATCAAGCAATCTAGTAGCAATAGCTGTATAGTAAATGCTGAATCAAGCAATCTAGTAGCAATAGCTGTACAGTAAATGCTGGATCAAGGGACATACTAAAACATTTAATGTGAAAATGGCTTAATGTAGCTTAATGTGTAATAAAGTGCCTAAACCATAACCAATTGCCCTGAAACTTTGCACAGACTAAGTTTTTAACTGTTCTAATATATCCTAGAAGTTTCATGTAGTTTGGTCTTCCACGAGGCAAACTGGGGACATTAAGCTTGTTTTTTGGGGCGCTTAATGTGGCTTAACGTACAAAAAAGAGCTTAGATGTGAACCAATTTCCCCCAAACTTGGCACAATAGAAGAGTCTATCAATTCAAACATATTCTGAAAATTTCAGATCATTTGGTAAATCACACCAAAAGTTATTCACATTAAGCTCTTTTTGTACAATACTAAAAGGTTTAATGTCCTTAGCTTAATGTAAAAAGAGCTTAACGTACCAAAATGTGCTTAAACCTCAACCAATTGTCTTGAAACTTTGCACAGCCCAAGTTCTGCACTTCTCAAAGCTATCCTGGAGGTTTCATCGATTTTGGTCTCCCACACGGAAAACTGGGGACATTAAGCTCTTTTTTTGGGGCGCTTAATGTGGCTTAACGTACAAAAAAGAGCTTAGATGTGAACCAATTTCCCCCAAACTTGGCACAATAGAAGAGCCTATCTATTCCAACATATTCTGAAAATTTCAGATCATTTGGTAAATCACACCAAAAGTTATTCACATTAAGCTCTTTTTAGCAATCATAAAAACGCATAGCTTAATGTGAAAAGAGCTTAACGTACCAAAATGTGCCTAAACCTCAACCAATTGTCTTGAAACTTTGCACAGTCCCAGTTCTGCACTTCCCAAAGCTATCCTGGAGGTTTCATCGATTTTGGTCTCCCACACGGAAAACTGGGGACATTAAGCTCTTTTTTTGGGGCGCTTAATGTGGCTTAACGTACAAAAAAGAGCCTATATGTGAACCAATTTCCCTCAAACTTGGCACAATAGAAGAGTCTATCAATTCCAACATATTCTGAAAATTTTAGCTCATTTGGTAAATCACACCGAAAGTTATTCACATTAAGCTCTTTTTAGCAAACATAAAAACGCATAGCTTAATGTGAAAAGAGCTTAACGTACTAAAATGTGCCTAAACCTCAACCAATTGTCTTGAAACTTTGCACAGCCCAAGTTCTGCACTTCTCAAAGCTATCCTGGAGGTTTCATCGATTTTGGTCTCCCACACGGAAAACTGGGGACATTAAGCTCTTTTTTTGGGGCGCTTAATGTGGCTTAACGTACAAAAAAGAGCTTAGATGTGAACCAATTTCCCCCAAACTTGGCACAATAGAAGAGCCTATCTATTCCAACATATTCTGAAAATTTCAGATCATTTGGTAAATCACACCAAAAGTTATTCACATTAAGCTCTTTTTAGCAATCATAAAAACGCATAGCTTAATGTGAAAAGAGCTTAACGTACCAAAATGTGCCTAAACCTCAACCAATTGTCTTGAAACTTTGCACAGTCCCAGTTCTGCACTTCCCAAAGCTATCCTGGAGGTTTCATCGATTTTGGTCTCCCACACGGAAAACTGGGGACATTAAGCTCTTTTTTTGGGGCGCTTAATGTGGCTTAACGTACAAAAAAGAGCCTATATGTGAACCAATTTCCCTCAAACTTGGCACAATAGAAGAGTCTATCAATTCCAACATATTCTGAAAATTTTAGCTCATTTGGTAAATCACACCGAAAGTTATTCACATTAAGCTCTTTTTAGCAAACATAAAAACGCATAGCTTAATGTGAAAAGAGCTTAACGTACTAAAATGTGCCTAAACCTCAACCAATTGTCTTGAAACTTTGCACAGCCCAAGTTCTGCACTTCCCAAAGCTATCCTGGAGGTTTCATCGATTTTGGTCTCCCACACGGAAAACTGGGGACATTAAGCTCTTTTTTTGGGGCGCTTAATGTGGCTTAACGTACAAAAAAGAGCCTAGATGTGAACCAATTTCCCCCAAACTTGGCACAATAGAAGAGCCTATCCATTCCAACATATTCTGAAAATTTCAGATCATTTGGTAAATCACACCAAAAGTTATTCACATTAAGCTCTTTTTAGCAATCATAAAAACGCATAGCTTAATGTGAAAAGAGCTTAACGTACCAAAATGTGCCTAAACCTCAACCAATTGTCTTGAAACTTTGCACAGTCCCAGTTCTGCACTTCCCAAAGCTATCCTGGAGGTTTCATCGATTTTGGTCTCCCACACGGAAAACTGGGGACATTAAGCTCTTTTTTTGGGGCGCTTAATGTGGCTTAACGTACAAAAAAGAGCCTATATGTGAACCAATTTCCCTCAAACTTGGCACAATAGAAGAGTCTATCAATTCCAACATATTCTGAAAATTTTAGCTCATTTGGTAAATCACACCGAAAGTTATTCACATTAAGCTCTTTTTAGCAAACATAAAAACGCATAGCTTAATGTGAAAAGAGCTTAACGTACTAAAATGTGCCTAAACCTCAACCAATTGTCTTGAAACTTTGCACAGCCCAAGTTCTGCACTTCCCAAAGCTATCCTGGAGGTTTCATCGATTTTGGTCTCCCACACGGAAAACTGGGGACATTAAGCTCTTTTTTTGGGGCGCTTAATGTGGCTTAACGTACAAAAAAGAGCCTAGATGTGAACCAATTTCCCCCAAACTTGGCACAATAGAAGAGCCTATCCATTCCAACATATTCTGAAAATTTCAGATCATTTGGTAAATCACACCAAAAGTTATTCACATTAAGCTCTTTTTAGCAATCATAAAAACGCATAGCTTAATGTGAAAAGAGCTTAACGTACCAAAATGTGCCTAAACCTCAACCAATTGTCTTGAAACTTTGCACAGCCCAAGTTCTGCACTTCCCTCAGCTATCCTGGAGGTTTCATCGATTTTGGTCTCCCACACGGAAAACTGGGGACATTAAGCTCTTTTTTTGGGGCGCTTAATGTGGCTTAACGTACAAAAAAGAGCTTAGATGTGAACCAATTTCCCCCAAACTTGGCACAATAGAAGAGCCTATCTATTCCAACATATTCTGAAAATTTCAGATCATTTGGTAAATCACACCAAAAGTTATTCACATTAAGCTCTTTTTAGCAATCATAAAAACGCATAGCTTAATGTGAAAAGAGCTTAACGTACCAAAATGTGCCTAAACCTCAACCAATTGTCTTGAAACTTTGCACAGTCCCAGTTCTGCACTTCCCAAAGCTATCCTGGAGGTTTCATCGATTTTGGTCTCCCACACGGAAAACTGGGGACATTAAGCTCTTTTTTTGGGGCGCTTAATGTGGCTTAACGTACAAAAAAGAGCCTAGATGTGAACCAATTTCCCCCAAACTTGGCACAATAGAAGAGCCTATCCATTCCAACATATTCTGAAAATTTCAGATCATTTGGTAAATCACACCAAAAGTTATTCACATTAAGCTCTTTTTAGCAATCATAAAAACGCATAGCTTAATGTGAAAAGAGCTTAACGTACCAAAATGTGCCTAAACCTCAACCAATTGTCTTGAAACTTTGCACAGCCCAAGTTCTGCACTTCCCTCAGCTATCCTGGAGGTTTCATCGATTTTGGTCTCCCACACGGAAAACTGGGGACATTAAGCTCTTTTTTTGGGGCGCTTAATGTGGCTTAACGTACAAAAAAGAGCTTAGATGTGAACCAATTTCCCCCAAACTTGGCACAATAGAAGAGTCTATCTATTCCAACATATTCTGAAAATTTCAGATCATTTGGTAAATCACACCAAAAGTTATTCACATTAAGCTCTTTTTAGCAATCATAAAAACGCATAGCTTATTGTGAAAAGAGCTTAACGTACCAAAATGTGCCTAAACCTCAACCAATTGTCTTGAAACTTTGCACAGTCCCAGTTCTGCACTTCCCAAAGCTATCCTGGAGGTTTCATCGATTTTGGTCTCCCACACGGAAAACTGGGGACATTAAGCTCTTTTTTTGGGGCGCTTAATGTGGCTTAACGTACAAAAAAGAGCCTATATGTGAACCAATTTCCCTCAAACTTGGCACAATAGAAGAGTCTATCAATTCCAACATATTCTGAAAATTTTAGCTCATTTGGTAAATCACACCGAAAGTTATTCACATTAAGCTCTTTTTAGCAAACATAAAAACGCATAGCTTAATGTGAAAAGAGCTTAACGTACTAAAATGTGCCTAAACCTCAACCAATTGTCTTGAAACTTTGCACAGCCCAAGTTCTGCACTTCTCAAAGCTATCCTGGATGTTTCATCGATTTTGGTCTCCCACACGGAAAACTGGGGACATTAAGCTCTTTTTTTGGGGCGCTTAATGTGGCTTAACGTACAAAAAAGAGCTTAGATGTGAACCAATTTCCCCCAAACTTGGCACAATAGAAGAGCCTATCCATTCCAACATATTCTGAAAATTTCAGATCATTTGGTAAATCACACCAAAAGTTATTCACATTAAGCTCTTTTTAGCAATCATAAAAACGCATAGCTTAATGTGAAAAGAGCTTAATGTACCAAAATGTGCCTAAACCTCAACCAATTGTCTTGAAACTTTGCACAGCCCAAGTTCTGCACTTCCCTCAGCTATCCTGGAGGTTTCATCGATTTTGGTCTCCCACACGGAAAACTGGGGACATTAAGCTCTTTTTTTGGGGCGCTTAATGTGGCTTAACGTACAAAAAAGAGCTTAGATGTGAACCAATTTCCCCCAAACTTGGCACAATAGAAGAGTCTATCTATTCCAACATATTCTGAAAATTTCAGATCATTTGGTAAATCACACCAAAAGTTATTCACATTAAGCTCTTTTTAGCAATCATAAAAACGCATAGCTTAATGTGAAAAGAGCTTAACGTACCAAAATGTGCCTAAACCTCAACCAATTGTCTTGAAACTTTGCACAGTCCCAGTTCTGCACTTCCCAAAGCTATCCTGGAGGTTTCATCGATTTTGGTCTCCCACACGGAAAACTGGGGACATTAAGCTCTTTTTTTGGGGCGCTTAATGTGGCTTAACGTACAAAAAAGAGCCTATATGTGAACCAATTTCCCTCAAACTTGGCACAATAGAAGAGTCTATCAATTCCAACATATTCTGAAAATTTTAGCTCATTTGGTAAATCACACCGAAAGTTATTCACATTAAGCTCTTTTTAGCAAACATAAAAACGCATAGCTTAATGTGAAAAGAGCTTAACGTACTAAAATGTGCCTAAACCTCAACCAATTGTCTTGAAACTTTGCACAGCCCAAGTTCTGCACTTCCCAAAGCTATCCTGGAGGTTTCATCGATTTTGGTCTCCCACACGGAAAACTGGGGACATTAAGCTCTTTTTTTGGGGCGCTTAATGTGGCTTAACGTACAAAAAAGAGCCTAGATGTGAACCAATTTCCCCCAAACTTGGCACAATAGAAGAGCCTATCCATTCCAACATATTCTGAAAATTTCAGATCATTTGGTAAATCACACCAAAAGTTATTCACATTAAGCTCTTTTTAGCAATCATAAAAACGCATAGCTTAATGTGAAAAGAGCTTAACGTACCAAAATGTGCCTAAACCTCAACCAATTGTCTTGAAACTTTGCACAGTCCAATTTCTGCACTTCCCTCAGCTACCCTGGAGGTTTCATCGATTTTGGTCTCCCACACGGAAAACTGGGGACATTAAGCTCTTTTTTTGGGGCGCTTAATGTGGCTTAACGTACAAAAAAGAGCCTAGATGTAAACCAATTTCCCCCAAACTTGGCACAATAGAAGAGCCTATCCATTCCAATATATTCTGAAAATTTCAGATCATTTGGTAAATCACACCAAAAGTTATTCACATTAAGCTCTTTTTAGCAAACATAAAAACGCATAGCTTAATGTGAAAAGAGCTTAACGTACTAAAATGTGCCTAAACCTCAACCAATTGTCTTGAAACTTTGCACAGCCCAAGTTCTGCACTTCTCAAAGCTATCCTGGATGTTTCATCGATTTTGGTCTCCCACACGGAAAACTGGGGACATTAAGCTCTTTTTTTGGGGCGCTTAATGTGGCTTAACGTACAAAAAAGAGCTTAGATGTGAACCAATTTCCCCCAAACTTGGCACAATAGAAGAGCCTATCTATTCCAACATATTCTGAAAATTTCAGATCATTTGGTAAATCACACCAAAAGTTATTCACATTAAGCTCTTTTTAGCAATCATAAAAACGCATAGCTTAATGTGAAAAGAGCTTAACGTACCAAAATGTGCCTAAACCTCAACCAATTGTCTTGAAACTTTGCACAGTCCCAGTTCTGCACTTCCCAAAGCTATCCTGGAGGTTTCATCGATTTTGGTCTCCCACACGGAAAACTGGGGACATTAAGCTCTTTTTTTGGGGCGCTTAATGTGGCTTAACGTACAAAAAAGAGCCTAGATGTGAACCAATTTCCCCCAAACTTGGCACAATAGAAGAGCCTATCCATTCCAACATATTCTGAAAATTTCAGATCATTTGGTAAATCACACCAAAAGTTATTCACATTAAGCTCTTTTTAGCAATCATAAAAACGCATAGCTTAATGTGAAAAGAGCTTAACGTACCAAAATGTGCCTAAACCTCAACCAATTGTCTTGAAACTTTGCACAGCCCAAGTTCTGCACTTCCCTCAGCTATCCTGGAGGTTTCATCGATTTTGGTCTCCCACACGGAAAACTGGGGACATTAAGCTCTTTTTTTGGGGCGCTTAATGTGGCTTAACGTACAAAAAAGAGCTTAGATGTGAACCAATTTCCCCCAAACTTGGCACAATAGAAGAGTCTATCTATTCCAACATATTCTGAAAATTTCAGATCATTTGGTAAATCACACCAAAAGTTATTCACATTAAGCTCTTTTTAGCAATCATAAAAACGCATAGCTTAATGTGAAAAGAGCTTAATGTACCAAAATGTGCCTAAACCTCAACCAATTGTCTTGAAACTTTGCACAGCCCAAGTTCTGCACTTCTCAAAGCTATCCTGGATGTTTCATCGATTTTGGTCTCCCACACGGAAAACTGGGGACATTAAGCTCTTTTTTTGGGGCGCTTAATGTGGCTTAACGTACAAAAAAGAGCTTAGATGTGAACCAATTTCCCCCAAACTTGGCACAATAGAAGAGCCTATCTATTCCAACATATTCTGAAAATTTCAGATCATTTGGTAAATCACACCAAAAGTTATTCACATTAAGCTCTTTTTAGCAATCATAAAAACGCATAGCTTAATGTGAAAAGAGCTTAACGTACCAAAATGTGCCTAAACCTCAACCAATTGTCTTGAAACTTTGCACAGTCCCAGTTCTGCACTTCCCAAAGCTATCCTGGAGGTTTCATCGATTTTGGTCTCCCACACGGAAAACTGGGGACATTAAGCTCTTTTTTTGGGGCGCTTAATGTGGCTTAACGTACAAAAAAGAGCCTAGATGTGAACCAATTTCCCCCAAACTTGGCACAATAGAAGAGCCTATCCATTCCAACATATTCTGAAAATTTCAGATCATTTGGTAAATCACACCAAAAGTTATTCACATTAAGCTCTTTTTAGCAATCATAAAAACGCATAGCTTAATGTGAAAAGAGCTTAACGTACCAAAATGTGCCTAAACCTCAACCAATTGTCTTGAAACTTTGCACAGCCCAAGTTCTGCACTTCCCTCAGCTATCCTGGAGGTTTCATCGATTTTGGTCTCCCACACGGAAAACTGGGGACATTAAGCTCTTTTTTTGGGGCGCTTAATGTGGCTTAACGTACAAAAAAGAGCTTAGATGTGAACCAATTTCCCCCAAACTTGGCACAATAGAAGAGTCTATCTATTCCAACATATTCTGAAAATTTCAGATCATTTGGTAAATCACACCAAAAGTTATTCACATTAAGCTCTTTTTAGCAATCATAAAAACGCATAGCTTAATGTGAAAAGAGCTTAATGTACCAAAATGTGCCTAAACCTCAACCAATTGTCTTGAAACTTTGCACAGCCCAAGTTCTGCACTTCTCAAAGCTATCCTGGATGTTTCATCGATTTTGGTCTCCCACACAGAAAACTGGGGACATTAAGCTCTTTTTTTGGGGCGCTTAATGTGGCTTAACGTACAAAAAAGAGCTTAGATGTGAACCAATTTCCCCCAAACTTGGCACAATAGAAGAGCCTATCTATTCCAACATATTCTGAAAATTTCAGATCATTTGGTAAATCACACCAAAAGTTATTCACATTAAGCTCTTTTTAGCAATCATAAAAACGCATAGCTTAATGTGAAAAGAGCTTAACGTACTAAAATGTGCCTAAACCTCAACCAATTGTCTTGAAACTTTGCACAGCCCAAGTTCTGCACTTCCCAAAGCTATCCTGGAGGTTTCATCGATTTTGGTCTCCCACACGGAAAACTGGGGACATTAAGCTCTTTTTTTGGGGCGCTTAATGTGGCTTAACGTACAAAAAAGAGCCTAGATGTGAACCAATTTCCCCCAAACTTGGCACAATAGAAGAGCCTATCCATTCCAACATATTCTGAAAATTTCAGATCATTTGGTAAATCACACCAAAAGTTATTCACATTAAGCTCTTTTTAGCAATCATAAAAACGCATAGCTTAATGTGAAAAGAGCTTAACGTACCAAAATGTGCCTAAACCTCAACCAATTGTCTTGAAACTTTGCACAGTCCAATTTCTGCACTTCCCAAAGCTATCCTGGAGGTTTCATCGATTTTGGTCTCCCACACGGAAAACTGGGGACATTAAGCTCTTTTTTTGGGGCGCTTAATGTGGCTTAACGTACAAAAAAGAGCCTAGATGTAAACCAATTTCCCCCAAACTTGGCACAATAGAAGAGCCTATCCATTCCAATATATTCTGAAAATTTCAGATCATTTGGTAAATCACACCAAAAGTTATTCACATTAAGCTCTTTTTAGCAAACATAAAAACGCATAGCTTAATGTGAAAAGAGCTTAACGTACTAAAATGTGCCTAAACCTCAACCAATTGTCTTGAAACTTTGCACAGCCCAAGTTCTGCACTTCTCAAAGCTATCCTGGATGTTTCATCGATTTTGGTCTCCCACACGGAAAACTGGGGACATTAAGCTCTTTTTTTGGGGCGCTTAATGTGGCTTAACGTACAAAAAAGAGCTTAGATGTGAACCAATTTCCCCCAAACTTGGCACAATAGAAGAGCCTATCTATTCCAACATATTCTGAAAATTTCAGATCATTTGGTAAATCACACCAAAAGTTATTCACATTAAGCTCTTTTTAGCAATCATAAAAACGCATAGCTTAATGTGAAAAGAGCTTAACGTACCAAAATGTGCCTAAACCTCAACCAATTGTCTTGAAACTTTGCACAGTCCCAGTTCTGCACTTCCCAAAGCTATCCTGGAGGTTTCATCGATTTTGGTCTCCCACACGGAAAACTGGGGACATTAAGCTCTTTTTTTGGGGCGCTTAATGTGGCTTAACGTACAAAAAAGAGCCTAGATGTGAACCAATTTCCCCCAAACTTGGCACAATAGAAGAGCCTATCCATTCCAACATATTCTGAAAATTTCAGATCATTTGGTAAATCACACCAAAAGTTATTCACATTAAGCTCTTTTTAGCAATCATAAAAACGCATAGCTTAATGTGAAAAGAGCTTAACGTACCAAAATGTGCCTAAACCTCAACCAATTGTCTTGAAACTTTGCACAGCCCAAGTTCTGCACTTCCCTCAGCTATCCTGGAGGTTTCATCGATTTTGGTCTCCCACACGGAAAACTGGGGACATTAAGCTCTTTTTTTGGGGCGCTTAATGTGGCTTAACGTACAAAAAAGAGCTTAGATGTGAACCAATTTCCCCCAAACTTGGCACAATAGAAGAGTCTATCTATTCCAACATATTCTGAAAATTTCAGATCATTTGGTAAATCACACCAAAAGTTATTCACATTAAGCTCTTTTTAGCAATCATAAAAACGCATAGCTTAATGTGAAAAGAGCTTAATGTACCAAAATGTGCCTAAACCTCAACCAATTGTCTTGAAACTTTGCACAGCCCAAGTTCTGCACTTCTCAAAGCTATCCTGGATGTTTCATCGATTTTGGTCTCCCACACGGAAAACTGGGGACATTAAGCTCTTTTTTTGGGGCGCTTAATGTGGCTTAACGTACAAAAAAGAGCTTAGATGTGAACCAATTTCCCCCAAACTTGGCACAATAGAAGAGCCTATCTATTCCAACATATTCTGAAAATTTCAGATCATTTGGTAAATCACACCAAAAGTTATTCACATTAAGCTCTTTTTAGCAATCATAAAAACGCATAGCTTAATGTGAAAAGAGCTTAACGTACCAAAATGTGCCTAAACCTCAACCAATTGTCTTGAAACTTTGCACAGTCCCAGTTCTGCACTTCCCAAAGCTATCCTGGAGGTTTCATCGATTTTGGTCTCCCACACGGAAAACTGGGGACATTAAGCTCTTTTTTTGGGGCGCTTAATGTGGCTTAACGTACAAAAAAGAGCCTAGATGTGAACCAATTTCCCCCAAACTTGGCACAATAGAAGAGCCTATCC
This sequence comes from Pelophylax lessonae, assembly GCF_965119305.1. Lineage (NCBI taxonomy): Eukaryota > Metazoa > Chordata > Amphibia > Anura > Ranidae > Pelophylax > Pelophylax lessonae. Next base: position 41,417,106 of record NC_138777.1, on the reverse strand, counting down.
ATTCCAACATATTCTGAAAATTTCAGATCATTTGGTAAATCACACCAAAAGTTATTCACATTAAGCTCTTTTTAGCAATCATAAAAACGCATAGCTTAATGTGAAAAGAGCTTAACGTACCAAAATGTGCCTAAACCTCAACCAATTGTCTTGAAACTTTGCACAGCCCAAGTTCTGCACTTCCCTCAGCTATCCTGGAGGTTTCATCGATTTTGGTCTCCCACACGGAAAACTGGGGACATTAAGCTCTTTTTTTGGGGCGCTTAATGTGGCTTAACGTACAAAAAAGAGCTTAGATGTGAACCAATTTCCCCCAAACTTGGCACAATAGAAGAGTCTATCTATTCCAACATATTCTGAAAATTTCAGATCATTTGGTAAATCACACCAAAAGTTATTCACATTAAGCTCTTTTTAGCAATCATAAAAACGCATAGCTTAATGTGAAAAGAGCTTAATGTACCAAAATGTGCCTAAACCTCAACCAATTGTCTTGAAACTTTGCACAGCCCAAGTTCTGCACTTCTCAAAGCTATCCTGGATGTTTCATCGATTTTGGTCTCCCACACAGAAAACTGGGGACATTAAGCTCTTTTTTTGGGGCGCTTAATGTGGCTTAACGTACAAAAAAGAGCTTAGATGTGAACCAATTTCCCCCAAACTTGGCACAATAGAAGAGCCTATCTATTCCAACATATTCTGAAAATTTCAGATCATTTGGTAAATCACACCAAAAGTTATTCACATTAAGCTCTTTTTAGCAATCATAAAAACGCATAGCTTAATGTGAAAAGAGCTTAACGTACTAAAATGTGCCTAAACCTCAACCAATTGTCTTGAAACTTTGCACAGCCCAAGTTCTGCACTTCCCAAAGCTATCCTGGAGGTTTCATCGATTTTGGTCTCCCACACGGAAAACTGGGGACATTAAGCTCTTTTTTTGGGGCGCTTAATGTGGCTTAACGTACAAAAAAGAGCCTAGATGTGAACCAATTTCCCCCAAACTTGGCACAATAGAAGAGCCTATCCATTCCAACATATTCTGAAAATTTCAGATCATTTGGTAAATCACACCAAAAGTTATTCACATTAAGCTCTTTTTAGCAATCATAAAAACGCATAGCTTAATGTGAAAAGAGCTTAACGTACCAAAATGTGCCTAAACCTCAACCAATTGTCTTGAAACTTTGCACAGTCCAATTTCTGCACTTCCCAAAGCTATCCTGGAGGTTTCATCGATTTTGGTCTCCCACACGGAAAACTGGGGACATTAAGCTCTTTTTTTGGGGCGCTTAATGTGGCTTAACGTACAAAAAAGAGCCTAGATGTAAACCAATTTCCCCCAAACTTGGCACAATAGAAGAGCCTATCCATTCCAATATATTCTGAAAATTTCAGATCATTTGGTAAATCACACCAAAAGTTATTCACATTAAGCTCTTTTTAGCAAACATAAAAACGCATAGCTTAATGTGAAAAGAGCTTAACGTACTAAAATGTGCCTAAACCTCAACCAATTGTCTTGAAACTTTGCACAGCCCAAGTTCTGCACTTCTCAAAGCTATCCTGGATGTTTCATCGATTTTGGTCTCCCACACAGAAAACTGGGGACATTAAGCTCTTTTTTTGGGGCGCTTAATGTGGCTTAACGTACAAAAAAGAGCTTAGATGTGAACCAATTTCCCCCAAACTTGGCACAATAGAAGAGCCTATCTATTCCAACATATTCTGAAAATTTCAGATCATTTGGTAAATCACACCAAAAGTTATTCACATTAAGCTCTTTTTAGCAATCATAAAAACGCATAGCTTAATGTGAAAAGAGCTTAACGTACTAAAATGTGCCTAAACCTCAACCAATTGTCTTGAAACTTTGCACAGCCCAAGTTCTGCACTTCCCAAAGCTATCCTGGAGGTTTCATCGATTTTGGTCTCCCACACGGAAAACTGGGGACATTAAGCTCTTTTTTTGGGGCGCTTAATGTGGCTTAACGTACAAAAAAGAGCCTATATGTGAACCAATTTCCCTCAAACTTGGCACAATAGAAGAGCCTATCCATTCCAACATATTCTGAAAATTTCAGATCATTTGGTAAATCACACCAAAAGTTATTCACATTAAGCTCTTTTTAGCAAACATAAAAACGCATAGCTTAATGTGAAAAGAGCTTAACGTACTAAAATGTGCCTAAACCTCAACCAATTGTCTTGAAACTTTGCACAGCCCAAGTTCTGCACTTCCCAAAGCTATCCTGGAGGTTTCATCGATTTTGGTCTCCCACACGGAAAACTGGGGACATTAAGCTCTTTTTTTGGGGCGCTTAATGTGGCTTAACGTACAAAAAAGAGCTTAGATGTGAACCAATTTCCCCCAAACTTGGCACAATAGAAGAGTCTATCTATTCCAACATATTCTGAAAATTTCAGATCATTTGGTAAATCACACCAAAAGTTATTCACATCTAAGCTCTTTTTTGTACGTTAAGCCACATTAAGCGCCCCAAAAAAAGAGCTTAATGTCCCCAGTTTTCCGTGTGGGAGACCAAAATCGATGAAACCTCCAGGATAGCTTTGGGAAGTGCAGAACTTGGGCTGTGCAAAGTTTCAAGACAATTGGTTGAGGTTTAGGCACATTTTAGTACGTTAAGCTCTTTTCACATTAAGCTATGCGTTTTTATGTTTGCTAAAAAGAGCTTAATGTGAATAACTTTCGGTGTGATTTACCAAATGAGCTAAAATTTTCAGAATATGTTGGAATTGATAGACTCTTCTATTGTGCCAAGTTTGAGGGAAATTGGTTCACATATAGGCTCTTTTTTGTACGTTAAGCCACATTAAGCGCCCCAAAAAACGAGCTTAATGTCCCCAGTTTTCCGTGTGGGAGAACAAAATCGATGAAACCTCCAGGATAGCTTTGGGAAGTGCAGAACTTGGGCTGTGCAAAGTTTCAAGACAATTGGTTGAGGTTTAGGCACATTTTGGTACGTTAAGCTCTTTTCACATTAAGCTATGCGTTTTTATGATTGCTAAAAAGAGCTTAATGTGAATAACTTTTGGTGTGATTTACCAAATGATCTGAAATTTTCAGAATATGTTGGAATGGATAGGCTCTTCTATTGTGCCAAGTTTGGGGGAAATTGGTTCACATCTAGGCTCTTTTTTGTACGTTAAGCCACATTAAGCGCCCCAAAAAAAGAGCTTAATGTCCCCAGTTTTCCGTGTGGGAGACCAAAATCGATGAAACCTCCAGGATAGCTTTGGGAAGTGCAGAACTTGGGCTGTGCAAAGTTTCAAGACAATTGGTTGAGGTTTAGGCACATTTTAGTACGTTAAGCTCTTTTCACATTAAGCTATGCGTTTTTATGTTTGCTAAAAAGAGCTTAATGTGAATAACTTTCGGTGTGATTTACCAAATGAGCTAAAATTTTCAGAATATGTTGGAATTGATAGACTCTTCTATTGTGCCAAGTTTGAGGGAAATTGGTTCACATATAGGCTCTTTTTTGTACGTTAAGCCACATTAAGCGCCCCAAAAAACGAGCTTAATGTCCCCAGTTTTCCGTGTGGGAGAACAAAATCGATGAAACCTCCAGGATAGCTTTGGGAAGTGCAGAACTTGGGCTGTGCAAAGTTTCAAGACAATTGGTTGAGGTTTAGGCACATTTTGGTACGTTAAGCTCTTTTCACATTAAGCTATGCGTTTTTATGATTGCTAAAAAGAGCTTAATGTGAATAACTTTTGGTGTGATTTACCAAATGATCTGAAATTTTCAGAATATGTTGGAATGGATACGCTCTTCTATTGTGCCAAGTTTGGGGGAAATTGGTTCACATCTAGGCTCTTTTTTGTACGTTAAGCCACATTAAGCGCCCCAAAAAAAGAGCTTAATGTCCCCAGTTTTCCGTGTGGGAGACCAAAATCGATGAAACCTCCAGGATAGCTTTGGGAAGTGCAGAACTTGGGCTGTGCAAAGTTTCAAGACAATTGGTTGAGGTTTAGGCACATTTTAGTACGTTAAGCTCTTTTCACATTAAGCTATGCGTTTTTATGTTTGCTAAAAAGAGCTTAATGTGAATAACTTTCGGTGTGATTTACCAAATGAGCTAAAATTTTCAGAATATGTTGGAATTGATAGACTCTTCTATTGTGCCAAGTTTGAGGGAAATTGGTTCACATATAGGCTCTTTTTTGTACGTTAAGCCACATTAAGCGCCCCAAAAAAAGAGCTTAATGTCCCCAGTTTTCCGTGTGGGAGACCAAAATCGATGAAACCTCCAGGATAGCTTTGGGAAGTGCAGAACTTGGGCTGTGCAAAGTTTCAAGACAATTGGTTGAGGTTTAGGCACATTTTGGTACGTTAAGCTCTTTTCACATTAAGCTATGCGTTTTTATGATTGCTAAAAAGAGCTTAATGTGAATAACTTTTGGTGTGATTTACCAAATGATCTGAAATATTCAGAATATGTTGGAATAGATAGGCTCTTCTATTGTGCCAAGTTTGGGGGAAATTGGTTCACATCTAAGCTCTTTTTTGTACGTTAAGCCACATTAAGCGCCCCAAAAAAAGAGCTTAATGTCCCCAGTTTTCCGTGTGGGAGACCAAAATCGATGAAACCTCCAGGATAGCTTTGAGAAGTGCAGAACTTGGGCTGTGCAAAGTTTCAAGACAATTGGTTGAGGTTTAAGCACATTTTGGTACGTTAAGCTCTTTTTACATTAAGCTAAGGACATTAAACCTTTTAGTATTGTACAAAAAGAGCTTAATGTGAATAACTTTTGGTGTGATTTACCAAATGATCTGAAATTTTCAGAATATGTTTGAATTGATAGACTCTTCTATTGTGCCAAGTTTGGGGGAAATTGGTTCACATCTAAGCTCTTTTTTGTACGTTAAGCCACATTAAGCTCCCCAAAAAACAAGCTTAATGTCCCCAGTTTGCCTCGTGGAAGACCAAACTACAAGAAACTTCTAGGATATATTAGAACAGTTAAAAACTTAGTCTGTGCAAAGTTTCAGGGCAATTGGTTATGGTTTAGGCACTTTATTACACATTAAGCTACATTAAGCCATTTTCACATTAAATGTTTTAGTATGTCCCCTGGATCAAGCAGTCTAGCAGCAATAGCTGTATAGTAAATGTTGGATCACGCAATCTAGCAGCAATAGCTGCATAGTAAATACTGGATCAAGCAGTCTAGCAGCAATAGCTGTGTAGTAAATGTTGGATCAAGCAATCTAGCAGCAATAGCTGTATAGTAAATGCTAGATCAAGCAATCTAGCAGCAATAGCTGTATAGTAAATGCTGGATCACGCAATCTAGCAGCAATAGCTGTATAGTAAATGCTGGATCATGCGATCTAGCAGCAATAGCTGTATAGCAAGAGCCGGTTCACACTGAGGCGACAGGACTTCGGGGGGCGACCTGTGAAGTCGCGTGCACCGCTGTGCACCGCGACTTCGTCTCGACTTGCGGGACTTCACATAATGGAAGTCTATGCAAGTCGCTCCGAGGTCGCCCCAAAGTAGTACAGGACCCTTTTTCTAAGTCGGAGCGACTTGTGTCACTCCTATTAGAACGGGTCCTGTACTAATCAATGGACCGCGACCAACTGCGACTTGTCAGGCCGACAAGTCGCCTGACAAGTCGTGGCAGTGTGAATGGGCTCTAAATGCTGGATCACGCATTCTAGCAGCAATAGCTGTATAGTAAATGCTGGATCAAGGAATCTAGCAGCAATAGCTGTATAGTAAATGCTGAATCAAGCAGTCTAGCAGCAATAGCTGTATAGTAAATGCTGAATCAAGCAGTCTAGCAGCAATAGATGTATAGTAAATGCTGGATCAAGCAGTCGAGCAGCAATAGCTGTATAGTAAATTCTGGATCATGCAATCTAGCAGCAATAGCTGTATAGTAAATACTGGATCACGCAATCTAGCAGCAATAGCTCTATAGTAAATGCTGGATCACGCAATCTAGCAGCAATAGCTGTATAGTAAATACTGGATCAAGCAGTCTAGCAGCAATAGCTGTATAGTAAACGCTGAATCAAATAATCAAGTTGCAATAGCTATATTGTAAACATTGGGTCAAGCAATCAAGACACAATAGCTGCATACTAAACACCGGATTAAGCAATCAAGGCACAGTAGCTGTATAGTAAATGCTGGATCAGGCAGTCAAACAACAGTAGCTTTGCAGAATAAAGCCATGAGTGTAAAATTGAGCTTTAAGCCCCTCTCACATGGGTTTGATCCATTTGGACGGACTCGGTTAGCTCAGCGGGGATCACTCCGTTGATCCCTGCTGAGCAGGCGGATGACAGGTCCATCTCCACTCACTGTGCAGAGATGGACCTGTCAGAGTCCCGCTCTCCTCTATGGGGAGATTGGATGAGAAAACGGACAGCCTGTCCGTTTTCATCCAATCCGAACCGCTGGACGGATGAGGAACGTATCACCATGCGTCTGTTTTCAATGGATCTTGTCGGATTGGATGCCAGGCAGGTGTCAGCAGACACATGTCAGCTGACATCTGCCTCCCCATAGAGGAGAATGGATGGCCCGATCAGGTCTATCTGAAAAATGGACAGGCAGACCTGATCGGTCCGATCGTGTGAAAGGCGCCTTACACTTGGAACAATACATTGACATTCCTGGACTGATAAGCAACATTGCTAAGATAAGCTACCAGTTTATACTTTATGAAAGGTCCAGTATAATTGGCTTTGGGGACATAATGTTATGTTTTAGCATGGTTTATTATATTTTATAAAAGTAAACTTTTTATGTTTTGAAAAATCTGACTTGTAATAATAAATACATTTTGCTTTAGCTAAGAGTTAAACATTAACAGCCCATTCACACTGCCATGATAGGATTTTGTAGGGCGACCTGTGAAGTCACGATGCACAGTGTGCACCGCGACCTCGGCGCGACTTGCACGGACTTCATATAATTTAAGTCAATGCAAGTCGCCTCCAGGTCGCCCCAAAGTAGTACAGGACCCTTTTTCTAAGTCGGAGCAACTTGTGTCGCTCCTATTAGAACGGGTCCTGTACTATTCAATGGCGAGCGACCCACCACGACTTGTCAGGCGACCAAGTCGCCTGACAAGTCGCGCTAGTGTGAATGGACCCTTAAAGTAAACCTATACAAAAATCATTGAGTGTTTTTATCCCCTCATGTAATGCTGACATCCCTAAATTTTAATTACATTTGGAACAAAACTAGGACTGGGACTTTACAGGCATTACAACTCAAAAATTGTAAAAAAAAAATGTCAAAAACAATTTTGGTGCATGTAAAGTTCCGATCCTAGGTATGTTCCTAATGTAGAATAAAGTGAACCTCTGGTTTTTTCCATACTAGGAGAAGCAGAACAGCGGGCAACTAAAGAGTCCCTTATCTTACCAGTGCCCCCTTGCCAATTTGCTACACAACTGGACACCCAAAAAAAAAACCCCAATACTAAAAGATATGAGGGAACATGGTTTATAATTTAATATTCAGTGCCCAAGCAAAGACAGTCAGTAAAGATTGCTTTTAGTGAAGAAAAGCCTACTGAGCCCAGCCTGGGTCAAGATTATGGAGGGGATGAATGGTGCCAGGGGTTTACAGAGATAGTATATACAATCAATTTTTTTTAGACTTGCTATGCATAAAACCATTAAGTATAGGCTAATGGCAGATCCACTTTAATCAGTTCTTTACGGTTTAGTGGTAATCAGTTCTCAAAAGTTTTACTGCTAAAAAGGTAATTTAAGTGAATGTTTACTTTTTTGCTATTTTTTTCCATTGGGGCTTGCCCTTTCCCCCATTATTGACCCAAGGTCAGCAGTCTTGAAAATCATCATCGGTTTTTGGTTTTACAAGCTTCATTTCAGGTATGCCAGGTTTAAAAAGGACACTCATAACTTTGCATAATTGATTCCAGGGGGAAAAGCAATTAAAAAAGTTAACAAATCAACATCAGAAAATGAGATGCAAATGCGCTGCCCTTTTCACCTTTTCATCCTTCTCTTTCGGGCTTGTCATTTCCATAATGGAGGTGCTAACCTGCACATCCATATCCGATACTCATTATCCCATAACTATTATTTCATCAGACAATTGTGCACATTTATTCTGGAGGACTCACAGGCAGAAAAACAGATGGGATGCTTGGTCATTGACCAGCTCATGGTACAATGTGTGGGCATGATTAAATTCCCTTCAGTCCATTTTCCTGAAGTCAGATTGAAAAAGAAACATCTGAAAATTTGAGAATGTTTTCAGCAGGGTTGTGGCATGTCTAGTATCTAATAATTTTTTAATGAATTGTTTAACTACATTCAGGGGAAAAATTGTTTAACTGGAAAAGCTTTGTAATGCGAATTCAACTGAAAGAAACCAGAAAATGCCAGTGAAATCAAGAGAAGAATTGAATGAATGAGCATTTAAAAAAATGGTGGCAAAGCTGATTTTTGTGTGCGGAAAGCCTAAATCTGGGATAGGTATAAAAAGTGATTAATGCAGTTAACCACTTAAGTCCCGGAAGATTTTACCCCCTTCCTGACCAGGGTTTTTTTTTGCGATTTTTTACTGCGCGATTTTAATGGACAATTGCGCGGTTGTGTGACGCTGTACCTAAACTAATTTGACATCCTTTTTTTTCCCACAAACAGAGCTTTCTTTTGGTGGTATTTGATCACCTGTGCGATTTTTTGATCATGCGCTATAAACAAAAAAAGAGCGTAAATTTTGCAAAAATAACAATATTTTTCACATTTTTTTTATATGAAATTCCCCCCAAAAAAATGTAAAAATCAAAATTTTTTGACATTTTCGGCCAATTTGTTTTCTGCTACATATGTTTGGTAAAAAAAAATCGCAAAAAGCGTATTTTGATTGGTTTGCGCAAAAGTTATCGCGTTTACTAACAAAGGGAAAGATTTTTGTCATTTTTGGTGGGTTTTTTTAACGAGTAATGGCGGTGATCTGCAAATTTTTTTTGCGGGACTGCGACATTGCGGCGGACAGATCGGACCCTTGACTGACATTTTTGACACTTTTGGGGTTACCAGTGACATTACTGCAGTAATCAGTGCTATACATATGCACTGTTACTGCAAAAATGACACTGGCAGGGAAAGGGTTAACTGTATTGGAGAGGGAGGGGTTAAGTGTGTCCTAGGGGCGTGTTTCTAACTGTGATTGGACATGGCTACTACTGTAAAAACAGAGATCAACGGTCCTACATAGTAGAACCGTCTGATCTCCATTTTTACACAGGGGAGAATGACAGGCGGCTTGTTTACATTAGCCGCCTGCCTTTTTCCCTCTCTACCGACGATCGCAGTGTGACCGGAGGACATCGGGTCCGCCGGTCACACGCACGGACTCCTCCGTGAACGAGGATTGGCTCACAAGCCGGTGACAGGCTAGTGACGTACCGGTACGTCACTTTGCCTGGCCGGGGCTGACCGCCGCAGTATATCTACTTGCGGCGGTCGGCAAGTGGTTAATATAATATATCCTCAAATAAAAGTGTGCTGTCCCTTTAAAAAAATAAATCTTTCACTATGATCAATACATAAAGTGCAAACAAGAAAATTGTGCAAACTGCAGTAATATACAGTATCTCACAAAAGTGAGTACACCCCTCTCATTTTTGTAAATATTTTATTTAACTTTTCATATGCCAACACTGAAGAAATAACACTTTTGCTACAATGTAAAGTAGTGAGTGTACAGCTTGTATAACAGTGTAAATTTGCTGTCCCCTCAAAATAACTCAACACACAGCCATTAATGTCTAAACCACTGGCAAGAAAAGTGAGTACACCCCTAAGTGAAAATGTCCAAATTGGGCCCAAAGTGTCAATATTTTGTGTGGCCACCATTATTTTCCAGCACTGCCTTAACCCTCTTGGACATGGAGTTTACCAGAGCTTCACATGTTGCCACTGGAGTCCTCTTCCACTCCTCCATGATGACATCACGGAGCTGGTGGATGTTAGAGACCTTGCACTCCTCCACCTTCTGTTTAAGGATGCCCCACAGATGCTCAAAAGGGTTTAAGTCCAGAGACATGCTTGGCCATTCCATCACCTTTATCCTCAGTTTCCTTAGCAAGGAAGTGGTCGTCTTTGAGGTGTGTTTGGGGTTGTTATCATATTGGAATACTGCCCTGCCACCCAGTCTCAAATGGGAGGGAATCATGCTCTGCTTCAGTGTGTCACAGTACATGTTGGCATTCATGGTTCCCTCCATGAACTGTAGCTCCGCAGTGCCGGCAGCACTCATGCAGCCCCAGACCATGACACTCCCACCACCATGCTTGACTGTAGGCAAGACACACTTGTCTTTGTACTCCTCACCTGGTTTCCGCCACACACTTGACACCATCTGAACCAAACACGTTTATCTTGGTCTCAGCAGACCACAGGACTTGGTTCCAGTAATCCATGACCTTAGTCTGCTTGTCTTCAGCAAACTGTTTGCGGGCTTTCTTGTGCATCATCTTTAGAAGAGGCTTCCTTCTGGGACGACAGCCATGCAGACCAATTTGATGCAGTGTGCGCTGTATGGTCTGAGCACTGACAGGCTGACCCCCCACCCTTCAACCTCTGCAGAAATGCTGGCAGCACTCATACGTCTATTTCCCAAAGACAACCTCTGGATATGACGCTGAGCAGGTGCACTCAATTTCTTTGGTCGACCATGGTGAGTGGAACCTGTCCTGTTAAACTGCTGTATGGTCTTGGCCACCGAGCTGCAGCTCAGTTTCAGGGTCCTGGCAATCTTCTTATTGCCTGTGCCATCTTTATATAGCGCAACAGTTCTTTTTTTTCAGATTCTCAGAGAGTTCCCTGCCATGAGGTACCATGTTGAACTTCCAGTGACCAGTATGAGAGAGTGAGAGCGATGACACCAAATTTAACACACCTGCTCCCCATTCACACCTGAGACCTTGTAACACTAACGAGTCACAGGATATGGGGGACATGGGGAGGGAAAATGGCTAATAGGGCCCAAATTGGACATTTACACTTAGGGGTGTACTCACTTTTGTTGCCAGCGGTTTAGACATTAATGACTGTGTTTTGAGTTATTTTGAGGGAACAGCAAATTTACACTGTTATACAAGCTGTACACTCACTACTTTACATTGTAGCAAAGTGTCATTTCTTCAGTATTGTCACATGAAAATTTTAGGCAGTGATTACCAGCAATATGTCCAAAATAAATATAATGACAATCAAATCTATTCTAATAAAAATCCATATACTGTATACAGGTGCATATCATAAAATTAGAATATCATCAAAAAGTTAATTTATTTCAGTAATTCAATTAAAAAGTTATACTCATATATTTTATATAGATGCATTACATACAGAGTGATACATATCAAGCACTTTTAATGATTATGGCTTGCAGCTAATGAAAACCCAAAGTTCAGTATCTCAGAAAATTAGACTATTATATAAGACCAATAAAAAAAAAAAAAAAAAGAACAGGATTTTTAATACAGAAATGTTGGCTTACTGAAAAGTTTGTCCATGAACAGTATAGTATGCACTCAATACTTGGTCGAGGCTCCTTTTGCATGAATGACAGCATCAATGCGGCATGGCAAGGAGGCGATCAGCCTGTGGCACTGCTGAGGTGTTATGGAAGCCTATGTTGCTTTGCTAGCAGCATTCAGTTTATCTGCATTGTAAGAGTGGACAGGCACAGAATCCAAGTTGCATGAGGTCCAGTGTGAAGTTTCCACAGTCAGTGATGATTTGGGGAGCCATGTCATCTGCTAGTCCACTACTTGGTCCACTGTGTTTTATTAAGTCCAAAGTCAGCGCAGCCCTTTACCAGGAAATTCTAAAGCACTTCATGCTTCCCTTTGCTGACCAGCTTTATGGAGATGCTGATTTCATTTTCCAGCAGGACTTGGCACCTGCCCACACTGTCAAAATACCAATGCCTGGTTTAATGATCATGGTATCGCTGTGCTTGAATGGCCAGCAAACTCGCCTGACCTAAACCCCATAGAGAATCTGTGGGGTGTTGTCAAGAGGAAGATTAGAGACACCAGACCCAACAATTCAGATGAGCTGAAGGCCGCTAGAAAAGCAACCTGGGCTTCCATAACACCTCAGCAGTGCCACAGGCTGATCGCCTCCATGCCATGCCGCATTGATGCAGTAATTCATGCAAAAGGAGCCCCGACCAAGTATTGAGTGCACGCTATACTGTACATGGACATACTTTTCACTAAGCCAACATTTCTGTATTAAAAATCCTTTTTTTTTTATTGGTCTTATGTAATATTCTAATTTTTTGAGATACTGAATTTTGGGGTTTCACTAGCTGTAAGTCATAATCATCAAACCTAAAAGAAAGAAATGCTTGAAATATATTACTGTGTGTAACGCATCTAAGTTTTTGAATTGAATTACTTAAATAAATTGCCTTTTTGATATTCTAATTTTGAGATTGCACCTGTATACTGTATGTGGAAAAAGTGCTTGATGTGCAGTATGCTCTGAAAAGTGCTGAAGTGTTCAAAGGTGCTCCTTTAAAGAAGATGGCCACTTATCAAACGATGTGGATCCCGAATTACAGGGATCATAAATGCATTATATCCATCCACTGATTGGTAATACTCATATGAGAACCACATCTTGGTAATATGCTCCATAAATGATTGAATCGGATTGTACAGGATCTGCTCCCATAGCCTCCTTAAATCTCTCACCAGTGTAATAACATATGGGAAAGAAGCAGGGAGAGACTCCTAGTGTATTACAGCAGGATATGTTTCTTTTTTTTTTTTTTTTTAAAGGGTATATGTACTTAAATTTAAGCAGTGAATATCAGGCTTCAAATGTAAAAACACGCCAGCCACGGTATCTCCCAACCCATTGGAATGTGGTGACATCACACACAGTATCCGCCAGACGCGTTTCCCCAAAGCTGGCATAATTCATTTTGGCCAAATGTTTAGACTTTATTTTTTTGTTTAATTTGGTGGATTATTAACTTTCAAAAATAGTTGTCAACAGGGCAGCCATCAGAAATTTTGGGGCCCCTTACACAGCTTTAGGCCTGAGCCCTCCAGGCCTGACCACCAGGTTACATCCTCCTCCTCTGTGGGGGCCTGTGAATGCATATGATTGGCTGCTAGAATGCCAGGCGGTCCTAGCAAACAATAAATTTGACAGCGGTGGCCAGCGGCAGGATGGGAGTCAGTGGCACCAGTAGGAGTCGGGACTAGTTGTCAGTGTAGGGGAGGAAAGGAACAAAAGAGGTGCCAACTTGGAGCACGGGGCATCCTGAGGGACTGGGCCCCTCGGGACGCCCGGGCCCCCTACATCTGTATGGGCTGTACCCCCCTGATGGCAGCCCTGGTTGTCAATAAATTACAATGATTTTAGTAGGGAGGGTAGGTTGTAGGATTTTGTAGAACAGGAATATCATTATACATATATACGGCTTGTAAGATTGGGGTGATTACACTCAAGCGATAGATAAGATTTTACAATAACTTGCGCCAGCCAAAACTGTAGATTTTAAGGATGTGGCATACCTATATCTTCCCACGCAGAGGTTTCTCACCATCACTGCAAAGCAACTTCAGCCTCCTGGCTCTCTTGTAGCAGCTTTACTGCTTCGAGCTCCTCTGCAGGGTCTTTCTGGCAATCAAACACATCCCAATGGTATATGCAGATGATGAACTTTAGCTCTGCATTTTTTCCTTGCAGCTCTCTAGCTGCGCCTTTCCCTCCTGGACTGTGTACAGCTTCCAGGCAGCTCCCATCCCACATGGACTTCCTCTCAGGTTTAGACCTTCATCTGTTCAAACATAACCTTGGTGAACGGCAGCATCTCACACGGCTGCTCTCAGACACACTGACCTCCCTTAGGGAGGGTGAGGCCCTAAGCTCTATCTCTGGCTCTATATTGAGGCCAGCACACACCTGAGTATCCTTTATTAAACTGTGAGAGGAGTAAAATGGCTCCCTCCCGATTCCAACAGAGTACAAACCCCTTGGTTGCTAGGATACGGGCGGCTACAAAACAGCCGGGAGTACGCCTAGTTGACGCCGCTCCAGTAGACGTCCTCTGACGAAACGCGTAGGGCGGAGTCTGAACGTCACACGTCACTTCCGGTTACGGAGTTGACGGCCGTGGAATGCAGAAGCTTCCCGGCGCACGCTATACTGATCCAGATCAGCACAACGAGTGAGTCTACACTGTTCGATTGTTTTACTGCCTTGGAATTTTTTTACAAACTATGGGGTTATATCTCTGTTGGAGCATATAGATCATCAGAATCGTCACTTCATAGCCCATCAGAAGCGAAAAACAAACCCCAGAGCTGCATCAGCCCAGCGGCCCATATACAGGTCGTATTACAAGTGTGCCATCCAGTGGTGTACACAGATATGCACACGTCCTTTTTTCTCTCCTTTTTTTCACACTCTTACACCTTTCATTTTAAAATTGAGGATTCATTCCTTGGTGATATTTTCTGATTTTTTTGTTTTGAGTTTGTGCTAAGAGAAGCTCACTAATTTATCACTACACAGTGATGTTCACATATTATTATTTTGGAGGAAATACTCACTATCCCTTTGGGAATTGCCCAGAGGTTTTTGTTTAAAATATGTGCACTTATTTCTACTGTTTTTAATTTGCACTTTAAATAAAAAAATTTTTTGCACTCCTTATTATTAATTATTTCACCTTCACACCCACATACACCAAGTTGGGTGGCACTGTGAGATATACTCACTTCTTCCACTACTAATTATTGGCACTGTATACATTGACCTTTGAGTCATATCTATAGGTAGCGCCTGTACCAGCCATCACGCACAATTTTACTTATATGCAAGTAATTGGCCATAAAAGGGGTATGGGGGTCTGGGTACTGCCTTGGGGGACATGTATCAATAAAAAAAAAAAAAATGTTTTTTTAGGAGCATTGATTTCAATTATGCTTAAAGTGCAACAATAAAAATGAAAAATTCCTTTAAATGTAGTGCCTGGGGGGGGGGTCCCCTTAATGTGCCTGTAAAGTAGCAGATCTGTAGCATGCATAAAACATGTTACAGCAAAAATGACTTGCAGTTACAATTGCCACCACCAGGCTATTAAAAAAATAAAGAAAAACCAAAATTATAATTTTAACCAAAATTAAAATTAATTTTAACCAAAATTAAAAAAGAAAAACAGTGTGGGGTCCCCCCCAAGATGTATACCATACCCTGATCCGGGCATGCAGTTTGGCAGGTCAGAAATGGGGGGGGGATGAGCGAGCGCCCCCCCCTCCTGAACTATACCAGGCCACATGCCCTCAACCTGGGGGGGATGTGTGGGGCACCCCAAAGCATTTTGTCCCCATGTTGATGGGGACAAGGGAGTCTTCCCGACAACCCTGGGCTGTGGTTGTTGGTCTGCAGGCGGGGGGGGGGGATATCGGAATCTGGAAGCCCCCTTTCCCAGCCCCCCCATGTGAAAGGGTATTGGGTACATCGTACCCCTACCTATTCACCAAAAAAGTGTACAAAAGTAATAGCCACACAAGACAGTTTTTGTCCTTTATTAAAAAATAAAAAATAGTGTCCCTCAATGTAAATTCATTGTCAATCACGCTGCCCGCCAACCCGAAAAAACAAAAAAACGCTCCGCCTCCTGGGAGGCCTCCCGCTGTATGCCCGCTTAGCACTTTGACATTGCTTATAAAGGCAAGGGGCAGTGCCACCTAGCTATGTCATCCAGTGGCACCACCTCTTCTGACGTTACGTGATGTTTACATCGAGAGACTCTATTTTTTTTTTTTAATATAGGATTTGTCAAAAACTGTCTCATGTGGGTATTACTTTTGTACAGTTTTTTGTAAATGGTAGGGGTACTATGTACCTGATACCCATTCACATGGGGGGGGGCGGATCTGGGGGCCCCCTTATTAAAATAGGCCCTTATCCCCTGGTAGGTAGGCCTCCTGGTATGGTTCAGGAGGGCGGGGCTCTCACTCAACCCCCCCCCCTCTCATGACCTGCCAGGCTGCATGTCCGGATAAGGGTCTGGTATGGACTGGGGGGGACCCCATGCCGTTTTTTTCTTTACTTTTTTTAACGGCATTTTTTAATTTTTTTTTATTTAGCTGTCAGCAGGGAAACCACGGGCACATCTGCACTTGAATCATAAATGGGGGGGGGGGGGTATTTTAGCTGTTCCTATCGCTTCAATCCATAAGTGCTTTTAACTTCCTCTGAGAGCATCTGAGCCCATACCTGGTTGTCTCTAGAGAGCAGAATTATCCATAGCAATGCCCTAATTATAGGCACGTCTCTCTCTTCAATGTGAATCTCAATGTTTGCCAAAATTCTCACAAACAGATTGCTTGCTTATCATCAGTGCATCCCTCAATTTGGCCAAGTAGGCTTTATGTCCACTCAGGAGGCATGGGATGGAACTATCAGGACAATAGATATTATCCACTCAGCTCTGTTGAGGGTTGTTCAATCTTTCATACTTTCCAGATGCTGGAAGGTCTTCAACAGGGACAACTGGACTTTTATTCACCTCACCCTAGAAGCGATCGATCATGCATCTCACATGTGGGCCTTGATTAGCTCACTTTATTAGGCCTCCTAAATATTGCCACTACTGTTGGTCATGATAACGAAAAAGCACCTTATTTTGCTTTTGTTTGTTTTTTGTATTTCCTGGTTTGAAATGTGATAAAAGCCTTAAAAAATACATAAAACGTGCATTTTCCAAAAAATAATGGTAGTTGTAATTTTTTGTCACTTGATAGTAGCGAAACTGTATTGAAAATCTATATTTTCCGCAAAAAAAATTACATACATTTTTGTGCACAAAAAAGTTTTCCAAATTTTATGTAAATGATAAGACATGAGGAAAATAAAGTAAATAGATACCAAATGTATCTAGAATTAATAGTATTATTTGCAGCTGGAAATAGAAAACTATGATACCCGAATTTTTTTTATAGAGGATGCTTTTACAGGTAACTTCAGTCCCCTTTTGTTCTGTTTCCTGTGTGTCCCTGCAGTGACAGATGTTTTACCATGCGGTAAAACATCTGTCACACTACGTGAATTGGCCCTCAGTCTGGCTAAGTTACATGACAGAGTAAGAGAAATTTAAGCAAAGACAATGGTGCACCATCACAAATGTATAGCATTTAATTATTGATCTTTATTAAATCTCTTAAAAATCACATTACAGTTTACCTAATTATCAACATACGAACACAACCAGGAGTACGCATGTATAAATAACAAATAAAACCAAAACTTGAATTGCAGTATATCTTCTCTTATAGATTCGGCTTCCTCCTCTTATTTTTGTTTTACTAGAATGAAAACATAAAAAGAGATTCAGAGTATTGATCAAATGTTAAATAAAAGCAAGAAGGCGTTCCAGATATGAACAGGTATTTATAGCTCAATAGAGGATCCCACTGGGTTTACCTAGACTAGGAGCTGTAACCTCTAATTTCACCTATAGCTCCTTCTGCTAACACCTAGTATTGTGCTCCAGCTGTAAGGCACAAATGATGCCTACAGAATGAATAAATGGAAGCATATCGAAATCCAGAAACACAATTATATATTGTAGCGTCCTAGTCCTTAGACATGGTGGCTTCATTGGTTTTCTTTTTTAGGATTTTTTTTCACCTTGTGATCCTGCCAGTAACATACTTCCTGTCCTTGCATGACAACCTTCAATCACCATATTGTAAATATGGAGGAGCAATGTTGTTACCTAATGCCGGGACAATAGAAACCTTCCCTTCTCCATCGCATAGAGCAGCCTTCTCAACCTTTTAATCAAGAGGATACCTTGAAATAAATTTGCAGACACCCTTACAGACAGAATAAAACATTGCTGATGTCATGCCAAAATGGCTTTGGCTTCAGAACAATGCAGGAACCATCAAAAGGGAGGCCAATCACCCACAGCTCAATGAACCCCTACCAACGTATAGAGCAGGGGTCTCCAAACTCCTTCAGACTTTAGGGGGGCCAGGCTGTGACCAGTGGGAGTAGAAAATGCACCATCAGTAAGAGTACATAATACCCTTTAATTGGTTTTACTAGGAGGAATAATGCCTTATTGTTGGTATTAGTGGGAGGAATAATGCCCTATTGTTGGTATTAGTGGGAAAAAATAGTGCACTATTGTTGGTACTAGTGGGAGGAATAGTGCACTATTGTTCATATCAGTGGTAGGAATTGTGCCCTATTGTTGGTATCAGTGGGAGGAATAGCACACCATAATTGCTGTCTGTGGGAGAAATTGAACCCCATCATTGGTGTGTGTGTGGGAGGAAAAGTACCCCATCATTGGTGGGAGGAATGGTGCCCCATCACTGGTGTGAGGCGGAGGAATGGTGCCCAATCATTGGTGTCAGTTGTGGATGGAATAAGGATCCATGGGCCAGATAGAGACAAAGGGCCACAGTTTGGAGACCACTGTAATAGACAGTACCCAGGTTGAGAATGGCTGGCATAGAGGGTAGGGGGTTCTGAAGTCCATAGAGATAAATGAGAATGATGTAACTCAGCAGACTGCACACAGGCAGAGTCTAGAGCAGAATTTCTCAACTTTTTGAGGAACCTTTGAAATCAGTTTTAGGTCTCAGGGAAACCCTTGCTAAAACCAGTTTTTGAGGGTTAGTGATAAAAAAGCCTCTTTCATTGGTGGTCAATGGAAGGAATGCTCCTTACAGAGGTGGTCCGAATGCCCCCCTTACAGAAAGCAAAAAAGATCATTGATATCCTGCAGCTGGCTCTGCCAAGTAGCAGTGACCCTAGATCTATGGAGGCATCATCAAATGGAAGGTCAACCAATGTTCCAAAGCTCAAGGAACCTCTAGAAACTTCTGGAGATACCCATGGGTTCCATGGAACCCTATTTAGGAATGGCTGTTCTACAGGAAGTTATCAGCTGCCAAGATTTCTGGCAAAATCAACAGGAACTTTTTGCAAAAGGAATGGTTGGAATGGGTAATTTAACAGACCAAAGGGGAGCAAATAAGAGTCATTGATTGTTAGGGTTTGCACACACCTAAATCAGTCACACTTTGAGGTTGAATTACTAAAGGCAAGTAGGCTAAGTGCAACTTCCCTTGCAAAGTGAACAGCCTAAATGTCTTTTGTAAATCAACCCCTTTATGTTCTACTAGTATGCTATCTGCATACAGGGCCCCCAGTACTGCTTGTTGAAGCAGAATTTCTTATCTTGACAGGAATTGAGGGAAAATCTCCCCAAGGGGGACACCGAGAGCAATAAAAACCTAATAGTGGCACTAAATCTTCCACTCTTTCCAAAATAAAAAATGACTTTGGCTGGCCTTGACCTTTAATTATAATCTCTTCCTTTTACTAATAATGGATAAAATACCCCACATAAGACGAGTCTCCCATCTCATAAATCCTTTCTGATATACTTACCAAAGGCATATTTGGCGAAGAACCCTTTGAGCTGAATGGAGTCATCACTGTGAAACTGAATAACAAGGGTATTTTCTGTGGAGGTAAAGGTAGGTATGGTGCTTTTGCCGCAAAATTTTCCCATTAATGGGGAGGTGGTCTTTGGTCCATTGAAAACAAGCATGTAGTCATAAGTGCAGGTGCTCCTGTACTCCAGGTTGAAGTCGGTCACATTTAAAGAGATCTGTAATGGAATGAAAACATAAGATTCCTATACATCAGCCTTTCTTAATCTTTTTAACATGGAGGAATATCTTTCTGGTCTCAGGGAACCCCTACTATTATTTACTATATCTACAGCTCATGGTACATTAATGTGGTGGTCACTGAGAAGAGTGCTCCTGGCATTGGTGGTCAATGAGAAGAATGCTCCTTACATTGGTGGCCAGTAGAAAGAATTCTCCTTACATTGGTTGTCAGTGGGATGAATTCTTACATTGGTGGTCAGTGGGAAGAATACTTCTTACATTGGTGGTTAGTGGGATGAATTCTTACATTGGTGGTCAGGGGGATGAATTCTTACATTGGTGGTTAGTGGGAAGATTTCTCCTTACATTGGTGGCCAGTAAGAGGAATGCTCCTTACATTGGTGGTCAATGGGAGGAATGCTTCTTACATTGGTGGCCCATGGGATGAATTCTCCTTACATTGGTGGCCAGTGGGAAGAATTCTCCTTACATTGGTGGCCAGTGGGAAGAATTCTCCTTACATTGGTGGTCAATGAGAAAAATATTCCTTATAGTGGTGGTCATTGGGAGGAAACTACCCTTTACAAATAGTTAAAATGATCATTGGTGTCAATGGTTACTCGTCTGGGAGACATAAGCTGTTTATTGTTCAATGAACCCCTAGCAACCTATGGAAGAACCTTATGGTTCTACAGAAACCTGGTTGAAAATGGCTACTCTATACTCTTTCCTTTGAAGGACATGATGGAACAGGATATCTTATGATCACATCATATTTTCCCTGAATTCGCACCTGAACTGGACCCAAAAACGCACAGGACCCTTTTTGAAACGGCATAGCCGTTGCCATGGACATGTGTAAACCGACTCCATTGGGAGTCGGTCACAGTCACATGTCATGCGAATTTACTACGGTTTAAAACACATCCAGTTTGCATATATGTGAAGCCAGCTTTAATATTTAGGTTTGCAAGTTTTACACTTTTTTTTGCATGTTTTCATTACTTTTTAAAAAACCCGAAATATAAAATACACATTTAACACAAGGTGTCTCCGTGCTACAGAAAGCCCCTCACCAGCTCCACACCAAATAAGACCAAATTAATAAAGTACATTGCTAAGGTTTCTATACTCGTCATTTTGGGTACTCACTTGATAACCAATCGGGGCCGCCAATACCCAGGTACAGTCCATATAGGCAGGATAGTTAGAGGGGTAGTTGGGAGTAGAGAATGTCCCCGTTGGGTTGCTCAGCACTGAGCCGCAGGTCACTAAAATAAGGAAAATAAAAATTGCTGAAATCTAATCCAATCGAACCAGAACTATTAAACAAATCAGAGATGAGATAGAAACAAATGAAGGATATATTGATTGCAATTAGAACCCAATGAAATATAAAGCAGTCTTTATTCTTGGTAAGGACATTGCAAACATTCCAAAAATGACCGCAACAATGTGTTCCCAGATAAGAAAAGGGCGGAGCCAACAGGGGGAGCTAAGCGGCCTTTTTGTGCTAAAACAGATCTAAATCTTTGGGGAAATGTCTCTCCCTCTAAATACTCTAAACACCTACTACGTATTTTATACTTTTACACTAAATTTGTAGCAGATGACATGGCTCCCCAAATCATCACTGACTGTGGAAGCTTCACACTGGACCTCATGTAACTTGGATTCTCTCCCCTCCTCCTCCAGACTCTGGGACCTCAATTTCCAAATGAAATGCTAAATTTTCCACAGTCAGTGATGATTTGGGGAGCCATGTCATCTGCTGGTGTTGGTCCACTGTGTTCTATCAATTCCAAAGTCAGCGCAGCCCTTCTACCAGGAAATTCTACAGCACTTCATGCATATATGAGTTTCACTTTTTAGTTGAATTACTGAAATAAAATGAACATTTTGATGATATTCTAATTTTCTGAGACGCACCTGTGTGCGATCCTGTGCAGCGAGGTCGCCCTGCAGCAGGATAAGTGCTATAGGGAGGTCGGCAAGTGGTTGTAAAGGAAATCTTTAGGCCTCATGCACACAGGACATCAAAGCACATCAAAAAACTCTCTTTTACAGGCGTTGGATATTTTTATTATTATTTCTAAACGCCCCCCTATGTTAGCCCTGATGTCCATGCACACATCGGCGTTTAGAGGCTGAACCCCCTCCATCACTTGCACATTCAGAAGAGGTGTGTTTGGACGGCATAAACGCACATTAAGGCTGGGCACATTTAGGCACAATTGCACGTTAATTCCCTTTTTTTGGGCTAGAATTCGCCAAACACACAAATGTGCATAAATGCATACAAAAGGTGCTTTAGGTGCATTTTTAAAGCTGCGTTTTCCTCCACTAGAGAAAAGTTGCCCAAGAGAGGAAAAAGAAAACGTGCTGTATGCATGAGACCTTACTGATATAATATGCTGGTCACCGCTGCTGACCTCCCCTTCTGAAAATACCAGTTTTCTGGCTGATCTGATTCCATGGCAGCATTTTCTGAGTCACTGATACAGAATAAGTATAGAATTAGGTGCACTGACTTCATTCTGCTGCTCCAGATCTGCATGCGTATCCCTACCCGTGACACCAGTGGCCAGGATGGTGACAGCTAACATCTCATAGGGAGCTATGCAATGGGAGCCTATGTAAAGCTCTCAGTAAGGGCTCGTTGATAATAGTGGTTGTGAGGTGGCAATGCCCTGCAGTTGAGCTGTGTTTTTACAGCTCCCCTAACCTCACCCCCTTTAGCTGCAGAGGCCGGGGGTGTACACATGCTTTGCGGCTGTGGCAGGAATTATACCTCTGTCACTTTTTGTGGGTGTAGCACCTGCCGAGCATGACCTATTCAAGCGGCCACAGGGTTCAAAGGGTTAAAGCAGGCAGTGAGGAGGCGACACAATGATACTACGCCTCCTTACCGAATGTCAAATGATCTCTGAACAGTGATCCAACCCTGGATTGCTCTTCAGGGACTAAAGCTTGTGCGAATAAGCCTTAAGTTACCTTATATTAATTTTTTTTTTTTTTTTCAGAACTTTACATCATAAAATCCGGTAAAGATCTGCTCTGCTGTGTGCGCCCTTACCAGTGCTGTATGAAGCCTTGAATCCAGTGGCCTCAGTGCTGTTGTCACTGACAAATTCAAGGAGCATTTTGTTGGATGTAGAGATCATGGGGGGTAGCTGGCCGGCTCCACAGGCTCTGTCCAATAACACTGGGGAGGACGTGGTGGGCCCATCGTAGATCCTCAGGTAATCAAATGGACAACCAGCTGAGGCCTGGACATCAAAGGCAAGGAATTGCAGGAAGACCTGGAAGAAGAAAGAGAAGTCAGCAGGAGGACGAAACCTTGGGCATTTGGCTTCTTGAATAGCGGCCCTCTATTATTAATCACTTGCCTACCGGGCACTTTCACCCCCTTCCTGCCCAGGCCAATTTTCAGCTTTCAGCGCTGTCATACTTTGAATGACAAATGCGCAGTCATGTAGCACTGTACCCATATGACATTTTTATCATTTTTCCACACAAATAGAGATTTCTTTTGGTGGTATTTAATCACCATTCGGTTTGCTTTTTTGCTAAACAAATGAAAAAAAAAAACAAAAATGTTGAAAAAAAAAAAGGTTTTTCTTTGTTTCTGTTTCTGAAATTTTTCAAACAGGTAATGCTTCTCCTTCACTGATGGGCACTGATAGGCTGCATTAATAGGCACTGATGAGGCTTCACTGATGGGAAACTGATAGGCTGCATTAATAGGCACTGATGAGGCTTCACTGATGGGCACTGATAGGCTGCATTAATAGGCACTGATGAGGCTTCACTGATGGGCACTGATAGGCTGCACTAATAGGCACTGATGAGGCTTCACTGATGGGCACTGATAGGCTGCACTAATAGGCACTGATGAGGCTTCACTGATGGGCACTGATGAGGCATCACTGGTGGGCACTGAAGAGGCAGCACTGATATGCGGCACTGATGAACACGGATGGAGAACTGGAGGATCGTGCTGTAGCCGAGGTCGGCAAGTGGTTAAAAGGGAACTTAACTGAATCTGAGCTCTGCAAACTGAAAACGCCATTTCATTAAATTTTTATATTCACAGCAAAGTCGTCCTTGATGGCTTGATTTTGTTAAGAAATCACTTTAAACCACCCCACCCCCCTACCATTTTTAGCTGTGGCCATCTTGAGTAAGGGCAGATGATTCATGTAGCAATTACTTCCTGGAATCAATCTGTCCTTAGCTCAGGCATGCAGGAAGGTGGGTGTGCTTAGTTGAGAAAGAAACGCCCATGAAGACTCCTGGGATGTATGACATCATTTTGGCCTAGGCCAGAGACCAGGAAGCAACTGAAGAAATTAAAAAAAAAAAAAAAAGTTTAAAATAGGTAAATATAGTAATCCTTCCTATCTGTTAACTAATGCTAGCAGCAAAAGGATTAAAAATAGTTAATGTTTATTAAGGGGCGTTTCACACTATGAAGCTCACAGGGACGCACTGTGCATTCCAGTGCGATTCACATGCGATCTGGGTGCAGCATGATTTCAGCCCATTCATTTCAATGGGCTGAAATTGTGCCAGACTGCACCAAACATCGGGCATACTTTAGAAAATGCACAGCACCTGGATCGCATGGTAATGCTGTACAATGCAATCCAATGCAGGCAAACGCACTGCATTTGCTAATTGCATTTGGGGTGTCGGTAACCTATCGCTGACACCTACTGAAGGTGGTAACTGCAGTGCGTTTTGAACGCGGTGTGGAAATCGCACACGGAATGCAGGTTTCCAGCACCGCGTCCTGCTGTGAACTGGCCCTGAATGAGTATAGTTCAGCTTTAAGTAATAACTTTTTAACCCTTTGATACTCAGAATTGTGGTCCTTACCTGGTTTGATGGAACACGAATGAGCCACAAGCAGCTGCTGGCAGCGGGATAATTATTGGGGTAGTTGGAAGATGCTAAGGATCCTGAAGGACTGGAGAGCAAAGTTCGGCAGAGACCTATAAAATATAAATTGTTAGGAATTCAAAGTGGTTGTCGGTAAAAAAAAGCAAGACAGAGCAGTATATCGGCAACAGCAAGAATCAGGCTCTTCACATACAGAGGGATGATTGGATTTTATATTATGCTCCACGTTCAATCAAGGTGTGTGATTGAGAAATAGTTACCCCCCCCCCCCGGATTTGTAGAGCTCTATGAATCCTGCGTTTTCTTACCGCAATCATATAACTTGTTAATTTTGGCAACATCCAAGTTGCTAAGTCCATAACGCTGTCCAATGGGGGTGGAGGCATTTGGTTTCGGGACAATGGTGGGAGAGATGCCGTCAATGGAGAAAGCAGAACTAGAAGCAAATAAAACCATATTTTACATACATCCTTCCATTATCATAGCTTTACCTAAAAGAGGGGCTTTAGGTCAGGGGTCTCCAAACTTTATAAACAAAGGGCCAGTTTACTGCCCTTTAGACCTTAGGGGGGCCGAACTTTGAGTAGAAAATGGTACCAGTGAAAAGAATAATGCCCCATCGATGGTGTCAGTGAGAGGAATAATGCCCCATCGATGGTGTCAGTGGAGGAATAATGCCCCATTGATGGTGTCAGTGAGAGGAATAATGCCCCAATGATGGTGTCAGTGAGAAGAATAATGGCCCATCGATGGTGTCAGTGAAAGGAATAATGCCCCATCGATGGTGTCAGTGGAGGAATAATGCCCCATCGATGGTTTCAGTGAGAGGAATAATGCCCCATCGATGGTGTCAGTGAGAGGAATGATGCCCCATCGATGGTGTCAGTGAGAGGAATAATGCCCCATCGATGGTGTCAGTGAGAGGAATAATGCCCCATCGATGGTGTCAGTGGAGGAATAGTGCCTCATATCAGTGGGAGAAATAGTGTTCCAAGGGCCAGATCAAGGCAAGCAAAAAGGCCGCTTCCAGCCCCTGGGCCGCAGTTTGGAGACCACTGCTCTAGGTAAAAGAAAAGCTTTCCAGATGCCTCCCAACTCTCTCTTTATACAAAAACTAGGAGCCAAAACCCTTGACTTTTCCCGCAGCACCCCCTGCAGGTGAAAACAGGTGAAAACACTATAAAGTCAGTGACCTTAGAACTAAACAAATTTCCTTATTCTCCTAAAATAATCCATACACAGCCATGGAATCGATTTTTCATGAAATTGTTTCATACTGTGTTTTTCTGTTCCCAGTCAGTGTTGATGGGGGGAATCTCTCCCGCAGCGCTCCTGTTTTCCGCCAGCAGGGAGCATGGGGAGATCTCCCCACTGATAGAATACAATGATCACTACTGACTGATATAGCCGCCAGCAGTGATCGCATGCAAAAAATCAAACTGGCTGGTTGTGCTGAAGTTGATCGATGGATTGACTTCAGTACAACCAGTCTGCCCATAGATGGATCGAATGTTGTATGGTTGTTTTTTAATCTTGCACATGTTCAATTAAAAGCAGATATATTATAGCAAGCACTGTGCTGCGGGAGAGGGTATACAAAAATAAAGGAATGATCCTAAAAAAAAGAAAATGCATCTGACGACGGGTAATCTGCAATATTTTATGTTTTTGGGTTTAAATAAACTTTAAGGGGCCTGTTGGAGTGCGATGAATCAGAATTAATTCCATTTTATTGATCTGACTGTGCCTCCTACATGGATATCGCAGGAGTCTAAGAATACAAACTGTATTTCCGGCAAATGCAAAGTGAAAGTTGTTTGCTATGTCTATGAAATGTTCCCATTTGTACCTTGGATAATGCATGACGGAGCCGTAGTCGTATTCTATGCCCTGGTTCAATGTGTCGAACTTCTGAAAATTATTCTCAGTTCCTGAAGGAGACAAAATTTGCAGCTGTGATATTATATAGCATTTCACTTCATTTATATTAAAAGGAAACCTTCGCAAAAATATGGGCTGCCTTTTTATTGCTCACATCCTAAAAATGCTAGTTGCCTGGCTGCCATGATGATCCAGGGTTCAAAGACTCAAAGCAAATATAGAGTCAGCAATCTTTACATCACTTGCTGCATGCTTGTTCAGGATCAGTGACACAAATAGTATTAGGCCTCATGGGCATTTAGCATCGGGCAGAGGGCATAGGCACACAGGCTGTAAGGCTCTATGAGAGTCTGACAGCTGGGATGTGGCTGGGCAGTGCCCTCAGCGGTACTTCTGTTTTGGGCAGTATGTGCCCAGGGAGGAATGCCTGAAATGCAGACTGCTTGTATTCTGGGCATTCATCCCTGGGCACATACTGCCCCAAATGTACATATTGGTTGGTGCACCGTCCGTCCGGCAGCAGCAGCTGTTAGATTTTTGACAGGCTGCTGGGAGCCAGGCTGGAAGATGCACCTTTGCCCTCCACCCATGGCTAAATGCCCAGTGTGTATGAGGAAGAAAGGAAACATACAGCAGGCTAGCATCTTTCCAACAAAGGAGTTATAAAATATCACTGAGCCTCGGTTTCCTTGTACTAATGGGGAAATTTCTACCATTTCCGGTGTAGTCACTGAGACAGGAAGTGAGGAGAAATCTCCCAAGCACACATAGCTATAAAAACTAGACTGACATTCCAAACCTTCCACACTCCACCCAAATCATTGAGGCCTCATGCATGCAGGGCGTCTGCATGGCTCTTTTGAAAGTTTTTTTCTCCTGGCAAAAGAAAAGCAACGTAAAAAATGCACCTAAAGCCACAATTTGCAAATGTGATTCGATGCATTTAGGTGTGTCCGGCATTCGGGCATTCATTTGTTCAATTAACCTAAAAATTTATTTATGAATGAACGCACCTAGTGCTTAGGCGTGTTTGGGAGTATTGGGTGTTTTTTTCTGCCAAAACACTCCTCTTGTGAATGCGCAAACGCGTCTATCGTTAATGTGCGTTTGCTGTTTTTTTCTGCCCAAATGTAGCTCTTCTGAACAGCTCTTCTGTAGCTCTTCTGTTTTTTTTCTGCCTCTAAATGCCGATGTCTGCATGGACGCATGGGCTAACATAGTTTGGCATTTAGAGGCAGAAAAAAGTCAAACGCCCTTGAAAGTGGTGCTTTTGCCACCGAGTGTGGCCTAAAAATTGTAAGCTGGAGTTCCACTTTAAAGCAGGATTTCGCCAAGAAGTTTCACTGATCCTGCCCCCCCCCCCTCCCCCTACACCTTGCCTGCTTTCTTTTTCTTTAGGTTTAGGGAAAGAGTACCTATTTCTGGCAGGTACTTGCACCCATTCCCACACCTCACAGGTCCCAAGAGGCTGTGAGTTTATTCACGCAGCACAGCGCGGCTCGCGCATGCGCAGTGAGGACCTAGCTTTGAAGCTGCAGGAAGTCAATGCTGTAAACATGGCGGTGTCCGGGACCTGAAGACTGGTGAAGACCTGGCCCATGGGAGGACAGTGCTGGATCCCTGATCCCAAATGTCTCTTTACTAACAGTGAGCAGCTACAGTATTTGTAGCGGCTGACTTCATTTTTTAAAAATTGACAGAAGATCCTCTTTTATGACCCCTTTAAGACCCTCATTTATGAAAGTGACCCAAAAACTACAACTTATGCTGCTCATAGTAGCCAAAACATGACTTTTCACACACTAGATGTATGAAAGGGAGAATTTGTATTTTGTGATCTAAAATATGTTCTAAGGGCTTGTTCACAACAGAACGCAGTGCGGGAAACCCACATTCCAGACACGTTTCCCACACCGCCTTCAAAATGCACTGCTGTGGGTGTCAATATATTCCTAACGAAACCCCAAACTCAAATTGCGTTTGCTGTGGCGGATTATCTGGTATCGCACTACCATGCAATTTGGTGCAGTGCATTTTTGAAAAGTAGTGCGATATCAGCACATTCAAATGAATGAGTCGCATTCTGCGTTCAGGTGCGAACAGGCCCTAATTACACTTATATAATTTACTCCTATTTATAACAAAAAAAATTGCATAGCTTATCCTCCATCAAAACTGCATGTAAATTTATTTTGTGCAACATTTAATGTTCTCAGGCTATATTCCCTGTAGACTGAATATGTAAATGAAGGAGAATACTGCATAACAGCCACTGGGTGGTGCTGATGAGCATATTTAGTTCCTATGATACTTGTGGCTACAATGTAGTACTTTCCCCATTCACACAATTGATCTGCAGAGAATATGCTGTAGTCTGAGAACATTTGATTGTTGCCTCAAATTTACATGCAGTTTTTATGGATGAACAGCTATGAAAATGTTTGTAATGATACACCCCTTAGTGTAATGATATCACCCAGTCGGATACCTGGCTTGATGTTGCTGTATATGATATTAATGTAGTCGTCACGGTCACTCCTACTCTGCTCGTGAAAAAACCCCAGAGCGTGGTTCAGCTCATGCTGGATGGAGCCTTGGACCATACAGCTGCTCGTCACCGAAAGGGCTTGACTTCCTCCTTGCTTACCAACATAGGACCAACATCTGTGAGGAACGGGAGATAACAATATTATTATGTCATTGCAAAGGGTGAGGCACCAAGTGCTGCATTCAGTAGTCAATCACATTAAAGTGTAGGGAACAGTGTATGTCAGGACTGCTGCAGCCATGATCCCTCATCCCCCATCAGCGACAAGGATTCTGTCACTTCTGGTTTTAGGGCGATCTCGGCCTGGCCGGTACAGCCAAGGAAGCATCTGATTAAACATGATCTGTGCTTGATCAGATGCTTTAAAAGGCAGGGGAGACATCAGGGATCTAATAGGCTATCAGGGATATCAGGGGTCTAATAGGCTATCAGGGATATCAGGGGTCTAATAGGCTATCAGGGACATCAGGGGTCTAATAGGCTATCAGGGACATCAGGGGTCTAATAGGCTATCAGGGACATCAGGGGTCTAATAGGCTATCAGGGATATCAGGGGTCTAATAGGCTATCAGGGATATCAGGGGTTTAATAGGCTATCAGGGATATCAGGGGTCTAATAGGCTATCAGGGATTTCAGGGGTCTAATAGGCTATCGGGGGTCTAATAGGCTATCAGGGGTCTAATAGGCTATCAGGGATATCAGGGGTCTAATAGGCTATCAGGGGTCTAATAGGCTATCAGGGACATCAGGGGTCTAATAGGCTATCAGGGACATCAGGGGTCTAATAGGCTATCAGGGACATCAGGGGTCTAATAGGCTATCGGGGATATCAGGGGTCTAATAGGCTATCAGGGATATCAGGGGTTTAATAGGCTATCAGGGATATCAGGGGTCTAATAGGCTATCAGGGATTTCAGGGGTCTAATAGGCTATCGGGGGTCTAATAGGCTATCAGGGGTCTAATAGGCTATCAGGGATATCAGGGGTCTAATAGGCTATCAGGGGTCTAATAGGCTATCAGGGACATCAGGGGTCTAATAGGCTATCAGGGATATCAGGGGTCTAATAGGCTATCAGGGACATCAGGGGTCTAATAGGCCCCTGATATCTCTGAAAAAGTACCTGTGATTGCCCAAAGCTATGGCAAGATGCTTGTTCACCCCTTAAGATAGCAATACAGTTAAATGAAAAATAAAAAAGTGTAAAAACAAAATTATATAAAATAAATTTTAAAAAACACACTCCCCCCTGTGCTTGCACGCAAATGCAAAAGTGCACATTGGTTTGACACGCATATGTAAATGGCGATTGCACCACACATAGGAGTTATCACTTTAAACTTTGGTGTGACAACAATAATTCTAGCATCAGCGCTCACGTTTAACTGATAACCTGTAAAAGTTTTTAAAGTTCTTTAAAGATTTTTTACCTTAATGCATTATACCTATGCAGGGAGTATATACAGGGAGTGCAGCTCCCCCCTCAGCCTCTCTTATACTTACCTGAGCCCGGTCTTAATCCAGCAATGTGCATAAGAGCATCAGCTCTACCCACATTGGCTCACACAGCAGGGGGAACCATTGGCTCTTGCTGCTGTCAATCACAGCCAGTGAACCAATGAGGAGAGAGCGGGGCTGAGCCATGCTCCGCACGTGAATGGACAATGTCCATTTACAGGAGTGTGGCTTGGTAGCGAACCTGCTCAGGTGCCTCCATAGCAAGAGGCTTGCTATTGGGGGGGACTCGGAAGGTAGGAGGAGCCAGGACTGCCAGCAGGGGACCCAAAAAGAAGAGAGGCTGCTCTGTGCAAAACCATTACACTTTAGAATCACTTTAAAGGCATAACCTGTGGACAGTTCTAAGTACCGTCGTTTGGAGCCAATTTACAAGCAACATGAAATTTTAAACCCTGACATGTTGGATCTATTTACTTAGCGCAACATCATACTTTATATCTTACAAAAACAAAATGGGTATTATATTGTGTTTGAGTGCACTAAAAAGCATTTAAGTATATTTTTTTCATGATAATTTGATAAATGGCTGCGCAACTATCGTAACCATTAGGGCTGCACCGATACCTTTTATTTATCAATGAGTACGAGTAGTACTGATGCTTTCTGTTAAGTACTCGCCAATACCGATTACCAATACTATGCCGTGCGATTTGAATCAATACAAAAAAACTTGGTGCAAATCACACTGCAAAGAATCGTATGCAATTTCCCCCATTCCTCGTGTGTGTGTGTGTAGAAGGGGTTTAAAGCGCCATCTTGTGGGCAGTTTAAAAAATGTTAGAACTCACAGTACATAATCTGGCCACATGCAAAATATACTATAGAACTATAGAACTATTAAGAAAAATCCATGGAATTGGGATAAAATATGCACAGAAAGTTCCAATATGTAAGAGTTGATAAGTTCATTCATGTAAAAACAGCCCAGAGAAAGTGCATGGTGCAATGTCCTAATCCAAAGAGTGCTCACACACTGTGAAAATCCTCCAACGGTATTGCTAGCCTCTCACCTGAAAGCTGCAATACAAACAGCATAGGTTGTAACCACACACTGGCATCTGAAGGCATGCACTCGGACCAGGTACAGCCACCAAGACTCCACTAAGCAATGGATGGATTCCTTATCCTCTCGATACTCAGCAGTATATAATCCACCATATAAAGTAAAAAGAAGGCAGCACCATAGCGTAATAAAGTCTCAAAAACTTTATTTATAACATGCAAAATATTCGACATAGGTGTCCTGGTCCGCTTATGGTAGCAAATCAGGACCACTGGAAGTATTCACTGGGCTGGAGGAGAAGTTCCAGTAGGGGGTTTGGGTGTTCAGCTTGGAAATGAACCGCTTATACATCTCCTCCAGCCCTGTGAGCACCAACGGCTCTGATTTGCTACCATCGGCGGACCAGGACACCTATGTAGATTAATTTGCATGTGGCCAGATATGTACTGTGAGTTCTAACATTTTTTAAACTGCCCACAAGGTGGCACTTTAATCCCTTTCTACGCACACACACGAGGAATGGGGGAAATTGCATACGATTCTTTGCAGTGCGATTTGCTCCAAGTTTTTTTGTATGCACACTAGACGATGCTTTAATCCCTTTCTGTACACACACAGGAGCAGTCAGGGGAAATTGCATGCCATTGGGACAGGAATCGCACCGCATTCCTGTTCAAATTGCATACGATTCTTTGCAGGGCGTTTTGCGCCCATTCATTTTATATTGATGCAAATCGCACTGCAAAGTATCAGTTTCGGAAGCATTTGGGCGAGTACTGATAACTCACTCAAATGCTTGGTATCAGCACCGATACCGGTATTTCCGCATCCCTAGTAACTTTCATATAAAAGTGCAACAGCCACCATTTTATTCTCCAGGGCATCTTCTTTCAGAAAATATTTGGGGGTTCTAAGTCATTTTCTTTAAAAAAAAAAAATGCAGATTTTATTATGTATGTGAAAAGTAAAAAAAAACTTCCCAGGTAGGTAAGCAGTTAAAAGTTGTGTTGCTTTCAATGGGTGCTACTGGTGTCGAATGTGACCCATTCAATAGGGCCACGCCACAACTGCATGCAGTGCACACAGTGGGGTGACATATTGAGGGTTAACACAGGCAGCAGGCACCACCGCCTGTGAAACCCCCAACAACAGCCACACATGTGAAGACCCCATAGAGAAGGGTCTCACCAGAAATAAATCTCTTAATAAGCCTAAATATCCCTATAAAGAAGACGGTTTTCTGTGCCAGAGGCTGTCTGCGACTTGATCTCAAGCTCTGGTAAGACTATGAAGAGAACGGCGATACAACTGGAAGAGCAGAGCAATGCCAATTCCAGGACATCGCAACTAAATACGCCACCATGGTTGCAAGAAAGGTGCATTTACATTTCGAGCAGCTGCATAAAAATGAGTACCGGCTCCAAATTCAACTCAAATCTGAAAAAAAGAAGGAGGTGAGGGGGGGAGATCAGAGAAGTATTTTTCACATACCCGCCAGCATCCATAATTTGCACATAGTCTGATTCCGTGGTGCGTGGGATGAAGCGAACACAGGTGAGAGTCGCAAATTCCTGCATGGCGCCGAGGAATACTGCGATATTGGAGGAACCTGTGGAACCAGAAGACATCTTTATTAGGTGCATCTTGTGAAATAATACTGGCATTGCATTTTCCCGCACCCCCTTTATATACACCGATTCAGCCATATTCATCCCATCCCAGCGGGTAATGGGAGGAAAGCTGATGGAGTGAATGCAAACAGAGCGTTTGCTCCCTCTAGTGGCTGATCAACAATTAACTATTAATAGTAGAAGTATGGGCAAAACTTTTTATTTTTATTTTGGATAGAGCAGGGATCTTCCATCTACGGCCCTCCAGCTGTGGCAGAACTACACGTCCCATGAGACATTATAAAACTCTGACATTCACAGACATGACTAGGCATGATGGGAATTGTAGTTCCTGAACAACTGGAGGGCCATCGTTTGAAGACCCCTGGTAGAGTAATGGAGGGTTATATCCCCTGATCTGATTTTTTTTTTTCCATCTCTGTCGCATTGCAGAGATTTCCCTTCACTTCCTGTCCCATAGACAAACAGGAAGTGAGAGAAAATCCCTGCAAAATAAGGGAATCCCTTGGGGACCCCGAGATCACCAGAACTAGTGTCCCCAGGGGAAGAGTTCCGGTTTATTACTTTTCTGGGGACAACCCAACATTTGGGATTTTCTTTTACTTTCAATGATAATAGTAAACAGGACAAATAGAGGGGTGAATCTCCCTAACGGGAACACAGACAGCAATAAAAACTGACAGGGCTTCTAATCCCTCTCCACTCCACAACTAAACAAGCAAAGTTTTACCTTTAGTTTTAATTTAATCAATGCAATATTAAATATGGAATGACAAGCATGTAAAAAATGTGAAACTAACATGAAAAAAAATTGGTTATGACTGTAAACAATGCAAGAATAAATCAAAGTATGTACTGAATGACATACACTATACTGCTCTTTTTGTCATTTGAACTGCAAAGGGTCTTGTGACCACCTTCATACATTATACCATCCTTTATGTTACAGTTATGTTCTACTTGTTATTGCTTTATTTTGCAAACCAGCTCTAGGTACGAGTCTATGGGATATTTCTGTATTGTATTATACTGGCTCGCTCTCCCTTATATCTGTCACTTTGTAACTTGGCATGGCAGATGCTGGCACCATACACATACATTATTATTATGAAAAATAAATCAACTATGCGCTCGGGGAGACAGAATGTTATTGTCAAGCCAAAGCTGCCACTGAACTAAGCAGTACAACTGGCTGAACTGCAGAGACCCCGAAGAGAAGGAAGAGATGAGTGCTTGTCTATTAGATTGTAAGCTCCCAGGAGCAGAGCCCTCCTAACCCTCTTGTATTGAATTGTATTGTTGCTGTATTGTCTCCCTTTATATTGTAAAGTGCTGTACAAACTGTTGGCACTATATAAATCCTGTATAACAATAATAATAATGTTGTTTGAGCTGCAGAGAGTCTAGTGGCCACCTTCATACAGTATACCACCCCTTTTGTCACAGCTATTTTCCACTTGTTATTGCTTTTTTTTCCCCCTAAACAGCTCTATGTTCTAGTCTATGGAACATTTTCTGTGCTATTAATATTATACAGGATTGATAAAGCGCCAACAGTTTGCACAGTGTTCTGCCAACCGGACTTCTATTCAGCACTTGTGTTTATGTTACTTAAAATAACATGTTGGGTTTTCTTGATTTACATAAGCTAGTTATATGCAGAGTGCAGACGCCACCTACTGTTCTTTTCTGGTATAGCTTCAGTTCTGCAGTAATTACATATTGTAAACTCATAGAAGATGTTAATTAAGTTGTTGGGAACCAGTGCATTCTGGGAGCATTCTAGAGGAAGTGAATCAGCCACAAGGCATGTTTCCTCAATCTCTCGCCATCACCGCTGAGAGAGCTTAAAAAAGTGAGTTCTTGTTATCCCATCCTGTATTATAGAGCATTGTTTCTTTCTTGTATGCAATTTTGTACTGATTGATGTTTATTTTATCAATTTGTAGTTTCACCTGACTTGTTCTAATAAATTTGAGATGAAAGAAATATGGTATCCGAAGTTTATGGATAAGGAAGGTTTAGAGACAGAACACACAGCGCTTTACAATATAAAGGGAGACAATACAGCAACAATACAGTGTAATACAAGAGGGTTAGGAGGGCCCTGCACAGCGCTTTACAACATGAGGGCGGACAGTACGGGTACAATACAATTCAATACAGGAGGAATCTGGAGCCCTGCTCTTGTATTACACCCCCCCCCCCCCTGTAATATCGATCACATTGCAGTTTGGCATGGCAGATGATGGCGCTATATAAATACATTATTATTGTGGTAATTACACCAACTTTGCACTAGGGGGAGACAGTTTGCTATTGCTAAGCCAACACTGCCACTCAACTAAACAGTACAACTGGCTGAACTGCAGAGAACAAGAACCCGAGGAGAGAGGGGATGACCGTGTGCCTTTTGAGCTGCAGAGAGTCTTGTGACCACCCTCAGCAGTAGCTAAACACTTTTCCTGCACACAGTTATTGTACAATAACCAAAAGAACCTGCAAAAAAAAGGAAATAAATGAAAATGGAGAACGTTTTATCCAGGTGTTGCCCCTTCTACTCTAGGCGCCGATCTTACTGTCTTCTACAGGAGCCGCACACAGGCACAGAGCAGACAAAGCCTTCATTCTCAGTGTGTCCTGCAGGGAAATGGCACTGCAGATTGATGTTTGATTGTGGGAGGAGTCAGAATACTCACTGTAGGCGGAGGAGAGGGTGTACGGCACGCTCACCAATCCGGTGCTGTTTTTGCTCCATCTGCAGGAGTTGTCATCACACTTCATAGCGTTCCGTCCGAGATCCACAGCGATGTCTCCTTCATACAGCAGCGTTTTGCTCTCTGCAAACACAGAAGACATTTGTAATGCAAACCGGCAGTAAAAAAATGCTCAATTCTATTTTTCTGAAAGTCACAAATAGATTATAGAAGAGAAGTGACAGACAGGACAAAAGCCAACCCTAGATAACGCTGAACTCTGCAAACTAAATACAAGAGTCAGGTGTATTCTTCCCTCAATCTCTGTGTGCTTTGTGTATTCTTCTATATTTGTGCAGTAATCCCGTGTCAGACTTTATCTGTAATAAAGACCGCTCACTGCTGCTCTCTCTCCTTATGTAGAGTGACTGGTCTTGTCTCCGCCCCCTCCTGTACTTTTCTGTGGGCAGACAGTAGTGGGTGGAGCCTACTGGACCCCTCCCACAGCTCTGCTCTCTGCACAGGTTATGTACAGCACAGTAATGATGGCACTGCTACTTTTAAAAAAGGAAAAGAATTGGCAGCACTCCGGGTTGAGTCAAAATCCAGATTTATTGACTGGACATCCAAATAATGACAATCGTGACAAGGTAGACGCGTTTCACACTCTGACTGTGTGCTTAATCATTACTGCTACTTTTACACAGTAATATCTGGCGGCTTTGTTAAGGGATTTGGTACACATAAAGTGGATTTATATCATTTAAATGGCACTTCCTTGTTTACATGTGATCGGCTGTGATTGGACACACCTGATCACATGGGTAAAGAGACGCATCACCGGCTCTTTACCGAGATTGGACTTGCATTGTGTCCAAAGCCTGCGATTGCCGCGCTGTGCATCCCCCGCGGCACACGAGAACGGTGACACTGGGGAACGTCATATGACGTCATTTCCCTATACAGCGGGCGGGAGGTGGTTAAAGGTAATCTGTGTACCTGGGTCAGAAAATGCAGGTGACCTGGCTGTCTCCAGCTTCATTAGAGGCACAAGACCCGAAACAGGAATGTAGCAGATGAATTCCAGATCTACATTACTGTTTCCAGCCCATAAGGCAGAAAGAATGGAAGCCGCACAACAGCCAGGCAACTAGCATTTTCAGTCAGTCAACGGCTGCCCACATCGATGCGCTTGTATTTTTACCTTTGTTGGATGCAATAATGAGACTGAAAACTTCAGGAGGCTCCACCTCCGGGCGCTCTGCCACAGTTCCATCTGAAAGACAGAAAGACGGTGATAACATCAACACTAAGAATAGGAAGATCACTCAGAAGCATCCGGAAACATTCACTGAGTGCTAAGAGAAATAATGGAGAAGATTTACTAAAGGCAAATAGACGGCGCACTTTGCAAAGTGCAGCTGCACTCATTTTCCTTATTAAATGTAATGTGGGGGAGCTTCACTTTGTAAGCAATACCCAATCAGACGCAAAGGAAAAATAATAATAAAAAAAAAAACAAAAAAAAAACAGCATTTTTTCTAGCCTATGATTGGATGATGAAAATCAGGAGAACTTTGCCGTATTTACTAAGCTTTGGGGAAAATGAGTGCAACTGCATTTGCAAAGTGCATCATCTACCTGACTTTAGTGAATCAGATTCAGTATGTCTCTTCTGCATCAAAAATCCACGCAATTCATGTTTTTTTTATATTCCTCTTTATGAGGTCACCAGCGGCTGCCTCCATATTGTTCTCTGTACAAGTTCCCAATTTATCAGATCTGAACCCAAAAAACTAACATTTGAAAACATTGCAGCTTATCGCCCTTGGTTCACACCAATGCGTTTTTTAGTGCGTTTTGCTGAAATTCATCATGGTTTCCTATGGATCTAGTTCACATCTCTGCATTCTGAGCTGGTGCGATTTTTTAGAAAGGGTCGGGGACGTTTTTCATGCAGCAGATTGCATTTTGCGTGTAATAGACTTCAATGGACCGGCACCAAAAACACAAATGTTGGGCTTTTGATGGGTTTAGAGTTTCTTTTTAAATGTTTTGGTTAATAGGAAAGTATGAGAGTTCTGTTCATGGAGTGCGACTCTGATGCAACTTTACACTCTCTGGCACTCAAGTAGCATCAAAGTCGCACTCCATGAACAGAACTGTCAAACTTTCCTAATTGCTAAAAAAAAGTTAACCACGACGCATCAAAAACTCATTCAAAAATGTAAAAAAATGCTGCAAAAAGCGCCCTAAAAATGCATCAATCGCAAGCTGCATAGATGTGAATCTATTCCCAATCCTTAGATGTGGTGGCTGCATTTGTTTTCTGAATTTCTGGACCCTGCCGCTAACACATTGGCTGTCCTAGGGTGACAACGCTCACCCACCCCCACTGTATCACTGGAGGAACAATGTTGTCACTCCTGGCTGCTCCCCTGGTTTAGACTACTAACCCTCCTCCACTCCTTAGCTCCATTATATAGGGATATATATATTTATATGTAGGATATATATATATATATATATATATATATAGGATATATGTATGTAGGATATATATATATGTAGGATATATATATATATATGTAGGATATATGTATGTAGGATATAATATATATACGTAGGATAGATATATATATATATTTATGTAGGATATATATATATATGTAGGATATATGTATGTAGAATATATATATATATATATATATATATATATATATATATATATATATATATATATATTTATGTAGGATATATATATATGTAGGATATATATATGTAGGATATATATATATATATGTAGGATATATGTATGTAGGATATATATATATATATATATATATATATATATATATTTATGTAGGATATATGTATGTAGGATATATATATATATATATATATATATATATATATATATATATATATATGTAGGATATATGTATGTAGGATATATGTATGTAGGATATATATATATATGTAGGATATATGTATGTAGGATATATGTATGTAGGATATAATATATATATGTAGGATATATATGTGTAGGATATATATATATATATGTAGGATATATGTATGTAGGATATAATATATATATGTAGGATATATGTATGTAGGATATATATATATATGTAGGATATATGTATGTAGGATATATATATATGTAGGATATATGTATGTAGGATATATATATATATATATATATATATATATATATATATATATATATATGTAGGATATATGTATGTAGGATATATATATATATATATATGTGTAGGATATATGTATATATATATATCTTATGTAGTTCATAGAAGATACCTGGGAACAATAATACATTTCATATATCAGTTTAGTGGCCAGGAAGACTGGAATTCTGGCAGGATATACTAGCCTTGGGGGGGCGGCAACCCTGCGCCCCCTATTGACCAGCCGCCACTGTAACTGTATAGTGATTGGCAGAGAATGTTCTTAGCATGAACAAAGAAAACAAATGCAGCCACCACACCTAAGGACTGCTATGGTGCAATATATTGCATTTGTGTATTTGAATTTAGATATACAGAAGCTACAAACAGAGAACTATCTAGAATGACTTCTTATCAATGGAGAATCATCACTGACACCCCAGGACTACAAAACACCTCCCCCTCTCTTCTTCTCCAGCATGCAGCTCAAGGATATGGGCAAAGCTCCTCTTCCATCGGACTCTTCTGGGACATGTATGGATTTATTCCCTTTCAATAAGCCATGAGGACATTGTGAAGTCTGCCTTTTATAACCAGCACAGTATACATACCGACAACCTGCATACAAACACCAAGAAATGACACTTACCGTCCTTTTCCCCACTTTCAAAATTAATCTGCAAAACAAAAGCATAGACAAAGTAATTATAAGATCCTAATATGATGGCTATGGAGTCAAATGGCAGTCAGACTTTTCAACAGCATAGACCAGTATTCTTGAGGGGTGAGTGAATTCCATGCATGCAACAAAATACAGAGTTTGTGAGGGCCGGGTGAATGTTTGTGACAATGGCTAACATGGGACACCACTCTACTACTGCTGATAAAAGATGAGATCACATTGGATATTATGGGGCCGCTCGCTGTATTGGTGTAAATATGGACCAATGTACCTCTTGAAACGATTTGGTGTATTTACAAACCCAGCTAGCAACTAAATATTGGACGGATCAGCAAGAACACAAACTGCCTTATAGTTGCAACAGTTCTTTCTAGAAATAATAAAAATAAGAATCTATTTACACTCGTATGGTGAGGCAGCGCATGCAATAATGGGCATTGCCACAATGCATTACAACTCACATTCTCTATGTGCATTGCCGTTCATTGTGAATGCCATCCCAATCTATTTGTCCAACACACCCCATTGTACAGAAGAGCCCAACCAATCCTATTGTACAGCAGAGCCCGATAGAACCCATTGTACAGTAAATCCCAATGCCTCTTATTGTACAGTAGAGCCCAATGCATCCTATTGTACAGTAGATCCCAATGCATTCTATTGTATAGTAGAGCCCAACGAATCCTATTGTAAAGCAGAGCCCGATAGAACCCATTGTACAGTAGATCCCAATGCATCTTATTGTACAGTAGAGCCCGATGCATCCCATTGTACAGTAGAGCCCAACGCATCCTATTGTACAGTAGATCCCAATGAATCCTATTGTACAGTAGATCCCAATGCATTCTATTGTATAGTAGAGCCCTACAAATCCTATTGTACAGTAGAGCCCGATAGAACCCATTGTACTGTAGATTCCAATGCATCCCATTGTACAGTAGAGCCCCATACATCCCATTGTACAGTAGATCCGAAAGCATTTGTCCAACACGCCCCATTGTACAGAAGAGCCCAATGCATTGTACAGAAGAGTCCAACGTAGCCCAATACGGTATACAGTAAAGCCCAATACATCCCATTGTACAGTAGATCCCAATGCATTCTTTTGTATAGTAGAGCCCAACGAATCCTATTGTACAGTAGATCCCAATGCATCCCATTGTACCATGCATTGTGGTGTGCTACGTTATTTTAAAAAAAGGGTCATTTATACTTTTTAATCTGTGCACTAGCAGCCCAATCATAATCATTGTGTTGTATATATTGTAAAATGTATTTAAGGTAGGCCATAGATTATTATGGGTAAAAGGAAAGAAATTTGTTTGATTCCTTCATCAACAAAGTCAGTGTTGATGGGGGAATCTCTCCTGCAGCGCTCGCTATTGTATTCTGCTGGTGGGCAGCCTTCCCTGCCAGCAGAACACAATGATTAACACAATGCTGCCGATTGATCAATAGACTGACTTGTGTACAGCCAGGTTGCCCATACATGGATTGAAGTTTGTCTGGTCCCAGCTGAACCGGCCGAATTTCAATCCATGTATGGCCAGCTAACTGTCCCTTCTTTGGTCTGATGTGTAGGCCTCTATATTAAATGCAATACTTAACTACCAAAATTCTTACACAACACCAAACCTTTCACACAAACCTTTGTAATAACAAATTATTGTTTTAGAAAGCCGGTATAAAGGAAAAATTGGAATGAAAAAAAAGACTTTTGGGTTTAGCCGATTATTTTTTACTTATTATTTCTTCATGGGCCACATAACTGGGGGCATAGCAGGGGTGTGACCTTTGCCTATACACTGGTGTCCCATCTCTGAAGGTTGGGAGGTATTCAACAGAGCAGCTTAAAATAGACAGGTAAACATGTAAAAAACAACTTAGAGCTCCACCTGCTGGCTGGAAATGTAAGTAGGAAATATCCATAAATAATATGCAGCATTTTATATTTAACTACAAAAAGGCGCACACATATATACAGTGTGTGTGTATATATATATATTCATGTACGCTTCTGTCTGCAACATCTAGAAATGAAAGTCTTCATCTTACCTGTAGGGGAATTCCAATGCAAATGTGAATCAGAGAGGCCAAGAAAACTAAAGAAACCCTCCTGATGCCCATCCTGCAGTAGATATCTTCAATCAGATAGATCTTGGTAAACTTGTGCTGTGTAGAACTTGTTTTCGTCTGCTTGTCACCATCAAGATGCCCCGTTTATATTCACATTCTGGCCAATAAAACAGCCAATGAGATGCTAGTACTGCGCTGACATGTCACATAGTATAGGGCCCGGGGCCATCCTTGGGAGGCAGAAGTGGGCAAGGAAGGGGAGCCGATTAACCAAATCATTTTGTATGTAGTGATTATGACTTTTCATCCTCTAAACGTGGAACAAACCAACATTTTCCCATTGATACTGATAATTGGCACATCCAGGGTGGGCCAGGGAGAGGCTTCACTGCTCAGAAATCCTTACATTAGACAAAGAATGTTACACAGATCACAGGTGTTCATTTAAAGGACACGTACCTGATCACTACAATCTCAAATAAGCTTTAAGGCATGAAAGTCATTTTAAAAGTATTTTCAACATTTTTAAATCTGCTGCTTAATAAAAGAATAAAACCCAATAATCCTGCCATGAAGGATCTTGTTATGGGGTGACAGTGCCCTGACCTTGTCCCTGCATTGTCACCCTGTCACACACCCCTTTTAAGGAGAATACAAATGTACAAAAATTAAAACATTTAACAAAATGAAAAAATGTAATTAAATAAATGTAAAAAGAATGTTAAAAAATGAACAGGTATAGCCCACCATTGTCATCATAAGAAAAGGTAATTTAAAAAACATCATGCAGCCCTGTTATACGCTCTCTCAAAGGAGGATACAAACAGCCATAGCAACATACAAATTTAACAAATTTTATTAAAATTTAAAAATGTAAAACCTTAAATAAATTTACAAAAATGTAAAAAAATGAACCCTCACAAAGAAGAATACAAGTGGTCATGCTAACATGCAAAAATATAAATAAACACAAAAAAATATCTATCTATCTATATATGTGTGTGTGTATATATATATATATATATATACTGTGTTTATATGTGTGTATATATATATATATATATATATATATATATACTGTGTTTATATGTGTGTGTATATGTATATATATATATATATATATATATATATATATATATATATATATATATATATATATATATACACACATACATACAGTATGTATGTGTATATATATTTTTTTTTTTATATTATTAAAATTCATTTAAAAATTCATTTAAAAATTAAATTCATTTAAAAAAATAACAGGCGTAGTCCACCGTTGTCACCATTAGAAAACACGCTGAGAAATGCAAATAGGCCCTGTTATACATTCTACCAAAGGAGAATAAAATGATCATGCTGACACAAAACAAATAAAGAATTTAAAAAAATGAAAATATTATATTATTTAAAAATATAAAACACAGAGAAAAGGAGAATACAAACAGCCATAGCAACATACAAATTTAACAAATGTTATCAAAATTTAAAAATGTAAAGCCCTAAATACATTTTTAAAAATGGAAAAAAAAATGAACAGGCATAGTCCACTGTTGTCAGCATCATCAAAATATACCGTGAGGAAGGCCATGCAGCCCTGTCACACACTCCCCCAAAGAAGAAAACAAGTGGTCATGCTGACATGCAAAAAAATAAATAGACAAAATTAATTTATATATATATATATATATATATATATATATATATATATATATATATATATATATATATAATATACACACACACAGTATATATATATATATATATATATATATATAATATACACACACACAGTATATATATATATATAATATACACACACACAGTATATATATATATATATATATATATATATATATATATATATATATTTATTTTTATTTAATATTAATAAAAATTTAAATTAATTTAAAAAAATAATAGGCATAGTCCACCATTGTCACTATTAGGGAACACGCCCTGAGAAATGCAAATAAGCCCTGTTATACATTTTACCAAAGGAGAATCAAATGATCATGCTGATACAAAACAAATAATTAAAAAATGAAAATAT
Source organism: Pelophylax lessonae (assembly GCF_965119305.1). NCBI lineage: Eukaryota > Metazoa > Chordata > Amphibia > Anura > Ranidae > Pelophylax > Pelophylax lessonae. The sequence goes on along the minus strand of NC_138777.1, from coordinate 41,373,217 downwards.
TATATTATTTAAAAAAAAAAAAACCAATGAGAAATGCCATTCAGGCTATCTCTGAAATGCATGTAGGCCGGATGTAGCTGCAAATAGGCCAGGGGAGTTCATCAATTTTGAGATGCAACAAATGATAAAGATAAAAGTATTTTATTTGGGAAAAAACATGAAAAGTGTTTATGCTTTAGCAAACTAAGTGGGGTGGGATATTTACTAAAACTGGAGCACACAGAAACTGGTGAAGCTATGCCCAATCAGCTTCCAGGTTTTATTGTCAAAGATTTATTGAAAAAGCGGAAGTTAGAAGCTGATTGGTTACTATGCACAGCTGTACCAGCTTCTGTGTGCACCAGTTTTAGTAAATCTCCCCCAAATTTGTGTTTTGCTTTCATTACATGTGTACTATAGGTGAAAAGTTTTATAAGGATTGGGAACACACGGGGGTGCATTTACTAAAGGCAAATAGACTTTGCACTTTGTAAGTGAAGTTGCACTCATTTTCCCCAGAGCTACTAAAGTAAATGCAGTGAAGCTCTGCTGATTTCCATCATCCAATCATGTAAAAGCAAAAATCTTTTTTTTTTTTCTTTTAAATTTTCCATGGACTTGTGTGGTTATACTTTACAAAGTGAAGCTTTACCACATTTACATTTACTAAGGAAAATGAGTGCAAACTGCACTTGCAAACTTCACAGTCTATTTGCCTTTAGTAAATCTACCCCACTGCGTCTTACTATATGGCCGTACGATTGTATTATTGAAGCTGCGTAAACATCCAAGTCCAATGCCAACAAATTTTATTTTTAGTTAGTATTACTTAGTAGAAATAAATCTTAGCATATATGAGCACAATCTTTTAAAGGCCTCTTTCACACGGCTGCTCCGTTTTTTTGTCCGCTGCGGCACTTTTTTTTTTTTTTACGGACACGGATGACACTTGTGTCATCCGCTCCGTAAGTCCGCATATCATCCCATCCGTTTGCGGATGATATACGGACATAATGTTAGTCTATGGGGATTGCGGATGTCAGCGGATGACACCATTTTTTGCATCAGTTCCATTTTTTTAACAGAAGAAAAATAGGGTTCTGTTCCGTTCCAAAAAACGGAACAGAACTGAAAGGACGCAAATCGGATGTCAGCGGATGGTCATCCGCTGACTTCTGCAATCCCCTTGACAAGCATTATGTCCGTATATCACCCGCAAACGGATGGGGTGATATACGGACATACGGAACGTCCGTGTGAAAGAGCCCAAAGATGTAACATACCCAAAAACAAAACAAAAAATAATACATTGCAGCTTACCAATCCATAAATGTGGTGGCTGCATTGTTTTTTTTTTAACCTTATTTTCACCTGGCTTTAATACCACTTTAACTATTTTAAGTATCGTCTCAATAACGAAAAAAAGCGACTATCGAAGGGTATGTAAGGTACACTATGAATATCGGTCTAAAGTGAAGGAAACACCCAGGCACAATGATTCTGAGGTCCCTTTATTTTACAACGAAAGCAGAAAAAACAGGAATAAAAGATCTGCAAAAGAATGGATAACTAAAAAGACAAGGAATGGTCAAAGAGAAAAGCCGAAGGAAAAAAAAAAGTGGAGCGCACAATAGGCCATAGAGTGATGGGATTGTAGAAATGATAGCCAAGGAGAAACAAGGAGTAGAGGAAGAAGGAAAAAAAAGAAATTCCCCTATTGGTGGGACTTTATAGGCACTTGATTATAACATATACACAAATTGAATTTCAAAAAATGTTTATTAGAACATTTAATACAGAAAGTTGAAAAATTGGCAAGCTGTGTAATACATCACATTAACAGATGGATAGTGACCACATGGCCCCAGGGTAAATACCCGACGCGTTTTGGAGTGTCAGTAATTACTCCTTCCTCAGGCAACCTCTTGCCCATTTGCCGGGAACACAGGGAGCTGAAGGACCTATTTTGTTGTGAAAGCTGGATACATAGAAGGACTGCTATTTTCTTGGGTTCCAGCTGTCCCCACCCAGCCCATATTCAGGCTGGCCAGCACACAATACGGAAATTGTATATCTAAGACTTTGTCCAACCTCAGAATCTTTTCTACCATTCTCAAACGGCACCCCTGATGTTCGGCTGAAGCACGCTGATTACTTGTTTTTAATATTTATGGGCAGGCTATTTGTTCGAAATCACCACAGTGTATTATACCACTTTCCAAGGGCACCCCTGAGGAAGGAGTAATTACTGACACTCCGAAACGCGTTGGGTATTTACCCTGGGGCCATGTGGTCACTATCCATCTGTTAATGTGATGTATTACACAGCTTGCCAATTTTTTAACTTTCTGTATTAAATTTTCTAATAAATATTTTTTGAAATTCAATTTGTGTATATGTTATAATCAAGTGCCTATAAAGTCCCACCAATAGGGGAATTTCTTTTTATGCTATATATTTGGGATGTGGCACCTTTGGGAACATTCAACATGAGCATAATTTGCATAGAGGAAGAAGGAAATACATGTGAGGGGCACAGTAAGGCTGTAGGAGTGGTAGGAGTAGCAAAGAGGGAGACAAAGAAAAAGAAGGCACAAGGAGTAGACAAGGAAGAAAAGACATGGGTAGAACACAGAAGAGTGAATGGAGTAGTGGAAAGAGAGCCAGTGAGAAAGCAGGAACAAGGAGTAGAAGAGGAAGAAAAAGTATGTAAAGAGCACAGTAAGTCATAGAGTGGTGGCAGTAGTAGGGAGAGAGCCAAGGAGAAAGAAGGAACAAGGAGTGGAGGAAGAAGGTAAGATATGTGAAGACAACAACAGGCCAAGGAGTGGTTTAATAAGCAAAAAGAGAGCCAAGGAGACAAAAGGAATAAGGAGTAGAGGAGGAAGGAAAGACATACGCAAAGCACATTGGGCCATAGAGTGGTGAAAGTATCAGAGAGGCAGTCAAGGAAAAAGAAGGAAGAAGTCGTAGAGGAGGAAGGAACGACAAAGTTGTGGGAGTAATGGAGAGGGAGCCATGGAGGAAGAAGGAACAAGGAGTACAGCAGAAAGAAAAGATATGCACAGACCACAGTAGGCCAAAGTATGGTGACAGTAACGGAGGGGGATCCAGAGAAAAAGAGGGAACAGTAGGCCATAGAGTGTTGGGAGTAGTGCTGATGAAGCCAAGGAAAAAATGGAATAAGGAGTAGAGGAGAAAGTAACACATGCAGAGAGAGCACAGTAGACCAGAGAGTTGTGGGACTAGTAAATAGGAAGCCAAGGAGAAAGGAGGAACAATGAGTAAAGGAGGAAGAAAGGCCATGCAAAGAGCACAGCAGGCCAAAGATTGGTGGGAGTAGCACAGAGGGAGCAAAAATAAAGAAGGGACAAGGAGTGGAAGAGTAAAGTATAACATGGAGAGCATAGTAGGCCAAAGAGTAGTGGGAGTAGCGGAGAAGGTGTCAAGCAGAAAGAAGGAACAAGGAGTAGAGGAGGACGGAAAGGTATGCACACAAAGAAAGTACAGTAGGACATAGAATGGTGGTAGCAGGTGAAAGGGAGCCAAAGAAATAGAAGGAACAAGAAGTAGAGAAGGAAGGAAAGATATATGAAGAGCACAGTAGGCCATAGAGTGATGGGAGTGATGGGAAGAGAGCCAAGGAGTGGTCCGATAAGCAAAAAGAGAGCCAAGGAGATAGAACGAATAAGGACTAGAGGAGGAAAGAAAGACATGCGGAGAGCACAGTATGTCATAGAATTGTGGAAGAACCAGAGAGGCAGCTAAGGAAAAAGAAAGAAGAAGGCATAGAGGAGGAAGGAAAGACAAAGTTGTGGGAGTAGTGGAGAGGGAGCCAAGGAGAAAGAAAGAACAAGGATTACAGCAGAAAGGAAAGATATGCACAGAACATAGTAGTGGTGACAGTAATGGAGGGGGATCCAGAGAAAAAGAAGGAACAAGGAGTAGAGGAGGAAAGAAAGACATGTGAAAAGCACAGTAGGCCATAGAGTGGTGGGAGTAGTGGAGAGAAAGCCAGGGAGAAAAAAGGAACGCTTTGTAGAGGAGGGAAAAAATATATGTGAAGGCCACAGTAGGCCATAGAGTGGTGGGAGTAGTGGAGAGAAAGCCAGGGAGAAAAAAGGAACAATTAGTAGAGGAGGAAGAAAATATATGTGAAGGGCACAGTAGGCCATAGAGTGGTGGGAGTAGCGGAGAGGGAGCCAAGTAAAAAGAAAACACAAGGAGTAGACAAGGAAGTAAAGACTTGGGTAGAACACAGTAGGCTATAGAGTGATGGGAGTAATGGGGAGAGAGCCAGTGAGAAGGAAGGAACAAGGAGTAGAGGAGGAAGCAAAGGTATGTGAAGAGCACAGTAGGCCATAGAGTGGTGGGAGTAGCGGAGAGGGAGCCAAGGAGAAAGAAGAAATAAGGAGTAGAGGGGGAAAGAAATACGTGAAGAGTACAGTAATCCATAGATTGGTGGGAGTAGCAGAGAGGCAGCCAAGGAAACAGAAGGAATAAGGTGTAGAGGAGGAAGGAAAGACAGATTTGTGGGAGTAGAGTAGAAGGAGCCAAGGAGAAAGAAGGAACAAAGAGTAGAGGAGGAAGGAAGGACATGAAGAGAGCAGAGCAGGCCAAAGAGTGGTGGGAGTAGCATGGAGGAAGCAAGAAGGAACAAGGAGTAGAAGAGGAAGGAAAGACAAGGAGAGGGCACAGTAGGCCAAAGAGTGGTGGGAGTAGCGGAGAGGGAGCCAAGTAAAAAGAAAACACAAGGAGTAGACAAGGAAGTAAAGACTTGGGTAGAACACAGTAGGCTATAGAGTGATGGGAGTAATGGGGAGAGAGCCAGTGAGAAGGAAGGAACAAGGAGTAGAGGAGGAAGCAAAGGTATGTGAAGAGCACAGTAGGCCATAGAGTGGTGGGAGTAGCGGAGAGGGGGCCAAGGAGAAAGAAGAAACAAGAAGTAGAGGGGGAAAGAAAGACATGAAGAGTACAGTAATCCATAGATTGGTGGGAGTAGCAGAGATCCAGCCAAGGAAACAGAAGGAATAAGGTGTATAGGAGGAAGGAAAGACCGATTTTTGGAAGTGGAGTAGAGGGAGCCAAGGAGAAAGAAGGAACAAAGAGTAGAGGAGGAAGGAAGGACATGCAGAGAGCAGAGCAGGCCAAAGAGTGATGGGAGTAGCATGGAGGGAGCAAGAAGGAACAACAAGGAGTAGAAGAGGAAGGAAAGACAAGGAGAGGGCACAGTAGGCCAAAGAGTGGTGGGAGTAGCGGAGAAGGAGCTAAGGAAAAAGAAGGAAGAAGGCATAGAGGAAGCAGGAAATTGTGGGAGTAGTGGAGAGAGAGACAAGGACTCCATTTTCTGTACATCTATGTGATTCAGCATACTATGTTAGGTCATGACGATGATATCCTTTTTGATGCTGTACAGGATTACCAGTGCTTCTTACATTAATAAAGAATTTAGCAAAAAATAAAATTTGTTGACATTGGACTTGGATGTTTACGCAGCTTCAATAATAGAATTGTACGGCCATATAGTAAGATGCAGTGGGGTAGATTTACTAAAGGCATTTTCCTTAGTAAATGTAAATATGGTAAAACTTCACTTTGTAAAGTATACCCACACAAGTCCATGGAAAATTAAAAAAAAAAAAAACATTTTTTGCTTTCACATGATTGGATGATGGAAATCAGCAGAGCTTCACTGCATTTACTTTACTAGCTCTGGGGAAAATGAGTGCAACTGCACTTACAAAGTGCACAGTCTATTTGACTTTAGTAAATCCACCCCGGTGTGTTCCCAATCCTTATAAAACTTTTCACCTATAGTACACATGTAAAAGCAAAACACGAATTTGGGGGAGATTTACTAAAACTGGTGCACACAGAAGCTGGTACAGCTGTGCATAGTAACCAATCAGCTTCTAACTTCCGCTTGTTAAATAAATCTTTGACAATAAAACCTGGAAGCTGATTGGGTACTAAGCATAGCCTCACCAGGTTTTCTGAGCTCCAGTTTTAGTAAATCTCCCCCTTAGTTTGCTAAAGCTCTGTTTAGCATAAACACTTTTCATGTTTTTTCCCTAATAAAAAACTTTTATCTTTATCATTTGTTGCAACTCAAAATTGCTGAACTCCCCTGGCCTATTTGCAGCTACATTCTGCCTACACGCAATTCAGAGATAGCCTGAATGGCATTGCTCTGTGTTTTTTATTTTTAAAAAATATAATATTTTCATTTTTTTTAATTATTTATTTGTTTTGTGTCAGCATGATCAATTTATTCTCCTTTGGTAGAATGTATAACAGGGCTTATTTGCATTTCTCAGCGTGTGTTTCCTAATGGTGACCATGGTGGACTATGCCTGTTATTTTTTTTTATTAATTTAAATTTGTAATAATATTAAAAAAATTATATATATATATATATATATATATATATATATATATATATATATATAGATGTAGCACCCTACAGGTACGTGCTAGGTAGAGATATAGTGGGCCTTGTCTGCCTAACAGCAGGGCTGTGATTTGTTAGGTAGGGTGTCAGGGCTTCCAGATGTGCCTGCTGAGGGGAGAAGTATCCCCACTGGCTCCTTTGGCTTCTCATAGGGCAGTGTGGGAAGCCCAATCAGGGGACACACCCCAGCTTGTAACTACCCCAGAAGGCAGATTAGGCTGCAAAGGATTCTGGGAGTGGGTATAAGTTTGGGGGAAGTGCGTGACAGGGTGTCTTTTGGCGGGAGCAGAGTCCCAGGAGGGAGAGTACGGCTGTCTCTCTCTTCCTGTCTGAGGAAGCGGATAGTTCGGGGTGTCGCCTGAATATCCGGAGTGAGCAGAGTGAGCTGAGGGGATCCGGTGTGCCGAGAATCTGCGGAGAGCGAGAGGGGTCCAGTCTCAGGAAAGCCTACACAGGTCGTGAGTACTGAGAATTGCCCCTGGGGGTCTGCCTTGTGTCAGAGGGGACCACTCTGGAAGAGATTCTGGGATCCAGTCATCAGCTAGCTGTAAAGGGGGTGCCTAGGTTGAGGACCCTGAAGATACAGAGGGGGTACATAGTCAGTGGACCCTGAAGAGTTCAAGTCCAAGGGGGTACCTACATTTGGTCCCTGAATAGTACAGAGTGTGTGTCAGTTGCTAACACAGTTCTACAGAGTTCTACTTCATACTACCTCAAGCTAGCCAAAGCGGAGGACAGTATTCAGTGACTTACACAGCTAAACAGTTCTAGAGTATTCAGTCCTGGATCTTCTGGACTAACAGTCAAGGATTCAGCACTTCTGTGTTCATCAAGTTATTCTGAGCGTTAGTGAGCGTTGGCAGGCGCCGGCTGGCATTAAGGAAGCGCCAACGGGCACTTTTCAAGGCTAAAGTCCCAATTGTGTATAGTTAAGCCTCAATGAGTATCCCACTCATTCCCTTCTCCCATCCCCTACAAAATCAATAAAAACCACAAACAAAGATGCCGGAGTTGTCGCTGCTTCAGTTCTCACACCCAGGGTCACAGCTCACATGGGCTGGGGAGAGTACCGGTACTGATGGCAGACCCATCATCATGGTCTGCCATTGTTACCGGTTACCTCTCCAGCCCATGTGAGCTGCGACCCTGGGTGTGAGAACTGAAGCAGCGATAACTCCGGCATCTTTGTTTGTGGTTTTTATTGATTTTGTTGGGGATGGGAGAAGGGAATGAGTGGGATACTCCTTAAGGTTCAACTAGTGATAACTTGGGACTTTCTCAGAAAATGTCTGTTAACGCGGTCTTGACGCCAGCCGACACCATCCAACGCTCACTGATGCTTGAAAAACACTGTAACTTGAAAGAAGCGCTGGAACCTCGACTTTAAGTCCATAAGATCCAGGACTGTAAAGTAGTGAACTTCTGACACTGCTGCACTGCAAAGTCACTGGCTACTTCCTCCAGTCTTGCACTGGCTTGAGGTAGACTGTTGTGAGCTCCTGTATGGCTGCAACTCTTAACTAATACACTGTACACTGTCTCTTCAGGGCCCAAACTGCAGGTGCCCCCTTTAACTCTTCAGGGTCCCCTGACTAGGTACACCCTATGTCACTTCAGGGTCCTCTACCTAGGTACCCCCTTTTCAGCTAGCTGATGGCTGGATCCTAGAACCATCTCCGGAGTGGTCCCCTCTAACACTTCAAGCAGACCCCCAGGGGCAATCCTCAGTACTCACAACATGTGTAGGTTTTCCTGGGACTGGACCCCTCTCGCTCTCCGCAGGCTCTCGGCACACCGGATCCCCCTCAGCTCAACTCAGCACTCTCTGGATTCTCAGGCGACACCCTGAGACATCCGCTTCCTCAGACAGGAGGAGAGACAGCCGTTCTCTCCCTCCTGGGACTCTGCTCCCGCCAAATACGCCGAGTCACGTGCCTCCCTCAAACTTATACCCACTCCCAGAATCCCTTGCAGCCTAATCTGCCTTCTGGGGTAGTTATAAGCCTGAATGTGTCCCCTGATTGGGCTTCCCACACTGCCCTATGAGAAGCCTCTCACAGGAGCCAGTGGGGAGACTCCCCTCTCAGCAGGCACACCTGGAAGCCCTGACACCCTGACCAAAAATAAATCATGGCCCTGCTGTTAGGCAGACAAGGCCCACCATGCATTTGCCTAGCACCTACCTGTAGGGTGCTACATATATAATTATATATACACAGTATATATATATATATATATATATATATATATATATATATAGTGGAACGAAATTTATTGGATATTTCAAACATTTTTAACAAATAAAAAACTGAAAAATTGGGCGTGCAAAATTATTCAGCCCCCTTAAGTTAATACTTTGTAGCGCCACCTTTTTCTGCGATTACAGCTGTAAGTCGCTTGGGGTATGTCTCTATCATCGCACATCGAGAGACTGAAATTTTTGTCCATTCCTCCTTACAAAACAGCTCGAGCTCAGTGAGGTTGGATGGAGAGCGTTTGTGAACAGCAGTTTTCAGTTCTTTCCACAGATTCTTGATTGGATTCAGGTCTGGACTTTGACTTGGCCATTCTAACACCTGGATATGTTTATTTGTGAACCATTCCATTGTAGATTTTGCTTTATGTTTTGGATCATTGTCTTGTTGGAAGACAAATCTCCATCCCAGTCTCAGGTCTTTTCCAGACTCCATCAGGTTTTCTTCCAGAATGGTCCTGTATTTGGCTCCATCCATCTTCCCATCAATTTTAACCATCTTCCCTGTCCCTGCTGAAGAAAAGCAGGCCCAAACATGATGCTGCCACCACCATGTTTAACAGTGGGGATGGTGTGTTCAGGGTGATGAGCTGTGTTGCTTTTACGCCAAACATAACGTTTTGCATTGTTGCCAAAAAGTTTGATTTTGGTTTCATCTGACCAGAGCACCTTCTTCCACATGTTTGGTGTCTCCCAGGTGGCTTGTGGCAAACTTTAAACAACACTTTTTATGGATATCTTTAAGAAATGTCTTTCTTCTTGCCACTCTTCCATAATGGCCAGATTTGTGCAGTATACGACTGATTGTTGTCCTATGGACAGAGTCTCCCACCTCAGCTGTAGATCTCTGCAGTTCATCCAGAGTAATCATGGGCCTCTTGGCTGCATCTCTGATCAGTCTTCTCCTTGTATGAGCTGAAAGTTTAGAGGGACGGCCAGGTCTTCGTAGAGTTGCAGTGGTCTGATACTCCTTCCATTTCAATATTATCGCTTGCACAGTGCTCCTTGGGATGTTTAAAGCTTGGGAAATCTTTTTGTATCCAAATCCAGCTTTAAACATCTCCATAACAGTATCTCGGACCTGCCTGGTGTGTTCCTTGTTCTTCATGATACTCTCTGCGCTTTAAACGGACCTCTGAGACTATCACAGTGCAGGTGCATTTATACGGAGACTTGATTACACACAGGTGGATTCTATTTATCATCATTAGTCATTTAGGTCAACATTGGATCATTCAGAGATCCTCACTGAACTTCTGGAGAGAGTTTGCTGCACTGAAAGTAAAGGGGCTGAATAATTTTGCACGCCCAATTTTTCAGTTTTTTATTTGTTAACAAAGTTTGAAATATCCAATAAATTTCGTTCCACTTCATGATTGTGTCCCACTTGTTGTTGATTATTCACAAAAAATTACAGTTTTATATCTTTATGTTTGAAGCCTGAAATGTGTCAAAAGGTCGCAAAGTTCAAGGAGGCCGAATACTTTCGCAAGGCACTGTATATAGTTTTTTTTTTTTTTTTGCATGTCAGCATGACCACTTCTGTTCTTCTTTGGGAGAGTTCATTTTTTTATATTTTTGTAAATTTATTTAAGGTTTTACATTTTGATAAAATTTGTTAAATTTGTATGTTGCTATGGCTGTTTGTATTCTCCTTTGAGAGAGCGTATGACAGGGCTGCATGACGTTTTTTAAGGTACCTTTTCTTATGGCGACAATGGTGGGCAATACCTGTTCATTTTTTTACATTCTTTTTTAAATTTATTTAATGTTTTACATTTTTTCATTTTGTTAAATGTTTTAATTTTTGTACATTTGTATTCTCCTTAAAAGGAGTGTGTGACAGGGTGACAATGCAGGGACAAGGACCGGGCGCTGTCACCCCATAACAAGATCCTTCATGGCACGATTATTGGGTTTTATTAAGCAGCAGATTTAAAAATGTTGAAAATACCTTTAAAATGACTTTTATGCCTTAAAGCTTATTTGAGATTGTAGTGATCAGGTACGTGTCCTTTAAATGAACACCTGTGATCTGTGTGACATTCTTTGTCTAATGTAAGGATTTCTGAGCAGTGAAGCCTCTCCCTGGCCCACCCTGGATGTGCCAATTATCAGTATCAATGGGAAAATGTTGGTTTGTTCCATGTTTAGAGGATGAAAAGTCATAATCACTACATACAAAATGATTTGGTTAATCGGCTCCCCTTCCTTGCCCACTGCTGCCTCCCAAGGATGGCCCCGGGCCCTATACTATGTGACATGTCAGCGCAGTACTAGCAGCTCATTGGCTGTTTTATTGGCCAGAATGTGAATATAAACGGGGCATCTTGATGGTGACAAGCAGAAGAAGACAAGTTCTGCACAGCACAAGTTTACCAAGATCTATCTGATTGAAGATATCTACTGCAGGATGGGCATCAGGAGGGTTTCTTTGGTTCTCTTGGCCTCTCTGATTCACATTTGCATTGGAATTCCCCTACAGGTAAGCTGAAGACTTTCATTTCTAGATTTTGCAAACGGAAGTGTACATGAATATATATATATATATATATATACACACACACATTGTATATATGTGTGCGCCTTTTTTTAGTTAACTATAAAATGCTGCATATTATTTATGGATATTTTCTACTTACATTTCCAGCCAGCAGGTGGAGCTCTAAGTTGCTTTTTACATGTTTGCCTCTCTATTTTAAGCTGCTCTGTTGAATACCTCCCAACCTTCAGAGATGGGAAAGAGGGACACCCGTTAGCACTAAGTGTATAGGCAAAGGTCACACCCCTTCTATGCCCCCAGTTATGTGGCCCATGAAGAATTAATAAGCAAAAAATGATTGGCTAAACCCAAAAGTCCTTTTTTTCATTCCAATGTTTCCTTTATACCGACTTTCTAAAACAATAATTTGTTATTACAAAGGTTTGTGTGAAAGGTTTGGTGTTGTGTAAGACTTTTGGTAGTTAAGTCCCCGTTCACACTGGGGTGACCTGTCAGGCGACCTGGTCGCCTGACAGGTCGCCGTAGGTCGCCTTCCATAGAGAAGCTGCGGACCCGTTCTAATAGGAGCGACACAAGTCGCTCCGACTCAGAAAAAGGGTCTGGAGCTTCTTTGGGGCGACCCGGAGGTGACCGCCATAGACTTCAATGTTATGAAGTCCGTGCCGGCCGCTCCGAGGTCGCGGTGCGAGCAACGCGCCGCGACTTATGAGGTCGCCCCGGCAAGTAGCGTCGCCCCAGTGTGAACGGGGCCTAAGTATTGCATTTAATATAGAGGACTACATATCTGACCAAAGAAGGGACAGTTAGCTGGCCATACATGGATTGAAATTCGGCCGGTTCAGCTGGGACCAGACAAACTTCAATCCATGTATGGGCAACCTGGTTGTACACAAGTTGATCTATTGATCATTCAGCAGCATTGTGTTAATCATTGTGTTTTGCTGGCAGGGAAGGCTGCCCACCAGCAGAATACAATAGCGAGAGCTGCAGGAGGGATTCCCCCATCAACACTGACTTTGTTGATGAAGGAATCAAACTAATTTCTTTCCTTTTACCCATAATAATCTATGGCCTACCTTAAATACATTTTACAATATACACAACAAAATGATTATGATTGGGCTCCTAGTGCAACACAACAGATTAAAAAATATAAATGACCCTTTTTTAAAATAACGTAGCACACCACAATGCGTGGTACATGTGCTGGTGTGTGTTAGGCTCTGCTGCACAATGCATTGTGGGTGCTTTTGACTCTATACATTGTGCTGGGGTGTGTTGGTCTATACTGTACAATGGGATGCATTGGGCTCCACTTTACAATAGGATGCATTGGGATCTACTGTACAATGGGATGTATTGGGCTCCACTGTTGTCAGCAACAGGTGTGACCAGAAATGTGTGGACTGACACAGAGAACATTAGACATAATTAAGGTGTAAAGAATATAATTTATTTAAAAATAAGTGAATAACACAAATGTAAACGCACCTCCAGAAAACTATAACTGTGTAAATCCAATCAGACACCCAAACAATAGTGACACACGGCAAACAACTGCTCAAACCAAATATATACAAAACAGGATAAATGAATAGTAATAGTAACAGAGCCGGGGTCATACACGGGAGATCAAGCAGAGGGAGCTGGGAGCAAGACAGAACAGAGAGAGGGTTGCAGGAGACGGTGTAAGCAAACAGGAAGGAAGGAATCAGGCTGCAGGGTCAGGATCAGAGTCCAGGATCAGGATACAGGGACACAGGCATGCAGGTCAGGCGCACATGGAGACAATACCAAGGCAGTGAGAAGAAGCATACACAGGGTTTAAATATACTTCCTGCAACCAGCATCAGGTGATGACTGATTGCATAAGATGTTCGCTTCTGACTACTGAGAGACACCCGCTGGTGGACACTGGAACTGCAGCTTATGGATCTGGGAGCTACAGTGCCACCAGCAGGTGAGCTCTTTCCTGACAGTACCCCCCCTCTAAGGAGCGGCCTCAGGACGCTCCAAAAAACCCTAGCTAAACCAGTCCATAAAAGACAGTCATTTGCTGCACAAATCCAGAGCAAAAGTTCCTTGTAGGCTGAAGAAGTGCCGGGTTCCAAGCGAGATGCCCCATTGCCAAGATCCAACAATAGGCAAAGTGTCCCACCGCCTGGGTCAGGTGACTGACTGGGTATCCCACCGCTGAGGTCAAGCAACTGGCTGGGTGTCCTGCTGGCCAGATCCTCTGACATGTACAGAATTTGATACTTCAAGTCCCTCAGAACAGCAGGTACCCCATTGCTGGGGTCCCACGAGTTGCCTGCAGACTTAGCCATGGGGTCATGTGACAATACCAGAACTCTGACACAGAAGTGTCTCGCCATAACCAAGTAGCTTGCCTGGTTTCCAGGACTTACTTTTTTTTTTTTTTTTTTTTTTTATAGCCCGTAGCGTGTGCAACACACTCAAAAGACTCCACCCGGTGCATAAAAAAGTGCACACACACAAAGTGAGAACACAAAAAGTGCACAGGGTGTGCGAAACTAGTGGTCTTCCCTCCGAGGAGGTAGGACCCAAACCTCATTCCCCCGGGGCGCAAGACTCCTGACAGGGATTAAGGTACTCATGGTCTGTCTGGCCGAAACCAGACCGACCCCGTTCTTCAGGGGGACTGCCGAAACAGCCCCCACCGAGTACTAAGTGGGGCTCCCCCGAAGGGAGACCCCATGAGAGAGGGCGGACTTAGCCAAAAGGCCATATCCACCCCCTCCCAAGACTTAAGGTAGGGCCCGAGGACCCACACCCTACAAGTCGTGCAAAATAAAGAAGACAAAGGTGATAGTGCAGGTGACAAACTACAAAGAAAAAGAGACAAACAAAACAAAAAGTGGGGGAGGGGAAGTGGGGAAAGTGCTATGGTGCCATGTGAGGAACCAAGGCAGGCCTTCCAGCCGGAATAAAAAATTCCTCTGGTGCAAGCCAAAAGGCCTGTCCCAAGAGGCAGGTGCGGAAAAAGTGTGCATAGTGCAGTGACCAAGGTGCCAAAATAACTCAGGCGAGCTGCCCCTCACCAGTGAGAAATCAAGGCACCCCTGGGCTGCCACCCCAGGGGCACTTGCACTACGGGCTTTCTCTATCCCGGCCCAATGGCCAGACCGAGTGCAGCCCTTACCTACCAGGAGGTTTGGAACATGTACAGCTTAGGGAGAGCCTGCCTACAACTGGGGACAAGCCTTTTGCAAGGCCAGATTCAACCCAGGAGGAAAAGGCCCGCCCACCGCCGCCCACGTTCCTCACCAATCACATCCAGGAGCAATACTAACCGTCATTTCCCAGCTTTCTTGCTCCCTTCAAACTGATAGGGTCGGACCTATTCAAATCAGAAGGCAGCGGACCCATCCGGCTTTCTCTGACAGTGCCTACTTCCCGGTCCCCCAGTGACGTCTGGAGCGCCCCGGTTCATTTCAGCCCCTGCCGATACTAACCCTCAGGGTCCATACCAACTGATAAGAACAGATACTACACTTGATCTTAGCCAAAAGGCCGAGAAGCCAGGACTTACTCTGCACTTCAAAAGCCACCTAGGTATCTCTGAGGCACTGGTTACCTGACCCGGGTCCCCTAGTGCACCCAAAGCTGGGGCAAGCGCATCCGGATCATGGAGAGGCACAGATAGTACCCCTCCATTCCCCAGGAGCTTACCATGACCAGGGCCATGAAGGCAAATGCAGCTACTAGTTACCATGGGCATGTCCGGACCACCAGGCTTTGGAGCCATAGGAACAACACTCTGCCAGAGGGACTCAACCGAGGCAACCGACAAACGGATTTCAGGCCAAACAGGTAACCCATATAAAGCATGCGAGGACTCAGAGCTTTCAAACCCATTAGCAGGTGAACACTTTGTTTTTGCATGACAGTCCAACCGAGCAGCTGGTATTGAGTCAGTAGAACCCGGCTGGGTGGTAAGTAGAAGAGAAGTAAGATCAGGCTGGTCAATGGTAAAAGGATCATCAGACGCATGCTGGACATCAAGCATGGGATCATCAGGCTGGACATCTGTCACCGGATCAGAGGCAGAAGAAGGCAGGTTGTCAGACAGCAGATCCCTAGGGGTAGACGTGTCATCGAGCAGCAGACCATCAGAGGCAGGCAGGTTGTTAGGGACAGGATGTCCAGAGACAGGCTGGGCATTGGGCACCTGCCCCTTTGGCTGGGCAACAGGGACCGAAACTTCAAGCTGGGCAACAGGGACCGAAACTTCAAGCTGGGCAACAGGGACCGAAACTTCAAGCTGGGCAACAGGGACCGAAACTTCAAGCTGGGCAACAGGGACCGAAACTTCAAGCTGGGCAACAGGGACCGAAACTTCAAGCTGGGCAACAGGGACCGAAACTTCAAGCTGGGCAACAGGGACCGAAACTTCAAGCTGGGCAGCAGGGACCGGAACTTCAAGCTGGGCAGCAGGGACCGGAACTTCAAGCTGGGCAGCAGGGACCGGAACTTCAAGCTGGGCAGCAGGGACCGGAACTTCAAGCTGGGCAGCAGGGACCGGAACTTCAAGCTGGGCAACAGGGACCGGAACTTCAAGCTGGGCAACAGGGACCGGAACTTCAAGCTGGGCAGCAGGGACCGGAACTTCAAGCTGGGCAGCAGGGACCGGAACTTCAAGCTGGGCAGCAGGGACCGGAACTTCAAGCTGGGCAGCAGGGACCGGAACTTCAAGCTGGGCAGCAGGGACCGGAACTTCAAGCTGGGCAGCAGGGACCGGAACTTCAAGCTGGGCAGCAGGGACCGGAACTTCAAGCTGGGCAGCAGGGACCGGAACTTCAAGCTGGGCAGCAGGGACCGGAACTTCAAGCTGGGCAGCAGGGACCGGAACTTCAAGCTGGGCAGCAGGGACCGGAACTTCAAGCTGGGCAGCAGGGACCGGAACTTCAAGCTGGGCAGCAGGGACCGGAACTTCAAGCTGGGCAAAAGGGACCAGAACTTCAGGCTGGGCAAAAGGGACCAGAACTTCAGGCTGGACAAAAGGGACCAGAACTTCAGGCTGGACAAAAGGGACCAGAACTTCAGGCTGGAGCAGTTCGGCTGGCGTGGAAGTAGGCTGGAGCAGATCGGCTGGCGTGGAAGCAAGCTGGAGCAGATCAGCTGGCGTGGAAGCAAGCTGGAGCAGATCGGCTGGCGTGGAAGCAAGCTGGAGCAGATCGGCTGGCGTGGAAGCAGGCTGGAGCAGATCGGCTGGCGTGGAAGCAGGCTGGAGCAGATCGGCTGGCGTGGAAGCAAGCTGGAGCAGATCGGCTGGCGTGGATGCAGGCAGATTGGCTGGTGTGGATGCAGGCTGGAGCAGATCGTCTGGCGTGGATGCAGGCTGGAGCAGATCGGCTGGCGTGGATGCAGGCTGGAGCAGATCGGCTGGCGTGGAAGCAGGCAGATCCGCTGGCGTGGAAGCAGGCAGATCCGCTGGCGTGGATGCAGGATGGAGCAGATCCACTGGCGTGGATGCAGGCAGATCGGCTAGTGTGGAAGCAAGCTGAAGCAGATCGGCTGGCGTGGAAGCAGGCTGGGGTAGATCCGCTGGCGTGGAAGCAGGCATGGATGCAGGCTGGAGCAGATCCGCTGGTGTGGATGCACAATTGGATAGTGGCAAGATTTTGCAAGTTGGGAAAAACTTTCGTTTCTTTTTGGGTTTTGCCACTGAGGTTCTGCATGTGAACACAGGGCTGTGAGTAGGGGGAGCAGCTGGTAGCAAAGAAAAGCTGGGGGATTTTGAAAAAGAGGGAGCAGTAACTAAGGAGGATTTCTGAAGGATTGGTGCAGACAGTGGAGAAGAGGTAAGCTTCAAGGAGTTAAAGGCAGGGTAGGTGCAGCAAGTGGGAACAGGGTACTGACATATGGTTGGTAGAAGGGTAAACTGGGCTGCAACTGTGGTTGCTGTGGGTGATGGAGAGAGAGATGTTTGAGCAGGCAGGTGTCTAGCAGTAGGAAGGGGTTGTTGCAAACTGACTGAAGCTGAGTGCAATATATCTGACCATGCTTGTAATAACGGTTGAACAAGATTCAGTTTACACTCTGCCTGTCTGACAAGAGACTGCACTGCATTAATACAATGTACTAGCACCTGTTGGGAACATGCTGAATAGTGCTCAAAGAAATAAGAGGAGTCATCCTCCAATAACCATACCAGTGATTCTACCTGAGCCATACTAAAGGGGGGAGAAAAGTCATCACTTTCTTTAGGAATACTGGACAAAGCCAACTCTGCACAAACTTGAATCAATGGCTGAACATCATCAAACAGCATCCTGCCCTGATCAACTAGGGAATGAGCAAGACGAATGCATTCTAACAGCTGGTCCCTGGCCCACTCCTTTAATATCTGGCAGCAGTATTCCTTTTCCTCTGTCACCAGCAAAGAAAAGTAAATTACCTCCTCAAGATGCATCTTGCCACAAACAACAGAGCTAAGATGGCTTCTCTGTGCAGCCACTTCTGGTCAGGACGGGCCTTGGTATTCTGTCAGCAACAGTGTGACCAGAAATGTGTGGACTGACACAGAGAACATTAGACATAATTAAGGTGTAAAGAATATAATTTATTTAAAAATAAGTGAATAACACAAATGTAAACGCACCTCCAGAAAACTATAACTGTGTAAATCCAATCAGATACCCAAACAATAGTGACACACAGCAAACAACTGCTCAAACCAAATATATACAAAACAGGATAAATGAATAGTAATAGAAACAGAGCCGGGGTCATACACGGGAGATCAAGCAGAGGGAGCTGGGAGCAAGACAGAACAGAGAGAGGGTTGCAGGAGATGGAGTAAGCAAACAGGAAGGAAGGAATCAGGCTGCAGGGTCAGGGTCAGGGTCAGGATCAGAGTCCAGGATCAGGATACAGGGACACAGGCATGCAGGTCAGGCGCACATGGAGACAATACCAAGGCAGTGAGAAGAAGCATACACAGGGTTTAAATATACTTCCTGCAACCAGCATCAGGTGATGACTGATTGCATAAGATGTTCGCTTCTGACTACTGAGAGACACCCGCTGGTGGACACTGGAACTGCAGCTTATGGATCTGGGAGCTACAGTGCCACCAGCAGGTGAGCTCTTTCCTGACAACTGTACAATAGGATTTGTTGGGCTCTACTATACAATAGAATGCAATGGGATCTACTGTACAATTGGATTAGTTGGGCTCTACTATACAATAGAATACATTGGGATCTACTGTACAATGGGACGCACTGGGATCTACTGTACAATAGGATTCGTTGGGCTCTACTATACAATAGAATGCAGTGGGATCTACTGTACAATGGGATTCGTTGGGCTCTACTATACAATAGAATGCATTGGGATCTACTGTACAATAGAATGCAATGGGATCTACTGTACAATGGGATTAGTTGGGCTCTACTATACAATAGAATGCATTGGGATCTACTGTACAATGGGATGCAATGGGATCTACTGTACAATATGATTAGTTGGGCTCTACTATACAATAGAATGCAATGGGATCTACTGTACAATAGGATTCGTTGGGCTCTACTATACAATAGAATGCATTGGGATCTACTGTACAATGGGATTCGTTGGGCTCTACTATACAATAGAATACATTGGGATCTACTGTACAATGGGATGCAATGGGATCTACTGTACAATGGGATTAGTTGGGCTCTACTATACAATAGAATGCATTGGGATCTACTGTACAATGGGATGCATTGGGATCTACTGTACAATGGGATGCGTTGGGCTCTACTGTACAATAGGATTTTTTGGGCTCTACTATACAAAAGAATGCATTGGGATCTACTGTACAATGGGATGTATTGGGCTTTACTGTACACCGTATTGGGCTACGTTGGGCTCTTCTGTACAATGGGGTGTGTTGGACAATTACATTGGGATGGCATTCACAATGAACGGCAATGCACATAGAGAATGTGAGTTGTAATGCATTGTGGCAATGCCCATTATTGCATGCGCTGCCTCACCATACGAGTGTAAATAGATTCTTATTTTTATTATTTCTAGAAAGAACTGTTGCAACTATAAGGCAGTTTGTGTTCTTGCTGATCCGTCCAATATTTAGTTGCTAGCTGGGTTTGCAAATACACCAAATAGTTTCAAGCGGTACATTGGTCCATATTTACACCAATACAGCGAGCGGCCCCATAATATCCAATGTGATCTCATCTTTTATCAGCAGTAGTAGAGTGGTGTCCCATGTTAGCCATTGTCACAAACATTCACCCGGCCCTCACAAACTCTGTATTTTGATGAATGCATGGAATTCACTCACCCCTCAAGAATTCTGGTTATGTTTTGCTTAATATGTTGATTTCCTATGATTGCCAGCTCCCTCTAGTGGCCATAATTCAGTATTTTCTAGATTGAGGCATTTTAGGAAAAAACTACATTATGGCCACTAGAAGGCGCTGACGGTCACAGGAAACCAACGTATTAAGCAAAGGTCAACATTTTTAAGGGCTGAGTGAATTTTTTAATGAATAGAACAGCCAAAAAATACAAAATTCTTGCAGAGTTCATAAGAACAGCGAGCGGCTTGTATATTAGTGCCATGGTCATTAATCCCATTACTGGTCTATGTCGTTGAAAAGTCTGACTGCCATTTGACTCCATAGCCATCATATTAGGATCTTATAATTACTTTGTCTATGCTTTTGTTTTGCAGATTAATTTTGAAAGTGGGGAAAAGGACGGTAAGTGTCATTTCTTGGTGTTTGTATGCAGGTTGTCGGTATGTATACTGTGCTGGTTATAAAAGGCAGACTTCACAATGTCCTCATGGCTTATTGAAAGGGAATGAATCCGTACATGTCCCAGAAGAGTCCGATGGAAGCGGAGCTTTGGCCATATCCTGGAGCTGCATGCTGGAGAAGAAGAGAGGGGGAGGTGTTTTGTAGTCCTGGGGTGTCAGTGATGATTCTCCATTGATAAGAAGTCATTCTAGATAGTTCTCTGTTTGCAGCTTCTGTATATCTAAATTCAAATAGACAAATGCAATTTATTGCACCATATCAGTCCTTAGGTGTGGTGGCTGCATTCGTTTTCTTTGTTCATGCTAAGAAAATTCTCTGCCAATCACTATACAGTAAATCCTGCCACAATTCCAGTCTTCCTGGCCACTAAACTGATATATGAAACGTATTATCGTTCCCAGGTATCTTCTATGAACTACATAAGATATATATATCCTACATATATACAGTATATATCCTACATATATATATATCCTACATATATATCATATATATATATCCTACATATATACAGTATATATCCTACATATATATATATCCTACATATATATCATATATATATATATATCCTACATATATACAGTATATATCCTACATATATATATATATATATATATATATATATATATATATATATATATATATATATCCTACATATATATCATATATATATCCTACATATATACAGTATATACCCTACATACATATATCCTACATATATATAAATATATATATATATGTATATATATATATATATATATCCTACATATATATATATATATATATATATAAATATCCTACATATATATATCCTACATATATATCCTACATATATATATATATATATATCCTACATATATATCCTACATATATATCATATATATATATATATCCTACATATATACAGTATATATCCTACATATATATATATATCCTACATATATATCATATATATATCCTACATATATACAGTATATACCCTACATACATATATCCTACATATATATATATATATATATATATATATATATATATATATATATATATATATATATCCTACATATATATATATCCTACATATATATCATATATATATCCTACATATATACAGTATATACCCTACATACATATATCCTACATATATATATATATATATATATATATATATATATATATATATATCCTACATACATATATCCTACATATATATATATATATATATATATATCCTACATATATATAAATATATATATATATATATCCTACATATATATATATATATATAGATATATAGATATATATCTATATATCTATATATATATATATATATATATATATCCTACATATATATATATATATATATATATATATATATATATATATATATATATATATATATATATATACACATATATCCCTATATAATGGAGCTAAGGAATGGAGAAGGGTTAGTAGTCTAAACTAGGGGAGCAGCCAGGAGTGACAACATTGTTCCTCCAGTGATACAGTGGGGTGGGTGAGCGTTGTCCCTCTAGGACAGCCAATATGTTAGCGGCAGGGTCCAGAAATCCAGAAAACAAATGCAGCCACCACATCTAAGGATTGCGGTTAGATTCACATCCATGCAGCTTGCGATTGATGCATTTTTAGGGCGCTTTTTGCAGCATTTTTTTACATTTTTGAATGAGTTTTTGATGCACCGTGGTTGACTTTTTTTTTTGGGCTATTAGGAAAGTTTGACAGTTCTGTTCATGGAGTGCAACTTTGATGCTACTTGAGTGCCAGAGAGTGTAAAGTTGCATCAGAGTCGCACTCCATGAACAGAACTCTCATACTTTCCTATTAACCAAAACATTTAAAAAGAAACTCGAAATACATCAAAAGCCCAATATTTGTGTTTTTGGTGCCGGTCCACTGAAGTCGATTACACGCAAAATGCAATCTGCTGCATGAAAAAAAGTCCCCGACCCTTTCCAAAAATCGCACCAGCTCAGAATGCAGAGATGTGAACAGATCCATAGGAAACCATGATGAATTTCAGAAAAACGCACTAAAAAACGCATAGGTGTGAACCAAGGGCGATAAGCTGCAATGTTTTCAAATGTTCGTTTTTGGGGTTCAGATCTGATAAATTGGGAACTTGTACAGAGAACAATATGGAGGCAGCCGCTGGTGACCTCATACAGAGGAATATAAAAAAATGGTGAACTGCGTGGATTTTTGATGCAGAAGAGACATACTGAATCTTTCACTAAAGTCAGGTAGATGATTCACTTTGCAAATGCAGTTGCACTCATTTTCCCCAAAGCTTAGTAAATACGGCAAAGTTCTCCTGATTTTCATCATCCAATCATAGGCTAGAAAAAATGCTGTTTTTTTTTGTTTTTTTTCCTTGCTTCTGATTGGGTATTGCTTACAAAGTGAAGCTTCCCCACATTACATTTAATAAGGAAAATGAGTGCAGCTGCACTTTGCAAAGTGCGCCGTCTTTTTGCCTTTAGTAAATCTTCTCCAATATTTCTCTTAGCAATCAGTGAATGTTTCCGGATGCTTCTGAGTGATCTTCCTATCCTTATGCCCCGTACACATGTGCAGATTATCTGCAGACTTTTGTCTGCAGATTTACCTTTTCTATGTAGTGCAAGGGCCTGCCAGATTGCATACAAATTGAAAGTGTTTAGGTTTGACCTCATATATGGTTTTGGTAAGTCTGCAGACAAAAGTCTGCAGATAATCTGCACGTGTGTATGGGGCATCAGTGTTGATGTTATCACCGTCTTTCTGTCTTTCAGATGGAACTGTGGCAGAGCGCCCGGAGGTTGAGCCTCCTGATGTTTTCAGTCTCATTGTTGCGTCCAACAAAGGTAAAAATACAAGCGCACCAATGTGGGCAGCCGTTGACTGACTGAAAATGCTAGTTGCCTGGCTGTTGTTCAGATCCCATGGCTTCCATTCTTTCTGCCTTATGGGCTGGAAACAGTAATGTAGATCTGGAATTCATCTGCTACATTCCTGTTTCAGGTCTTGTGCTTTCAATGAAGCCGGAGACAGCCAGGTCACCTGCATTTTCTGACCCAGGTACACAGATTACCTTTAACCACCTCCCACCCGCTGTATAGGGAAATGACGTCATATGGCGTTCCCCAGTGTCAGCGCTCTCGTGTGCCGCAGGGGATGCACAGCGTGGCAATGGCAGGCTTTGGATACGGCGCAACTCCGATCTCGGTAAAGAGCTAAGGACGCGCCTCTTTACCCATGTGATTGGCTGTGTCCGTCCAATCACAGCCAGTCACATATATACAACAAAGTGCTGTTTATCGGCTCTCCTCGCCTCACAATGACAGAGTATGAGGAGAGGAGAGCCAATCAGCCGCATTTCCTCACAGGGGAGACTGTACAGGTAATCATTATAGTGCAGCCCTAACAGTGCCCAGCAAGTGATGCCAGCCTGTGCCCATCGGTGACACAAATCAGTGCCCATCAGTGACACCAATCAGTGCCCATCAGTGACACCAATCAGTGGTCATTAGTGACACCAATCAGTGCCCATCAGTGAAACCAATCAGTGCCCATCAGTGACACCAATCAGTGCCCATCAGTGACACCAATTAGTGCTCATCAGTGAAACCAATCAGTGCCCATCAGTGACACCAATTAGTGCTCATCAGTGACACCAATCAGTGCCCATCAGTGACACCAATCAGTGCCCATCAGTGACACTAATCAGTGACCATCAAGGACACCAATTAGTGCTCATCAGTGACACCAATCAGTGCCCATCAGGGACACCAATCAGTGCTCATTAGTGACACCAATCAGTGCCCATCAGTGACACCAATCAGTGCCGAGCAGTGACACCAATCAGTGCCCATCAAGGACACCAATCAGTGCCCATCAAGGACACCAATTAGTGCTCATCAGTGACACCAATCAGTGCCCATCAGGGACACCAATCAGTGCTCATTAGTGACACCAATCAGTGCCCATCAGTGACACCAATCAGTGCCGAGCAGTGACACCAATCAGTGTTGCCTTTCAGTGCCCATCAGTGCAGCCTATCAGTGCCATCTCATCAGCACACTTCAGTGAATGAGAAAAATGACTTATTTACAACATTTTCTGACAGAAACTAAGAAAAACTTTTTTTTTCCCAAAATCTTGTTGTTTTTTAAGCAAAAAAATAAAAAATAAATAAAAAACCCACTGGCCAATAATTACCACCAAAAGAAAGCTCTCTTTGTGTGAGAAAAAAAAAATGATGAAAAGTGTATTTGGGTACAGGGTTGCATGACTGCGCAATTGTCATTTAAAGTGGGGGGGGGGGGTAAAAGTGCCTGGTAATAAAGCGGTAAAGAGAGACTGCAATGCAGAGCAGCAGGAGCGATTCCCAGCTGTGCTGGGGGGGGGGGGGGGGCAGTGTGAATGGGGCACATAGGGGACAATTGTTTCCTGTGTATTCCTGCGGTGGCAGACATTTTACTATGTGCCAAAACTTCTGTCACCGTCACCGCACACAGTGTGTGAATCAGTCCCAGATACAATGTAAGCCAAAGCAAACAAGGGGTTCACTTTAAGGGCCGGTTTACACTTGTGTTGCTGAACAGCGATCTGTGTTTGTAACGCTCTTTGTAGAGCATTTGACAGGTGGTGGGGAGTTGGATTGCCTCCTTGTCACCTGCTTTAGCCCCTTGAACCCGGCACTAGCGTGCATCACACGTGGTTGCAGAGTGCCCCCATTCAGTTACATGGGTCGTTATCAGCGGGTAGTACTGCCGGCTGAACATGACAGTGGGTATAGTTTTTGCCATGTGGCATGTTTACTTTATCCCCGCTGCCTTTGCAGCATAAGGTTAGAACAGATTGGGGGGGGGGAGGTAAAAATGTGGCTCAGGGGGCGGAGACAAGACCAGTCACTCTACATAAGGAGAGAGAGCAGCAGTGAGCGGTCTTTATTACAGGTAAAGTCTGACACGGGATTACTGCACAGATATAGAAGAATACACAAAGCACACAGAGATTGAGGGAAGAATACACCTGACTCTTGTATTTAGTTTGCAGAGTTCAGCGTTATCTGGGGTTGGCTTTTGTCCTGTCTGTCACTTCTCTTCTATAATCTATTTGTGACTTTCAGAAAAATAGAATTGAGCGTTTTTTTACTGCCGGTTCGCATTACAAATGTCTTCCGTGTTTGTAGAGAGCAAAGTGCTGCTGTATGAAGGAGACATCGCTGTGGATCTCGGACGGAACGCTATGAAGTGTGATGACAACTCCTGCAGATGGAGCAAAAACAGCACCGGATTGGTGAGCGTGCCGTACACCCTCTCCTCCGCCTACAGTGAGTATTCTGACTCCTCCCACAATCAAACATCAATCTGCAGTGCCATTTCCCTGCAGGACACGCTGAGAATGAAGGCTTTGTCTGCTCTGTGCCTGTGTGCGGCTCCTGTAGGAGACAGTAAGACCGGCGCCTAGAGTAGAAGGGGCAACACCTGGATAAAACGTTCTCCATTTTCATTTATTTCCTTTTTTTTGCAGGTTCTTTTGGTTATTGTACAATAATTGTGTGCAGGAAAAGAGTTTAGCTACTGCTGAGGGTGGTCACAAGACTCTCTGCAGCTCAAAAGGCACACAGTCATCCCCTCTCTCTTCAGGGTCTTGTTCTCTGCAGTTCAGCCAGTTGTACTGTTTAGTTGAGTGGCAGCGTTGGCTTAGCAATAGCAAACTGTCTCCCCCTAGTGCAAAGTTGATGTAATTACCACAATAATAATGTAATTATATAGCGCCATCGTCTGCCATGCCAAACTGCAATGTGATCGATATTCCGGGGGGGGGGGGGTGTAATACAAGAGCAGGGCTCCAGGTTCCTCCTTTATTGAATTGTATTGTACCCGTATTGTCCGCCCTCATGTTATAGGGCCCTCCTAACCCTCTTGTATTACATTGTATTGTTGCTGTATTGTCTCTCTTTATATTGTAAAGCGCTGTGTGTTCTGTCTCTAAACCTTCTTTATCCATAAACTTCAGATACCATATTTCTTTCATCTCAAATGTATTAGAACAAGCCAGGTGAAACTACAAATTGATAAAATAAACATCAATCAGTACAAAATTGCATACAAGAAAGAAACAATGCTCTATAATACAGGATGGGATAACAAGAACTCACTTTTTTAAGCTCTCTCAGCGGTGATAGCGAGAGATTGAGGAAACAGGCCTTGTGGCTGATTCACTTCCTCTGGAATGCTCCCAGAATGCACTGGTTCCTAACAACTTTATTAACACATTCTAAGAGGTTACAATATGTAATTACTGCAGAACTGAAACTATACTAGAAAAGAACAGTAGGTGGCGTCTGCACTCTGCATATAACTAGCTTATGTAAATCAAGAAAACCCAACATGTTATTTAAGTACTGAATAGAAGTGCGGTTGGCAGAACACTGTGCAAACTGTTGGCGCTATATCAATCCTATATAAACAATGCTCTATAATACAGGATGGGATAACAAGAACTCACTTTTTTAAGCTCTCTCAGCGGTGATGGCGAGAGATTGAGGAAACATGCCTTGCTGTATCTTCTCACAATGGTGGCTGATTCACTTCCTCTAGAATGCTCCCAGAATGCACTGGTTCCTAACAACTTTATTAACTTCTATGAGTTTACCATATGTAATTACTGTAGAACTGAAGCTATATCAGAAAAGAACAGTAGGTGGCGTCTGCACTCTGCATATAACTAGCTTATGTAAATGAAGAAATCCCAACATGTTATTTTAAGTAACATAAACACAAGTGCTGAATAGAAGTCCTGTTGGCAGAACACGGTGCAAACTGTTGGCGCTATATCAATCCTGTATAATATTAATAGCACAGAAAATGCTCCATAGACTAGAACATAGAGCTGTTTAGGGGAAAAAAAAAAAAGCAGTAACAAGTGGAAAATAGCTGCAACAAAAAAGGTGGTATACTGTATGAGGGTGGTCACTAGACTCTCTGCAGCTCAAACAACATTATTATTATTATTATACAGGATTTATATAGTGCCAACAGTTTGTACAGCGCTTTACAATATAAAGGGAGACAATACAGCAACAATACAATTCAATACAAGAGGGTTAGGAGGGCCCTGCTCCTGGGAGCTTACAATCTAATAGACATGCACTCATCTCTTCCTTCCCCCTAGGGTCTTGTTCTCTGCAGTTCAGCCAGTTGTACTGCTTAGTTCAGTGGCAGCTTTGGCTTGGCAATAACACACTGTCTCCCCGAGCGCATAGTTGATTTCTTTATCATAATAATAATGTATGTGTATGGCGCCACCATCTGCCATGCCAAGTTACAAAGTGACAGATATTACAAGGGAGAGCGGGCCAGTATAATACAATACAGCAATATCCCATAGACCAGTACCTAGAGCCGGTTTGCAAAATAAAGCAACATAACTGTAACATAAAGGATGGTGTAATGTATGAAGGTGTTCACAAGACCCTTTGCAGTTCAAATGACAAAAAGAGCAGCATAGTGTATGTCATTCAGTACATGCTTTGATTTATTCTTGCATTGTTTACAGTCAAAACCAATTTTTTTCCTGTTAGTTTCACATTTTTGCATGCTTGTCATTCCATATTTAATATTGTATTGATTAAATTATAACTAAAGGTAAAACTTTGTTTTTTTTTAGTTGTGGAGTGGAGAGGGATTAGAACCCCTGTCAGTTTTTATTGCTGTCTGTGTCCCCGTTAGGGAGATTCCCCCTCTATTTGTCCTGTTTACTATTATCATTGAAAGTAAAAGTAAAAGAAAATCCCAAATGTTGGGTTGTCCCCAGAAAAGTAATAGACTCTTCCCCTGGGGACACTCATTCTGGTGATCTCGGGGTCCCCAAGGGATTCCCTTAATTTGCAGGGATTTCCTCTCACTTCCCGTTTGTCTATGGGAAAGGAAGTGAAGGGAAATCTCTGCAATGCGACAGAGATGGCAAAAAAAAATCAGATCAGGGGATATAACCCTCCGTTACTCTATCAGGGGTCTTCAAATGATGGCCCTCCAGTTGTTCAGGAACTACAATTCCCATCATGCCTAGTCATGTCTGTGAATGTCAGAGTTTTACAATGTCATGGGATGTGTAGTTCCCCAACAGCTGGAGGCCCGTAGATGGAAGATCCCTGCTCTATCCAAAATAAAAATAAAAAGTTTTGCCCATAGTTCTACTATTAAGTTAATTGTTGATCAGCCACTAGAGGGAGCAAACGCTCTGTTTGCATTCACTCCCATCAGCTTTCCTCCCATTACCCGCTGGGATGAGATGAATATGGCTGAATCGGTGTATATAAAGGGGGTGCGGGAAAACGCAATGCCAGTATTATTTCACAAGATTCCCCTAATAAAGATGTCTTCTGGTTCCACAGGTTCCTCCAATATCGCAGTATTCCTCGGCGCCATGGAGGAATTTGCGACTCTCACCTGCGTTCGCTTCATCCCACGCACCACGGAATCAGACTATGTGCAAATTACGGATGCTGGCGGGTATGTAAAAAATACTTCTCACCCCCCCCTTCCTTCCTTCTTTTTTTTTCAGATTTGAGTTGAATTTGGAGCCGGTACTCATTTTTATGCAGCTGCTCGAAATGTAAATGCACCTTTCTTGCAACCATGGTGGCCGTATTTAGTTGCGATGTCCGGGAATTGGCATTGCTCTGCTCTTCCAGTTGTATCGCCGTTCTCTTCATAGTCTTACCAGAGCTTGAGATCAAGTCGCAGACAGCCTCTGGCACAGAAAACCGTCTTCTTTATAGGGATATTTAGGCTTATTGCACCAAGAGATTTATTTCTGGTGAGACCCTTCTCTATGGGGTCTTCACATGTGTGGCTGTTGTTGGGGGTTTGACAGGTGGTGGTGCCTGCTGCCTGTGTTAACCCTCAAAATGTCACCGCAACAGTGTGCACTGCATGCAGTTCTGGCGTGGCCCTATTGAATGGGTCACATTTGGCACCAGTAGCACCCAATGAATGCGACACGACTTTTAACTGCTTACCTACCTGGGCAATTTTTTTTTACTTTTCACATACATAATACAATCTGCATTTTTAGAACCACCAAATATTTTCTGAAAGAAGATGCCCTGGAGAATAAAATGGTGGCTGTTGCAATTTTTTATGAAAGTTACTAGGTTTGCACCAATACCGGTATCGGTGCTGATACCAAGCATTTGCGTGAGTTATCAGTACTCGCCCAAATGCTCCCGAAACTGATACTTTGCAGTGCGATTTGCATAAATATAAAACGCACTGCAAGGAATCGCATGCAATTTGAACAGGAATGCGGTGCAATTCCTGTCTGAATGGCATGCGATTTCCCCCGACCGAGCCTGTGGTGGTGTATAGAAAGGGAATAAAGCATCAGCTAGTGGGCAGTTTAAAAAATGTTAGAACTCACATATCTGGCCACATGCAAAATAATCTACATAGGGGTCCCAGTCTGCCGATGACAGCAAATCAGGGCCGCTGGTGTTCACAGGGCTGGAGGAGATGTATAAGCGGTCCATCCCCAAGCTGAACCCCCAAACCCCCTCCTGGAACTTTTCCTGCAGCCCTGTGAGTACTTCCAGTTGCTCTGATTTGCTACCATGGGCGGACCGGGACACCTATGTAGATTAATTTGCATGTGGCCAGATATGTACTGTGAGTTCTAACATTTTTTAAACTGCCCACAAGGTGGCGCTTTAATCCCTTTCTATACACACACACACAGGAGGAATGGGAGAAACTGCACTCAAACACAATATAATACCCATTTTTTTCCGTAAGATATAAAATATGATGTTGCGCCAAGAAAGTTCCAAACACGTCAAGATTTAAAATTTTACAATATGAATTGGCACCAAGCTACGGTACCTAAAACTGTCCACAGGTGAGGCTTTTAAAGTGATTCTAAAGTTTTTTTGTCTTTTTTTATAATAATAAACATGTTATACCTACCTGCTCTGTGTGATGGTTTTGTACAGAGCAGCTCCTCTTCTTTTAAGGTCCCCTGCTAGCGGTCCTGGCTCCTCCTCCCTTTCGAGTCCTCCCAATAGCAAGCCTCTTGCTATGGAGGCACCTGAGCAGCCTCGCTACCGAGCCGCACTCCTGTAAATGGACATTGTCCATTCACATGCGAAGCACGGCTCAGCCCCACTCTCTCCTCATTGGTTCACTGGCTGTGATTGACAGCAGCAAGGGCCAATGGTTCCCACTGCTGTGTGAGCCAATGGGGGAAGAGAGACACGGTAAAGCTGATGCTCTTGTGCACATCACTGGATCAAGAACGGGCTCAGGTAAGTATCAAAGGGGCTGAGGGGGGAGCTGCACTCCCTGTATATACTCCCTGCATAGGTAAAATGCATTAAAGTAAAAAACATTTAAAGAACTTTAAAAGCCTTTACAGGTTATCAGTAAAACGCTGATGAGCGCAGTTGAGCGCTGATGCTAGAATTATTGTTGTCACATCAAGTTCATGGTGATAACTCCTATGTGTGATGCAATCACCATTTACATATGTGTGTCAAACCAATGTGCACTTTTGCATTGGTGTGGGGGGGGGGGGGAGTGTGGGTTTTTTTTTTTTTTTTATTTTATATAAATTTGTTTTTACACTTTTTTATTTTTCATTTAACTTTATTTCTATCTTAAGGGGTGAACAAGCACCTTGCGATAGCTTTGGGTGGTCACAGTTAGGTTTTCAGAGACATCAGGGGCCTATTAGATCCCTGATGTCCCTGATAGCCTATTAGATCCCTGATGTCCCTGATAGCCTATTATATCCCTGATAGCCTATTAGATCCCTGATAGCCTATTAGATCCCTGATGTCCCTGATAGCCTATTAGACCCCTGATATACCTGATAGCCTATTAGATCCCTGATATCCCTGATAGCCTATTAGACCCCTGATATACCTGATAGCCTATTAGACCCCTAATAGCCTATTAGATCCCTGATGTCTCCCCTGGCGTTTAAAGCATCTGATCAAGCACAGATCATGTTTAATCAGATGCTTCCTTAGCTGTACCGGCCAGGCCAAGATCGCTCTAAAGCCAGAAGTGACAAAATCCTTGTCGCTGATGGGGGATGAGGGATCATGGCTGCAGCAGCCCTGACATACACTGTTCCCTAGACTTAAATGTGATTGGCTACTGAATGCAGCACTTGGTTCATCACCCTTTGCAATGACATAATAATATTGTTATCTCCCGTTCCTCACAGATGTTGGTCCTATGTTGGTAAGCAAGGAGGAAGTCAAGCCCTTTCGGTGACGAGCAGCTGTATGGTCCAAGGCTCCATCCAGCACGAGCTGAACCACGCTCTGGGATTCTTCCACGAGCAGAGTAGGAGTGACCGTGACGACTACATTAATATCATATACAGCAACATCAAGCCAGGTATCCGACTGGATGATATCATTACACTATCGTTACAAACAATTTCATAGCTGTTCATCCATAGAAACTGCATGTAAATTTGAGGCAACAATCAAATGTTCTCAGACTACAGCATATTCTCTGCAGATCAATTGTGTGAATGGGGAAAGTACTACATTGTAGCCACAAGATGGCGCTGAGTATGATAGGAAATAAATATGCTCATCAGCCCCACCCAGTGGCTATTATGCAGAATTCTCCTTCATTTACTTATTCAGTCTACAGGGAATATAGCCTGAGAACATTAAATGTTGTACAAAATAAATTTAGAGGCAGTTTTGATGGAGGATAAGCTATGCATTTTTTAAGCAGTGCATTTTGAAGGCGGTGTGGGAAATGGGTGTGGAACGTGGGTTTTCCGCACTGCGTTCTGGTGCGAACAAGCCCTTAGAACATATTTTAGTTCACAAAATACAAATTCTCCCTTTCATACATCTAGTCTGTGAAAATTCATGTTTTAGCTACTGTGAGCAGCATAAGTCGTAGTTTTTGGGTCACTTTCATAAATGAGGGTCTTAAAGGGGTCATAAAAGAGGATCTTCTGTCAATTTTTAAAAAATGAAGTCAGCCGCTACAAATACTGTAGCTGCTGACTGCTAGTAAAGAGACATTTGGGATCAGGGATCCAGCACGGTCCTCCCCCTGGGCCAGGTCTTCACCAGTCTTAAGGTCCTGGATACCGCCATGTTTAAAGTGGGAAGCCAGCATTGACCTCCTGCAGCTTCAAAGCTAGGTCCTCACTGCGCATGCGCGAGCCGCGCTGTGCTGCGCGAATGGTCCCACAGCCTCTTGGGACCTGTGAGGTGTGGAAATGGGTGCAAGTACCTGCCAGAAATAGGTACTCGTTCCCTAACCCTAAAAAAAAAAGAAAGCATGCAAGGTGGGGATCAGTGAAACTTGGCGAAATCCTGCTTTAAAGTGGAACTCCAGCTTACAATTTTTAGGCCACACTCGGTGGCAAAAGCACCACTTTCAAGGGCGTTTGACTTTTTTCTGCCTCTAAATGCCAAACTATGTTAGCCCATGCGTCCATGCAGACATCGCCATTTAGAGGCAGAAAAAAAACATCACTTGTGTTCAGAAGAGGTACATTCGGGCAGGAAAAACAGCAAACGCACATTAACGATAGACGCGTTTGCTCATTCACAAGATGAGTGTTTTGGCAGAAAAAAGACCCAATACTCCCAAACACGCCTAAGCACTAGGTGCGTTCATTCATAAATTAATTTTTAGGCCAATTGAACAAATTAATGCCCGAAACTAAATGCATCTAATCACATTTGCAAATTGTGGCTTTAGTTGCATTTTTTACGTTGTTTTTCTCTTGCCTGGAGAAAAAACATTCAAAAGAGCGTGGAAGGTTTGAAATGTCAGTCTAGCTTTTATATCTATGTGTGCTTGAGAGATTTCTCCTCACTTCCTGTCTCAGTGACTACACAGGAAATGGTAGAAATTTCCCCATTAGTACAAGGAAACCGAGGCTCAGTGATATTTTATAACTCCTTTTTTGGAAGGATGCTAGCTTGCTGTATGTTTCCTTTCTTCCTCATGCACACTGGGCATTTAGCCATGGGTGGAGGGCAAAGGCGCATCTTCCAGCCTGGCTCCCAGCAGCCTGTCAAAGATCTGACATCTGCTGCTGCTGAACGGACGGTGCACCAACCAATATGTACATTTGGGGCAGTATGTGCCCAGGGATGAATGCCCAGAATACAAGCAGTCTGCATTTCAGGCATTCCTCCCTGGGCATATACTACCCAAAACAGAAGTACTGCTGAGGGCACTGCCCAGCCACATCCCAGCTGTCAGACTCTCATAGACCTTTACAGCCTGTGTGCCTATGCCCTCTGCCCGATGCTAAATGCCCAGTGTGCATGAGGCCTAATACTGTTTGTGTAAATATTGCTGACTCTATATTTGCTTTGAGTCTTTGAACCTTTGATCATCATGGCAGCCAGGCAACTAGCATTTTAAGGATGTGAGCAATAAAAAGGCAGCCCATATTTTTGCGAAGGTTTCCTTTTAACATAAATGAAGTGAAATGCTATATAATATTACAGCCGCAAATTTTGTCTCCTTCAGGGACCGAGAATAATTTTCAGAAGTTCGACACATTGAACCAGGGCATAGAATACGACTACGGCTCCGTCATGCATTATCCAAGGTACAAATGGGGACATTTCAAAGACATAGCAAACAACTTTCACTTTCCACTTTGCATTTGCCGGAAATACAGTTTTTATTCTTAAACTCCTGCGATATCCATGTAGGAGGCACAGTCAGATCAATAAAATGGAATCAATTCTGATTCATCGCACTCCAATAGGCTCCTTAAAGTTTATTTAAACCCAAAAACATAAAATATTGCAGATTACCAGTCGTCAGATGCTTTTTCCTTTTTTTTAGGATCATTCCTTTATTTTTGTATACCTTCTCCCGCAGCAAAGCGCTTGCTATAATATATCTGCTTTTAATTGAACATGTGCAAGATTAAAAAACAACCATACAACCTTCGATCCATCTATGGGCAGACTGGTTGTACTGAAGTCAATCCATCGATCAACTTCAGCACAACCAGCCTGTTTGATTGTTTGCATGCGATCACTGCTGGCGGCTATATCAGTCAGTAGTGATCATTGTATTCTATCAGTGGGGAGATCTCCCCATGCTCCCTGCTGGCAGAACACAAGAGCGCTGCGGGAGAGATTCCCCCCATCAACACTGACTGGGAACAGAAAAACACAGTATGAAACAATTTCATGAGAAATAGATTCCAGGGCTGTGTATGGATTATTTTTGGAGAATAAGGATATTGTATAGTTCAATCCTAAGGTCACTGACTTTATAGTGTTTTCACCTGTTTTCACCTGCAGGGGGTGCTGCAGGAAAAGTCAAGGGTTACGGCTCCTAGTTTTTGTATAAAGCGAGAGTTGGGAGGCATCTGGAAAGCTTTTCTTTTACCTAGAGCAGTGGTCTCCAAACTGCGGCCCAGGGGCCGGAAGCGGCCTTTTGCTTGCCTTGATCTGGCCCTTGGAACACTATTTCTTTTTTTTTTTGGAACACTATTTCTCCCACTGATATGAGGCATTATTCCTCTTACTGACACCATCGATGGGGCATTATTCCTCCACTGACACCATTGATGGGGCATTATTCCTCTCACTGACACCATCGATGGGGCATTATTCCTCTCACTGACACCATCGATGGGGCATTATTCCTCTCACTGACACCAACGATGGGGCATTATTCCTCTCACTGACACCATCGATGGGGCATTATTCCTCTCACTGACACCATCGATGGGGCATTACTCCTCTCACTGACACCATCGATGGGGGATTATTCCTCTCACTGACACCATTGATGGGGCATTATTCCTCCACTGACACCATCGATGGGGCATTATTCCTCTCACTGACACCATCGATGGGGCACTATTCCTCCACTGACACCATCAATGGGGCATTATTCTTTTCACTGGTACCATTTTCTACTCAAAGTTCGGCCCCCCTAAGGTCTAAAGGGCAGTAAACTGGCCCTTTGTTTATAAAGTTTGGAGACCCCTGACCTAAAGCCCCCCTTTTAGCTAAAGCTATGATAATGGAAGGATGTATGTAAAATATGTTTTTATTTGCTTCTAGTTCTGCTTTCTCCATTGAGGGCATCTCTCCCACCATTGTCCCGAAACCAAATGCCTCCACCCCCATTGGACAGCGTTATGGACTTAGCAACTTGGATGTTGCCAAAATTAACAAGTTATATGATTGCGGTAAGAAAACGCAGGATTCATAGAGCTCTACAAATCCAAGGGGGGGGGGGGGTCACTATTTCTCAATCACACACCTTGATTGAACGTGGAGCATAATATAAAATCCAATCATCCCTCTGTATGTGAAGAGTCTGATTCTTGCTGTTGCCGATATACTGCTCTGTTTTGCTTTTTTTACCGACAACCACTTTGAATTCCTAACAATTTATCTTTTATAGGTCTCTGCCGAACATTGCTCTCCAGTCCTTCAGGATCCTTAACGTCTTCCAACTACCCCAATAATTATCCCGCTGCCAGCAGCTGCTTGTGGCTCATTCGTGTTCCATCAAACCAGGTAAGGCCCACAATTCTGAGTATCCAAGGGTTGAAAAGTTATTACTAAAAGCTGAACTAAACTCATTCAGGGCCAGTTCACAGCAGGAAACCTGCATTCCGTGTGCGATTCCCACACCGCGTTCAAAACGCACTGCAGTTACCACCTTCAGTAGGTGTCAGCGCTAGGTTACCGACACCCCAAACGCAATTCGCAAGTGCAGTGCGTTTGCCTACATTGGATTGCATCGTACAGCGTTACCATGTGATCCGGTTGCTGTGCATTTTCTAAAGTATGCCCTATGTTTGGTGCAGTCTGGCACAATTTCAGCCCATTTAAATGAAATAGTAGGGGGTGGGGTGGTTTAAAGTGATTTCTTAACAAAATCAAGCATGAAGACACAGATGGAAGGGGGAGTTTGCTGTGAATATAAAAATGTAATGAAATGGCGTTTTCAGTTTGCAGAGCTCAGATACAGTTTAGTTCCCTTTTAACCACTTGCCGACCTCGGCTACAGCACAATCCTCCGGTTCTCCATCCATGTTCATCAGTACCGCATACCAGTGCTGCCTCTTGAGTGCCCACCAGTGCTGCCTCTTCAGTGCCTACCAGTGAAGTCTCATCAGTGCCTATTAGTGCAGCCTATCAGTGCCCACCAGTGAAGTCTCATCAGTGCCTATTAGTGCAGCCTATCAGTGCCCATCAGTGAAGGAGAAACATTACCTGTTTGAAAAATTTTATAACCGAAACAAAGAAAAACCTTTTTTTTCCCACATTTTTGGTCTTTTTTCATTTGTTTAGCAAAAAAAGCAAACCGAATGGTGATTAAATACCACCAAAAGAAATCTCTATTTGTGTGGAAAAATGATAAAAATGTCCTATGGGTACAGTGCTACATGACAAAATTGATGAAAATTGGCCTGGGCCAGAAGAGGGTGAAAATGCCGGGTAGGCAAGTGATTAATAACAGAGCGATTCAAGAAGCCAAATGCCCAAGGTTTCCTCCTCCTGCTGACTTCTCTTTCTTCTTCCAGGTCTTCCTGCAATTCCTTGCCTTTGATGTCCAGGCCTCAGCCGGTTGTCCATTTGATTACCTGAGGATCTACGATGGGCCCACCACGTCCTCCCCAGTGTTATTGGACAGAGCCTGTGGAGCCGGCCAGCTACCCCCCATGATCTCTACATCCAACAAAATGCTCCTTGAATTTGTCAGTGACAACAGCACTGAGGCCACTGGATTCAAGGCTTCATACAGCACTGGTAAGGGGAACACAGCAGAGCAGATCTTTATCGGATTTTATGATGTAAAGTTCTGAAATTTAATATAAGGGTAACTTAAGGCTTATTCACACAAGCTTTAGTCCCTGAAGAGCAATCCACGGTTGGATCACTGTTCAGAGAGCACCTGACTGGCGGTAACTAGGCGTAGTATCATTGTGTCGCCTCCTCACTGCCTGCTTTAACCCTTTGAATCCTCTGACCGCTTGAATGGGTCACGCTTGGCAGGTGCTACACCCACCAAAAGTGACAGAGGTATAATTCCTGCCACAGCCGCAAAGCATGTGTACACCCCCGGCCTCTGCCGCTAAAGGGGGTGAGGTTAGGGGAGCTGTAAAAACACAGCTCAACTGCATGGCATTACCACCTCACAACAACTATTATCAACAAGTCCTTATGGAGAGCTTTACATAGGCTGAAATTGCATAGCTCCCTATGAGATGTTAGCTGTCACCATCCTGGCCACTGGTGTCACAGGTAGGGATAAGCATGCAGATCTGGAGCAGCAGAATGAAGTCAGTGCACCTAATTCTATACTTATTCTGTATCAGTGACTCAGAAAATGCTGCCATGGAATCAGATCAGCCAGAAAACTGGAATTTTCAGAAGGAGAGGTCAGCGGCGGTGACCAGCATATTATATCAGTAAGGTCTCATGCACACAGGGTGTTTTTTTTTTTCCTCTCTCGGGCAACTTTTCTCTAGTGGAGGAAAACGCAGTTTTACAAATGCACCTAAAGCACCTTTTGTATGCATTTATGCACATTTGTGTGTTTGGCGAATTCTAGCCAAGAAAAAAGGGAATTAACGTGCAATTGTGCCTAAATGCGCCCAGCCTTAATGTGCGCTTATGCCGTCCAAACACACCTCTTCTGAATGTGCAAGTGATGGAGGGGGTTCTGCCTCTAAACACCGATGTGTGCATGGACAATTGGACATCAGGGCTAACATAGGGGGGCGTTTAGAAATAATAATAAAAACATCCAACGCCTGTAAAAGAGAGTTTTTTGTTGTTATTTGATGTCCTGTGTGTATGAGGCCTAAAGATTTCCTATAAAAACGCTTGCCGACCGCCCTAAGGCTCCATTCACACCTGGGCGTTTTCAGCTCCAAAAACGCTCAAAAGAAACACTTCCAAAATGCCCAACAAGTAAAACCCCATTCATTTAAATGGCCCCTGTTCACATCTGAGCGTTTTGCAAAACGCCTGTAGCTGAAAAAAGTACATGAGCTTCTTTTTGGGCTGATTACCAGCGTTTTTGATAGATGTCAATGAAAAACGCCTGAAAAAATCGCGGTAAAATCGCGGTAAAAATCGCGGTAAAAATCGCGGTAAAATCGCGGTAAAAAAACGCTACGCTCAAGTGTGAATGCAGCCTAAGGCACTTATCCTGCTGCAAGGCGACCTCGCTGCACAGGATCGCACACAGGTGCATCTCAGAAAATTAGAATATCCTCAAAAAGTTCATTTTATTTCAGTAATTCAATTAAAAAGTGAAACTCATATATGCATGAAGTGCTGTAGAATTTCCTGGTAGAAGGGCTGCGCTGACTTTGGACTTGATAGAACACAGTGGAACAACACCAGCAGATGACATGGCTCCCCAAATCATCACTGACTGTGGAAAATTTTGCATTTCATTTGGAAATCCTGGTCCCGGAGTCTGGAGGAAGAGAGGAGAGAATCCAAGTTACATGAGGTCCAGTGTGAAGTTTCCACAGTCAGTGATGATGTGTATTTAGAGAGAGAGACATTTCCCCAAAGAGTTATGCCTCGTACACACGCAACGATTATCGGCCGACCGATCGTCCGACTTTTGTCCAGAGTGGTGTTTTGTTGGTTGGAATGTGCCTAGACTTACTTTCTTCTCTGAGCATGCCCAGTCTTGCTCATCAGATTTTTGTCTGCCGAAATCTGTGCTGACTGACGGAAAATCGGCCGTTGTTTTGACGGCCAACAAAAATTTTATAGCCTGCACACCAGATTTTTTTCGGCCGAAAAGTCGGAGTCGGTTGTCGGAAGCATCATACTAACAAGCCGAAAATCGGCCGATCGGACATTGGCCGAAAATTCATGGCCAATTATCGACGCGTGTGCACGGGGCTTTAGATCTGTTTTAGCACAAAATGGCCGCTTAGCTCCCCCTGTTGGCTCCGCCCTTTTCTTATCTGGGAACACATTGTTGCGGTCATTTTTGGAATGTCTGCAATGTCCTTACCAAAAATAAAGACTGCTTTATATTTCATTGGGTTCTAATTGCAATCAATATATCCTTCATTTTTTTCTATCTCATCTCTGATTTGTTTAATACTTCTGGTTTTATTGGATTACATTTCAGCAATTTTTATTTTCCTTATTTTAGTGACCTGCGGCTCAGTGCTGAGCAACCCAATGGGAACATTCTCTACTCCCAACTACCCCTCTAACTATCCTGCCTATATGGACTGTACCTGGGTATTGGCGGCCCCGATTGGTTATCAAGTGAGTACCCAAAATGGCGGGTATAGAAACCTTAGCAATGTACTTTTTTATTTTGGTCTTATTTGGTGTGGAGCTGGTGAGGGGCTTTCTGTAGCATGGAGACACCTTGTTTTAAATGCGTATTTTATATATCCGGTTTTTGCAAAAATAATGAAAACGTGCAAACCTAAATATTAAAGCTGGCTTCACATATATGCAAGCTGGATGTGTTTTAAACCGTAGTAAATTCGCATGACATGTGACTGTGACCGACTCTCAATGGAGCCGGTTTACACATGTCCAGGGCAACGGCTATGCCGTTTCAAAAAGGGTCCTGTGCGTTTTTTTGTCCAGTTCAGGTGCGAATTCAGGGAACAAATGATGTGATCATAAGATATCCTGTTCCATCATGTCCTTCAAAGGAAAGAGTATAGAGTAGCCATTTTCAACCAGGTTTCTGTAGAACCATAAGGTTCTTCCATAGGTTTCTAGGGGTTCATTGAACAATAAACAGCTTATGTCTCCCAGACGAGTAACCATTGACACCAATGATCATTTTAACTATTTGTAAAGGGTAGTTTCCTCCCAATGACCACCACTATAAGGAATATTTTTCTCATTGACCACCAATGTAAGGAGAATTCTTCCCACTGGCCACCAATGTAAGGAGAATTCATCCCATGGGCCACCAATGTAAGAAGCATTCCTCCCATTGACCACCAATGTAAGGAGCATTCCTCTTACTGGCCACCAATGTAAGGAGAAATCTTCCCACTAACCACCAATGTAAGAAGTATTCTTCCCACTGACCACCAATGTAAGAATTCATCCCACTGACCACCAATGTAAGAATTCATCCCACTGACCACCAATGTAAGAAGCATTCCTCCCACTAACCACCAATATAAGAAGTATTCTTCCCACTGACCACCAATGTAAGAATTCATCCCACTGACAACCAATGTAAGGAGAATTCTTTCTACTGGCCACCAATGTAAGGAGCATTCTTCTCATTGACCACCAATGCCAGGAGCACTCTTCTCAGTGACCACCACATTAATGTACCATGAGCTGTAGATATAGTAAATAATAGTAGGGGTTCCCTGAGACCAGAAAGATATTCCTCCATGTTAAAAAGATTAAGAAAGGCTGATGTATAGGAATTTTATGTTTTCATTCCATTACAGATCTCTTTAAATGTGACCGACTTCAACCTGGAGTACAGGAGCACCTGCACTTATGACTACATGCTTGTTTTCAATGGACCAAAGACCACCTCCCCATTAATGGGAAAATTTTGCGGCAAAAGCACCATACCTACCTTAACCTCCACAGAAAATACCCTTGTTATTCAGTTTCACAGTGATGACTCCATTCAGCTCAAAGGGTTCTTCGCCAAATATGCCTTTGGTAAGTATATCAGAAAGGATTTATGAGATAGGAGACACGTCTTATGTGGGGTATTTTATCCATTATTAGTAAAAGGAAGAGATTATAATTAAAGGTCAAGGCCAGCCAAAGTCGTTTTTTATTTTTTATTTTGGAAAGAGTGGAAGATTTAGTGCCACTATTAGGTTTTTATTGCTCTCAGTGTCCCCCTTGGGGAGATTTTCCCTCACTTCCTGTCAAGACAAGAAATTCTGCTTCAACAAGCAGTACTGGGGGCCCTGTATGCAGATAGAATACTATTAGAACATAAAGGGGTTGATTTACAAAAGACATTTAGGCTGTTCACTTTGCAAGGGAAGTTGCACTTAGCCTACTTGCCTTTAGTAATTCAACCTCAAAGTGTGACTGATTTAGGTGTGTGCAAACCCTAACAATTAATGACTCTTATTTGCTCCCTTTTGGTCTGTTAAATTACCCATTCCAACCATTCCTTTTGCAAAAAGTTCCTGTTGATTTTGCCAGAAATCTTGGCAGCTGATAACTTCCTGTAGAACAGCCATTCTTAAATAGGGTTCCATGGAACCCATGGGTATCTCCAGAAGTTTCTAGAGGTTCCTTGAGCTTTGGAACGTTGGTTGACCTTCCATTTGATGATGCCTCCATAGATCTAGGGTCACTGCGACTTGGCAGAGCCAGCTGCAGGATATCAATGATCTTTTTTGCTTTCTTTAAGGGGGGCATTCGGACCACCTCTGTAAGGAGCATTCCTTCCATTGACCACCAATGAAAGAGGCATTTTTATCACTAACCCTCAAAAACTGGTTTTAGCAAGGCTTTCCCTGAGACCTAAAATTGATTTCAAAGGTTCCTCAAAAAGTTGAGAAAATCTGCTCTAGACTCTGCCTGTGTGCAGTCTCCTGAGTTACATCGTTCTCATTTATCTCTATGGACTTCAGAACCCCCTACCCTCTATGCCAGCCATTCTCAACCTGGGTACCTCTATTACAGTGGTCTCCAAACTGCGGCCCTTTGTTTCTATCTGGCCCATGGATCCCTATTCCATCCAAAACTGACACCAATGATTGGGCACCATTCCTCCCACTCACACCAGTGATGGGGCACCATTCCTCCCACCAATGATGGGGTACTTTTCCTCCCACACACACACCAATGATGGGGTTCAATTTCTCCCACAGACAGCAATTATGGTGTGCTATTCCTCCCACTGATACCAACAATAGGGCACGATTCCTACCACTGATATGAACAATAGTGCACTATTCCTCCCACTAATACCAACAATAGTGCACTATTTTTTCCCACTAATACCAACAATAGGGCATTATTCCTCCTAGTAAAACCAATTAAAGGGTATTATTTACTCTTACTGGTGCATTTTCTACTCCCACTGGTCACAGCCCGGCCCCCCTAAAGTCTGAAGGAGTTTGGAGACCCCTGCTCTATACGTTGTTAGGGGTTCATTGAGCTGTGGGTGATTGGCCTCCCTTTTGATGGTTCCTGCATCGTTCTGAAGCCAAAGCCATTTTGGCATGACATCAGCAATGTTTTATTCTGTCTGTAAGGGTGTCTGCAAATTTATTTCAAGGTTTCCTCTTGATTAAAAAGGTTGAGAAGGCTGCTCTATGCGATGGAGAAGGGAAGGTTTCTATTGTCCCGGCATTAGGTAACAACATTGCTCCTCCATATTTACAATATGGCGATTGAAGGTTGTCATGCAAGGACAGGAAGTATGTTACTGGCAGGATCACAAGGTGAAAAAAAATCCTAAAAAAGAAAACCAATGAAGCCACCACGTCTAAGGACTAGGACGCTACAATATATAATTGTGTTTCTGGATTTCGATATGCTTTAATTTATTTATTCTGTAGGCATCATTTGTGCCTTACAGCTGTAGCACAATACTAGATGTTAGCAGAAGGAGCTATAGGTGAAATTAGAGGTTACAGCTCCTAGTCTAGGTAAACCCAGTGGGATCCTCTATTGAGCTATAAATACCTGTTCATATCTGGAACGCCTTCTTGCTTTTATTTAACATTTGATCAATACTCTGAATCTCTTTTTATGTTTTCATTCTAGTAAAACAAAAATAAGAGGAGGAAGCCGAATCTATCAGAGAAGATATACTGCAATTCAAGTTTTGGTTTTATTTGTTATTTATACATGCGTACTCCTGGTTGTGTTCGTATGTTGATAATTAAACTGTAATGTGATTTTTAAGAGATTTAATAAAAATCAAAAAATTAAATGCTATACATTTGTGATGGTGCACCATTGTCTTTGCTTAAATTTCTCTTACTCTGTCATGTAACTTAGCCAGACTGAGGGCCAATTCACACTATGTGGTGTGACAGATGTTTTACCGCATGGTAAAACATCTGTCACTGCAGGGACACACAGGAAACAATTTTTTCCTGTGTCCCATTAACACTGCAACACAGCCTAGTGCTGCACTAAAATGCAGACATGCTGTATTTTATCGGAGTGCACTGGGCAGCACAGTGCCTTGCCCAATATTGCAGTGAATGAAGTGTATGTTTTGTACACTTTAAATAAAGCTGGTACAAAACAAAAAAGGGACGGTGCAGTACGCTGAATCATGCACCATACTGCCCCCTAGCCAGCTGGCAACGTAGAGCAGGCAGAGCGCTGAATGTATGAATTCCCCCTGAGATATTTACATTTAGTGTGAGTACCATTAAGAAGGTCATACACACATGGATTCCTTTTGTTT
Source organism: Pelophylax lessonae (assembly GCF_965119305.1). NCBI lineage: Eukaryota > Metazoa > Chordata > Amphibia > Anura > Ranidae > Pelophylax > Pelophylax lessonae. Next base: position 41,329,815 of record NC_138777.1, on the reverse strand, counting down.
TCACCCAGCTCCATGGATAAAAGACAAAAGCCAGTCCACATGGCTTTGTGGAGCCGTGTAAGGCAGCCTTTAGATTTGCTGAAAACATGATTACCTGATATGATTGATGATTGTCAACTGTGTTGTATTTATTCTTGGGGCAATCTATGGCAGCCTGTGTGCCATCTAGTGGCCAAATAGAGGTGGTGAAAAAGTTTACAGCCAATGTACTATTGTTGCACCCTAATAGTAGAAATGAGTGCTTAGTCTATTAGCCACTTAACCACTTGCCGACTGCCTAACGCCGATCTACGTCGGCAGTCAGCCCCTCACAGGCAAAGTGACGTAGGGCTACGTCACTAGCTTGTGAGGGTCTAGGGAGCGAGCGCGCGCCCCGGAGGCGCGCTCCCGCGTGGTCACGGACCCCCCCCGCGCGTGTGACCAGCGGACCCGATGTCCGCCGGTCACTCGGCGATCGGCGGGGGAGAGGGAGAATGTCAGGCAGCTTGTGTAAACAAGCCACCTGTCATTCTCCTCGCTGTAAAGACACTGATCAAACGGATCTAGTATGTAGATCCGTTGATCAGTGTCCTTACAGCTCAAGCCACAGCCAATCACAGTAGAAAGCACGCCCCTAGGGATACACACAGCCCCTCCCTCCCAAATAAAGTTAACCCCTTCACAACCAGTGTATTTTTACAGTAACAGTGCATATGTATAGCACTGATTACTGTAGAAATGTCACTGGTAACCCCAAAAGTGTCACAAATGTCAGTCAAGGGTCCGATCTGTCCGCCCCAATGTCGCAGTACCGCAAAAAAAATCGCAGATCGCCGCCATTACGCGTTAAAAAAAAACAACAAAAATGACAAAAATCTTTCCCTTTGTTAGTAAACGCGATAACTTTTGCGCAAACCAATCAAAATACGCTTTTTGCGATTTTTTTTTACCAAACATATGTAGCATAAAACAAATTGGCCGAAAATTTAAAAAAATTTTGATTTTTACTTTTTTTTTGGGGGAATTTCATATAAAAAAATGTGAAAAATATTGTTATTTTTGCAAAATTGACGCTCTTTTTTTGTTTATAGCGCGTGATCAAAAAATCGCACAGGTGATCAAATACCACCAAAAGAAAGCTCTGTTTGTGGGAAAAAAAGGACGTCAAATTCGTTTAGGTACAGCGTCGCACGACCGCGCAACTGTCCGTTAAAGTCACGCAGTGCCGAATCGCAAAATACCCCCTGGTCAGGAAGGGGGTAAAATCTTCCGGGGCTTAAGTGGTTAAAGCGGAGTTCCAGTCTTTTTTGTGTTTATAAAAGTCAGCAGCTACAAGAAGTGTATCTCACCTGTCCCAGGATCCAGCCATGTGGTCACCCAAACCACCGCTTGTTTCCCTCTCCCCATCCCAGCGCTAGCATTACAACTGTGGGCGCCCGGCTGAGACAGCTTGGAAGTGGGTACATGTCAAAACTAGGTACCCGCTCCCCCCCAAAAAAAGTTGCATGCCAAATGTGGCATAGGAGGTGGAGAGGCATGCTTAAAGCGGAACTTCCTCTTTTGGGTGGCCTTTTTCTCACATTTGTTGTTTAGAAGTAAAAATAATTTTTTTTGTGCTAGAAAATAGAATATAAAATATGTTTTTGCTATAAAAAAAAAAAAAAAAAAAAACGACCCTAAAGAATAAAATGGTGCTCATTGCAATGTTTTACGTCGGACTGTATTTGTCACACCGTCTTTCAAACGTAATTTAAAAAAAAAAAAAATAGTTCCACCCAAATTCTTTTTTTTTTAGAAAAAAATACCCCTAGAACAGTCAGGGCTAGGGCATTTAATAGCCTCTGATCTGTCCCCTGTTTAGCTTACCTGCTAAATTAAATACTTACCTTGTAAATTTCCTGTCCAGTGCTGCCATCTGCGGTGTGGGCAGCTGAAGCCGCAGTGTGCCTCTTCCTGGATGTCGGAGTCCCAGAATGCCATGCCTCGTCACTTCCGGGGCAAGCGCGTCATCCCGCGGCTGGTTCTGCGCATGCCCAGAAGCTGTTCTCATTCATTCAGCAGGGAATGACGCGCCTGAACTGGAAGTGACGAGGGACACCGGTGCAGGCGCATTGACACCTGGGATTGATGACACTCATCTCCCAGGAGTCAATGCAAAGAAGGAAGTGACGTCGGCGGCCGCAGAAGGAGGAAGTGTCAGGAAGGTAAGTTAATTTTCATTAAAAATAAAGGTAAGAGAAACAAAAAAAAAAAATTATTATCCAATTCTTTTTCAGGATGTTTTCATGTAACTGATGCTGTAAACTTAAAAATGAGGGTGGAACTCCGCTTTAATGAGTTAAAAACAAATACTATAATTACCCCAATTTTTTGTGTATATTGGGAAAGATGAAGTTACCCTGAGTAAATTGATACCCAACATGTCATGCTTTAAAATTGCGCACGCTCGTGGAATGGCGCCAAACGACAGTACTTAAAAAAACTCCATAGGTGACTCTTTAAATTTTTTTTACAGGTTACCTGTTTAAAGTTACAGAGGAGGTCTTGCCCTAGAATTCTCACTCTCGCTTTAACGATCTGGCACCAACAACCATGCCACATTCAAAGTCATTTAAATACCCTTTATTCCCCATTCTGATGCTTGGTTTAAATTTCAGCAAGTTGTCTTCACCACGTCTAGATGTCTAAATGCATTAAGTTGCTGCAATGTGTTTGGCTGATTAGCAATTAGTGTTACCAAGCAGTTGAACAGGTGCACCTAATAAAGTGGCCGGTGAGTGTATATCTAACCTTCTAGTAATGTTGGTGTATATAACACGCGCCGGGCCCCAGTATATGAAGGATCAAATGGCGTATGTTCTATTCCCCGTTTTAAGATATATAATCAGAATTCATCCCCAAAGCATTACATGCTGTCAATGAAGAAACCAGGTGATCCTTCCAAAGATCCATTCACTTTCACATCACAGCCTCCCTCTACATTACAGTGCCCCTTCACAGTGCAGTCCCCTTTACGTCACAGTGCCCCTTTACATTAATGTAACTGGGACTACTCTGTAAAGGGGGCACTGTAATGTAAAGTGGGGCTGCGATGTAAAGGGGGCACTGTAATGTAAAGTGGGGCTGTGATGTAAAGGGGGCACTGTAATGTAAAGTGGGGCTGCGATGTAAAGGGGGCACTGTAATGTAAAGTGGGGCTGTGATGTAAAGGGGGCACTATAATGTAAAGGGGACACTGTAATGATTAGAGTCCCCCTTTTATTACAGTGCCACTAGCAACCCTGCACAGGACTCCTACCTTTGGCAGGGCAGAGGCTGTGATTACTCCAGGTGTCCTCTCCTGGCTCACCCACCCACCCAACGATGTCATCCTATCAGCAGGGCAGGGGGCGGGAGAAACTCTCCATTCTGCTCTGCAGCTCCTCCTGCCCCCTGCCCTGCTGATTGAATGACATCATCGGCCGGGTGGGCGGAGATGCTGGGAGAGGATATGCAGGCATGGTCACACAAAAGGAGATGAGCGGCGACCGCGGTCTGCACGGGTCTGTCGCAGTCACTACTCATCTCCTGCTGTGCAGCCCGGTCATCAACAGGCTGTGGACCATCACAGGTCCAGGCCCCGGGGTTGGGGACCCCTGCACTATAGGACCAAGACAGAACCGCAGTGCCATTTACAGAGAACTTCTAGAACGGGGGCTTCAACCATGTATCATGTTCTATACACACATGAGCATAGCCAGTCCCGCCTCAGGCATATGAACTAGAAATCCCATCAAAGGGAATAATGTTATCTTCAAAGTCTGTGCGAACTTCAAACCAGGAGAGCCCAGGAATGGCGGCAGGAGGGAAAAAGGTGTTCAGGTGGCTGTAGAGTCACTCAGATCATTTTTACATCATAGAGCATTGGCGGCACCATAAAATTATACCAGGATCATGGCTGCAGCCCGAGGACATGCAGGTATATCCTAGGGTCTGGAAATGGTTAAAGCCCCCTAAAGTCTAATCTGAATGGACACACAGAGCAGCGGCTCGGGTGTCCCCATAGCAAGCTGCTCACTGTGGGGGCACTCGGCAGGAGAGAGGGAGAGGCCAGGGGACCCAAGAAAAAGGAGGATCTGGGCTGCTCTGTGCAAAACCAACTACACAGAGCAGGTAAGTATAACATGTTATTGGTATTTTTAAATGAAAAAACTGAGTCTTTAGTATCACTTTAAATAGTTTTATTTTGGTAATAAGACAAATAAATCCACTGACAAGAGTTATAAAGATATAGATTTTTATCATTTCCTGAAATGAAAAAACCAACAAGATCCTATAATAAAAATCACAAAGCAGTGTTATTTCCGCACATTTTCCTGTTTCCGCACTTAAGAAAGTTGCATATCTTCATTCTTCCAGCAGTGGCAGTGAGCAGTCCTTACATTATACTGAAGGGGTGTCACATGAGCACCGTCCGGTGCTGGAATACTAAAGAAGGGCTTATTCACATCATGTCCATCGAGCTGCATTTTGCTGCACACCTCCACACATATATAGTATGAGCAGAGCCGGTACAGGGGGGGGTTGAAGGGACAGGGTGCCCTGAGCTGTAACATCAGCAGGGACTCCGATGCACAGGGCAGGCGACTCCAATTGCCGCCTGACACCCGCGATCGCTCCCCACTGAGAGAGAACAACGGTCAGCTATTGTAAACACAGCTGACCGTTCTTCTCCCTGGAATGATCACAGAGCGCCTCTGATCCTTCTATATAGGATCACAGGTCTCTGTGATCATTTCACGCCCCCATACAGTTAAAAACACACCCCTTGATCACCCACAGTGTTAACCCCTTCCCTGCCAGTGTCATTAGTACAGTGACAGTGCATATTTATAGCACTGATTACTGTAGTAATGTCACTGGTCCCCCCAAAGGTGTCAAAAATGTCAGTCAGGTGTCCAATCTGTCCGCTGCAATGTCGCAGTCCCGCAAAAAATGACAGATTGCCGCCATTACTAGTGAAAAAAAAAAAAAAAGAAAAAAACAATAAAAATTACATAAATCTTTCCCGTAGTTAGTAGACGCGATAACTTTTGCGCAAACCAACCAAAAATATGTAGCAGAAAACAAATTAGCCCAAGATGTTAAAAAATTTAGATTTTTAAATGTTTTCTATTGAATTTGTATTGTTTTAAATATATTCTTGTTTTGAAACGACATTGACTGTTATATTACACCCGGGACGGGGACGGGATTGGGGATGGGGGGGCGCAGTTTGCCATCTTCGCCCTGGGCACCAAATGACCTTGTCCCAGCCCTGAGTATGAGTAGGACCCATAGGAAACAATTGTTTTCTATGTGCCCTGTTCACACCATGCATGTGTGTTGTTGTGCAGTAAATGGATATGGTGTGAAGAAGCTGTAAGTGGCGGTTCACACATAGTACGGTGACTGGCATTTCTCTGCACTGGAAGAACGCCAGTCACACAGTTGTTGGAGTTGCAGTAAAATGCAGACATGCTGCGTTGTATGGTAGCGCACAGGAAGGCACTGCATGTCACTGTACAGAAGCTCATCGCACTGCACTGCTCTACGGTGACATGAATGATGTGTCACTTTGTGCGCTTCACATAAAGTTGTGCAGTAAAATGTACATCACTCCGCCTCCTAGGGCTGGCTCACTGCGACTGGAACGGACAGCACCTGCACACTAAACCGCTCCAGTTTGATGTGTGGGCGGTGTGAACAGACCCCTAATGATCAAAATAAAAATTCCGCCTTCCTCTTCCTGCTTATAGCTGGCCAATCACGCGCCTTTCTTGTAAAATGTTAAAGCGGCACTAAACTCTGATTTAAAAAAAGAAATGTTCTGTTCAGGTATGTGTTCTTAAAGCGTTTGTTACCCCAACACTTTATATTTCTGATATGTGGCTGCTGTACCATGTACTTGTATGAAAAAGTCTCCTCTTCTTTTTCTATTGCTTCCTTTATGTGAAATCCCCGGTGTTCCTGCCAGTCCCTTTGTTTTCCTATTATAAACTGTACACACCAAGCAGAAAAGCACAGCGTGGTCAGTTCCCTAGCTGTGCTGTGAACTCAGTGTACTGTTGTCCTGACACGCCCTCATCTGCATAGCCATTCACTGGGAAGCCTAGTGTGCTGCTTCTTCTCCTCCCCCAGCTCATATGAAGCTGAGAACAGAGAGAATGTGATCACTTATAAAAAAGGGGAAAAAAGTATTTATAATGTTTTTATATATCTACACAAAAATGTTTTGCCTTTCTTTTTTATTTTCAACTGAATGGGTTGTCTTACTTGGTGATCGTTTACAATCACTTTAACTCAAAAAAAAAGTCCTTTCTGTTGGTCTCAGCCTACTATTCTCCAAATTCCTTTTGTTTTCCCTGTGATGTCACTTCCTGTTAGAGGGTGGCTACATTCATTCTCCATGGTCCTCACAGTAAGTAAGAGCATTGCCTGTGCAATGATAATCAAAATGCAGTGTACAACACCACCGGTGCAAAATGATGAAGTGATACAATAGATAAAAAATTATCCACAAAAAGAATCTACAAACAAACCCAAATACTGTATAAAACACCAACTGTGCACTGTGATGAAGTGATGCAATAAATATAAATAGTCCACAAATTAAATGAATTAAAAAATAAAACAAGTGAGTCCACATAAGGTGATGATATTCCTAATCTGGAAATGCAGTGGTATAGAAAGGGCTCTTTGTAGTGCAGTGTGTCCTCAAAGTGTGCGGTGAAATGGCTCCTTACCAGAATTAACCAGTAAATCGCATAAAGATGGATCCAATTACCACGACCCAAGCTATGGTGTAACTATGGCACACACTAGGACACCTCTTGCAGATGGATAAAATGGTCTCTTACCAGATGGAAAGGAAAAGTCAGCCAATTAAAACTCTATCCAGAGTATGGATGGCCACAGACCAGCAGGGATGGATTATAAGGCTGAAAGACTGTTTCCCACGTGCACGGTATCCCGGGGTTCTATCACCATGTAGGGCTGCTGCATGTAAACCTTCTTCCATGCAAGGCAAAGACTCATACAAAAATGGAGGAAGACCAATCGTGTATTACCCCAAATAAAGTTCAATGTACATAAAGTAGAACACTTACATAAGCCCAATGATCAATTTCTTCCGATAATGGTATTCGCGGCCACCTGCAGTGCGGACTGCAAAGATGTGACAGCGCGGCCTCTCTTATCCGACGCGTTTCCCCTTGAGAAAATCTTAATTTTTTTTTACAAAAAGTTGTCACTAAATGATATATTGCTCACACATGCCATGGGTATATGTGAAATGACACCCCAAAATAAATTTTGCTGCTTCTCCTCAGTATGGGAGTACCTCATGTGTGAGACTTTTTGGCAGTCTAGCCGAGTACAGGACCCCGAAAACCAATCACCGCCTTCAGGCTTTCCAAGGGCGTAAATTGTTTATTCCACACTACCTATCACAGTTTCGGACGCCATGAAATGCCAAGACAGCACAACCCCCCCCCCCCCCACCCCAAATTACGCCTTTTCGGAAAGTACACACCCCAAGCTATTTGCTGAGAGGCATGTTGAGTGTTTTGCAGATCTCACTTTTTGTCACAAATTTGTGAAAATTGAAAAAAGAGAAAAAAAAAATAATTTTATTTTTCTTCTTTTCTTCATTTTCCAAAATAAATGAGAGCTGCAAAAATACTCCCCATGCATCTTAGCAAATACCTCAGGGTGTCTACTTTTCGAAGATGGGTCATTTGGGGGGGGGGGGGGTTGTGCTATCTTGGAATTTCATGGCCTCCAAAACTGTGATCGGTAGTGAGGAGTGAAATCAACAATTTGTGGCCTTAGAAAGCCTGAACATGGTGATTGGTTTTCGGGGTCCTGTACACGGCTAGACTGCCAAAAAGTCTCACACATGTGGCATCTCTGTACTCGGAAGAAGCAGTAGAATGTATTTTGGGATTTCATTTCAAATATATTCATGGCATGTGTGAGCAATATATCATTTCATGACAACTTTGTGTAAAAAAAATAATAATAATAATTTCCCAGAAACTTGCCTCTCAGGAAAGAGGTTGGAATGTTTACTTTGCAAAATGGGGTCATTTGGGGGGGGGGGTTGTGCTATCTTGAAATTTCAGAGCCCCTGAAACTGATAGGTAGTGAGGAAGTAAAATAAGCAATTTACACCATTAGAAAAACCGAAGGTGGTGATTGGTTTTCGGGGTTCCATACACAGTTAGGCTCCCAAAAAGTCTCACACTTGTGGTATTCCTGTACTCAGGAGAAGAAGCAGAATGTATTTTGGGGTGTCATTTCACATATACCCATGGCACGTGTGAGCAATATATCATTTAGTGCCAACTTTGTGTAAAAAAAAGAAAAAGAAAAAAAAAAAATTGTCAAAATATAAAATACTCCATGGACTCAACATGCTTCTCAGGAAATACCTTTGGGTGTCTACATTCCAAAAAGGGGTCATTTGGGGGATGTTTGAACTGTCCTGGTTTTTTCTGCTCAACCTTAGCCACACATCACCCACTCTTCTAACCACTTGAAGACCAAGCCTTTTCTGTGACTTTTTGTTTACATAAAAAATATTTTTTTTAGGGCTGCAACTAACGATTATTTTCATAATCGATTAGTTGGCCGATTATTGTTTTGATTAATCGGATAAAATCATTAAAGAAAACTCAATATGCAATTTCTTTCCCCCCCGGCAACTTCAATGATGGTGCACCATTCCTCCCGGGAACACCAATGATGGGGCACTGTTCCCCCCCGACAACACCAATGACGGGGCACCATTCCTCCCGGGAACACCAATGGCAGGGCACTATTTCTCCCATTGATACCAATGACGGGGCACTATTCCTCCCAGGAACACCAATGACGGGGCACCATTCCTCCCGGGAACACCAATGATGGGGCACCATTCCTCCCGGGAACACCAATGATGGGGCACCATTCCTCCTGGGAACACCAATGAGGGCACTATATTTCACTTCTGTTATTCCAAATGCTGACATTTTTTTTTTGCTGACTCTTGCAAACACATTTTAGCTATCAACCTGAACAGCCACCCTAATCCCCATTTCCATAGGCTTTGGAATGATCCTTGAGCAAGTTTGGAAATAAAATCATTAAAAAGTAACCATTGCAGGGCACATAATGCTCCCAGTACATTGATACCTTAGGCCCCTTTCACACTTGCAGCTCCGTCAGCGGACTCCCTTTTTCTCAGTGGGGGATCGATCCCCCGCTGAGCAGGCGCATGGCAGCTCTGTCTCCGAGACAGAGCTGTCAGGTCCCCGCTGTTCTCTATGGGGGAATCGGCTGAGAACGGACCGCCTGTCCATTCTCACCCGATCCCATCCGATCTGCCAGACAGATGGGAAATAGGGTTTCCATCCGTCCGGATTTGACGGAGAGGATCGGATCGGATGTCAGCGGACATGTCTCCGCTGACATCCGATGCCCAATAGAGATGCATGGGGCATCCGTTCAGATCCACCTGAAAAACTAACAGGCGGATCTGAACGGTCTGCAAGTGTAAAAGGGGCCTTAATTGCTTTTTTTTTAATTATGCTGCTATATACTGTATAATATAACAATAAATCCTAATGGCAGCTTACAAAAAGTGCCTTTCACTAACCACAAACCAAAATTAAACAAAGAATCAATGCAGAGGCAAAAGCCTAAGAAATATGTGCTTATCCGGATAAAATAGTTAATATTCCTTATAAGGTGCAATATTATAGTAGAAAAATAAGTGAATGAAAACATCAGCCAGAGATATGCAAAGGATGTGAAAAATTATAATAGTGCAATTTCACTAATAAAATGAGGCTTCACTCCATAATAATAGGGAGCATAGAAAGACCCACTATATGTGCTACAAGGACATTTTTAGTCACTTATAATAATTTTTCTATTATAATATTCCATATAAGGTGCAATATTATAATAGAAAAATAGTGAATAAAAATGTCCTTATACTTTATCACTTTGAACCCCCAAACATTATATATTTTTTTCATAGCAGAGACCCTACAGAACCAAATGCGCACAGATTTTCCAAACGCAATTTTTGAAAAAAAAAAAAAAAAAAACCACTTTTTTTTAAATTTAATGCACAAATACACAATATATTTCCTAATTGTTTGGTAAAATGTAAAAGATGATCTTAGATACCAAACATGACATGCTTTAAAATTGCGCACGCCCGTGCAGCGGCAACAAACTACGTACATTTTTAAAAGCCTTTGTACGTCTAAAGTGGAAACCTGTAAGACTTTTAGAGGAGGTCTACTGCAAGAATTACTGTCCTCGGCCTGGCGTTCGCGGCGATACCTCACATGCTGCAATTGCTGTTTACATATGACACTACACCGACGCTTACGTGCGCCTTTGCGCGCAAGCACGGGGGGACAAGGATGCTTGAATTTTTTTTTTATTATTTATTTTGCTTTTTTATGTAATTTTGACACCTTCCCTTTAATTTTTTTTTTTTTTTTTCATTTTTATTATTATCACAGTGAATTTAAATATCACCTATGACAGCAAACTGTAGTAACAGGTACTCTTGGGGTCTATTAGACTCTAGATCTCTCCTCTGCTCTTAAAGCATCTGACCACACCAAGATTGGTGTGATAAGATGCTTTCCCAATTTCCCAATGGCGCTGTTTATATCAGGGGAAACCCAAGTTATGAAATGCTCGTAGCTTCCGGTATCTTAGGCCATAGAGATGATTGGAGCCATTCTAGTCTCCAATCAGCTCTATGGTCAGATAATGGAACAACCGGCTGCACTCTTGGGTTACCCGGTGGAACAGGAGAGCCCGAGCAAAACTGCAGAAGGCGGTAGGAGGGGGGGAGGGGGGTGGGTATCCTCTCCCACTGCTTGTAAAAGCAGTCTAGCAGCTAATTATCCGCTAGGATTGCTTTTACATGTAAGCCGACCGCTGGCTGTAAAAAACAATACCAAGATGATGCCTAAATCTGCAGGCATCATCCTGGTATAACCACTCAAAGTCCAGCGACGTACCAGTACATTGCTGGTCCTTGTTCGGCATATATCGTAGGTTTTTTTTTTTTTTCATGCAGCCTGTGGGCTGAACGAAAAAAGAGAACCTAACATATTCCTCCATCCACATCGATTGATGTGGATGAAGAAATCTCTGCCAGAAAATAAGTGGTATACCCATCATTAGACCGCCCAACATCCACCCACTTCTAATGATGGGCATACATGATGAAAGCCATGTATTGCCTATTTTTCTAACTGCGGTGGTGAAATCACCTCCTACAGCGCTGCCATCGTAGATTTCTATATATGCTGAGCGCACACGCTGTTGCTGTCAGAATATATAAATCAGTGTGGCAGCTGATGGGCTTACCTGCAAGGCAAACAATAATTAACAATAAAACAGTAAAAATAAAACATTACATTATAATAGCATGGAATGTTGGTATCTGAAAAGTAAAAAATGGTTAACAATGAAAAACAGTAACAATAAAGTACAGTAAAAGTAGAAAGAGTAGAAGTAGAAGAGCAGAGTAAGAACAGAAAATTAACTCAATAAAACCACAACTATTTTTGGCTTTTTTATTTTATTTTTTGTAATTTTTTTTTACACTTTTTTTTCTGTAATTTTAAAACTTTCCAGGTTAGGAGGGTCTCTCAAAATGCGATCGCCATTGAACATCTTTCGAGACCCTGTGTAAGTGTGCCCTAGACTGTACCATGCTGTACCCTATGCTAACACTCCACTAGTGTGTGGTAGCGATGGAAATTCCCCTAAGCAGAGACCAGGTTGGCCAGGACAGGAGGGACAATCAATTTACAGGTACGTAGTGTGGCTAACAGGTAAAAAAGCACCTGGTTGTCGAGGACTGTTTGAATCGCTACGAAAAAATTAAAAAACTGCTAGCGCTAGCAGAGATCAGGCCTGACTCTGCTAACGCTGCGGTTTTGTGTTTCGGAAGTGACAGTAATCTATTGATTACTGCACTTGCTTGGGTGGGGTGGGGTGGGCTGGGCGGAGGGGCTAAACACAGGTGCTGGCAGGTGTCGTGGCCGATCCTGCTAACGCTGCGTTTTGGGAACCCTAAACTATTGGGGACCCTAGTACATTTCTGATCAGATCAAAGATATTGGGCCATTCAGACACTGTAATTGTAATGGAGGTGTATAGTGTGTGTATGTGTGTGTCACTGGCAATCAAAGGGTTAAATTATATTTCTAAATATGCGGCGGGGATCTGACGCTGTCCTAGATTGACGCTAACTAGCGTTAACGCTAACTAATATCCCCTGTGACACTAATATAGTGATCGGAAAAAAGATTGGTACACTATAAAAGTGACACTGTGACAGGGCATGAAGGGGTTAACTGGGGCTGATCAGGGGGTTAAATCTTTATTGGGGTGGATGGCGGGTACCCTAAACCTATTTGGGACAGAAACTAACGGTCGCTAAACCTAAATGAAGTCACAAGGTACACTATTACAGTAATCAGCAAAACAGCTATACGCTGTATATAGTGTGCACTATGACAGGGAGTGGAAGAGTTAACTGGGGGTGATCAGGGGGTTAAATGTGCCTATCTGAGGTGGTGTATGTGTAGTGATTGGTGTACTCACAGTTAGATGCTCTCTCCTCTCAAGCTGGAACCGAAAAGATCTCCACGAGGGGAGAGAGCAGCATTTCCTGTGCCTGTGTTTACAAAACACAGGCACAGGACAGTCTGCCATTGGTCAGAACCGATCGCTAGGACCAGGCCAAAAAACATTGACTTGATGACTGATGGGTTCTGTACCGAATCAGACCATCGCGGAATCGGAGGGCGCGCTCCCGCATGCCCCCAAGCCATGCTCGCAACCGACGTAGCCCTACTGCCTGCCGCAGTATATCTGCGGCGGGCGGCCCGGAACCGGTTAAAATATATATATTTAGTTCAGGTATGTGTTCTTTATTATTATTAAGGATTTCTAGAGCGCCAGCAATTTACGCAGCACTTTACAATATTAGAGGGAGACAGTGTTCTTTACCTATTAAAATACTTTTTACTGATCTCAGACTCCTCCACATATCTATTTTATCTTTTTTCTGATCTAACTTCCTGAAATGGGTTTTTGGCTGCGAGCTGTGGGTTTGGGTAGTGGTCTGCGGGCTTTGGGCTGCAGGTTTTGGGCTGCAGGCTCTGGGTTTTGGGCTGTGGTCTGTGGGTTTTGGGCTGCAAATTTTGGGCTGCGAGCTGTGGGTATGGGCTGTAGTCTGCGGGTTTTTGGGCTGCGGGCTCCAAAAAAGTGATTTTCACAGATCTCAGACTCCTCCAAATCTCAATATTTTTTTTGTGTTCCGACTTCCTGCTGTGGGGGTAGGACTGTAGGGTATGGGCGGTGGGCTGTGGACTGTAGGCTATGGGCAGTGGGCCATGGACTGCAGGCTATGGGCAGTGGACTGTAGGCTATGGGCGGTGGGCAGTGGACTGTAGGCTGTGGGCGGTGGGCAGTGGACTGTAGGCTATGGGCGGTGGGCAGTGGACTCTAGGCTATGGGCTTTGCAGTGTACATGGAGCAGTGAACATAACTGCAACTAACGTGCACTGCTCGTTCCAAAGAAGAAGTGAAGGGGAAAAGGAGAGGTGTGGGATCTCATGGAGGATGTTACAGAACAAGGAAGCAGAAAAACAAAGTAAGAAATGAGTTAATGAAAAATAGGTAACAGGGTCATTACCTACTGGATGTGTATGGATTTTTACAAAAAAAAAAAAAGAAGGATATTGTTTAGTGTTAAAAAAGTTGCCATCCTCCTCCCCTTATTGTCGGCCAATCATGCTCCTTTTTTTCAACATAAGATGTTGAAGTGACACTTAAATCTAAATTAAAAAATATACTGTGGGTTTTGGGCTGCAGGCTGTGGAGTGTGGCTTTTGGGCTGCGGGTTTTGGGCTGCGGGTTCCAAAAAAACGATTTTTACTGATCTCAGACTCCTCCAAATCTCCATATGTTTTTTGTGATCTGACTTCCTGTTTAGGGGGTGGACTGTAGGCTATCGGCGGTGGGCCGTGGACTGCAGGCTATGGGTTGTGGGCTGTGGACTGTAGGCTGTTGGCAGTGGGCCGTGGACTGTAGGCGGTGGACTGTAGGCTATGGGTTGTGGGCTGTGGACTGTAGGCTGTTGGCAGTGGGCCGTGGACTGTAGGCTATGGGTTGTGGGCTGTGGACTGTAGGCGGTGGACTGTAGGCTATGGGCTTTGCAGTGTATATGGAGCAGTGCACATAACTGCAACTAACGTGTACCAACGTGATTTATTGAAAAACAGATAACAGGGTCATTACCTCGTGGATGTGTTTTGGTTTTTTACAAAAAAAAAAAAATGGATATTGTTTAGTGTAAAAAAAAAAAAAAATCCAGCCTCCTCCTCCCCTATAGCTGGCCAATTCCGCTCCTTTTTTTTGTAAGATGTTGAAGTGACACTTAAATCTAGTTTAAAAAGTATATATCTAATTCAGGTATGTGTAGGGTATGGGCGGTGGGCTGTGGACTGTAACCTATGGGCAGTGGACTGTAGACTATGGGCGGTGGGCCGTGGACTGTAGGCTGTGGGCAGTGGACTGTAGGCTATTGGCGGTGGGCCGTGGACTGTAGGCTGTGGGCAGTGGACTCTAGGCTATGGGCGGTGGGCAGTGGACTCTAGGCTATGGGCGGTGGGCAGTGGACTCTAGGCTATGGGCGGTGGGCAGTGGACTCTAGGCTATGGGCGGTGGGCAGTGGACTCTAGGCTATGGGCTTTGCAGTGTACATGGAGCAGTGAACATAACTGTAACTAACGTGCACTGCTCCTTCCAAAGAAGAAGTGGAGGGGAAAAGGAGAGGCGTGGGATCTCCTGGAGGATGTCACAGAACAAGGAAGCAGAAAAACAAGTAAGAAATTAGTTATTAAAAAATAGGTAACAGGGTCATTACCTACTGGATGTGTATGGATTTTTACAAAAAAAAAGAAGGATATTGTTTAGTGTTAAAAAAATCGGCATCCTCCTCCCCTTATTGTGGGCCAATCATGCTCCTTTTTTTCAACATAAGATGTTGAAGTGGCACTTAAATCTAGTTTAAAAAATATACTGTGGGTTTTGGGCTGCAGGCTGTGGAGTGTGGCTTTTGGGCTGCGGGTTTTGGGCTGTGGTCTGCAGGCTGTGGGTTTTGGGCTGCGGGTTTTGGGCTGCGGGCTGTGGGCTCCAAAAAAACGATTTTTACTGATCTCAGACTCCTCCAAATCTCCATATGTTTTTTGTGATCTGACTTCCTGTTGAGGGGGTGGACTGTAGGCTATCGGCGGTGGGCCTTGGACTGCAGGCTATGGGTTGTGGGCTGTGGACTGTAGGCTGTCGACGGTGGGACGTGGACTGTAGGCTTTGGGTTGTGGGCTGTGGACTGTAGGCGGTGGACTTTGGCTATGGGCTCTGCAGTGTATATGGAGCAGTGCACATAACTGCAACTCACGTGTATCAAAGTTATTTATTGAAAAACAGATAACAGGGTCATTACCTCGTGGATGTGTATGGATTTTTACAAAAAAGAAAAAGAAGGATATTATTTAGTGTTAAAAAAGTCGGCATCCTCCTCCCTTTATTGTGGGCCAATCATGCTCCTTTTTTTCACCATAAGATGTTGAAGTGGCACTTAAATCTAGTTTAAAAAATATACTGTGGGTTTTGGGCTGAAGGCTGTGGAGTTTGGTTTTTGTGCTGTGGTCTGCAGGCTGTGGGTTTTAGGCTGCGGGTTTTGGGCTGTGGGTTTTAGGTGCAGGCTGTGGGTTTTGGGCTGCGGGCTGTGGGTTTTGGGCTGTGGGCTCCAAAAAAACGATTTTTACTGATCTCAGACTCCTCCAAATCTCCATATGTTTTTTGTGATCTGACTTCCTGTTGAGGGGGTGGACTGTAGGCTATCGGCGGTGGGCCTTGGACTGCAGGCTATGGGTTGTGGGCTGTGGACTGTAGGCTGTCGACGGTGGGACGTGGACTGTAGGCTTTGGGTTGTGGGCTGTGGACTGTAGGCGGTGGACTTTGGCTATGGGCTCTGCAGTGTATATGGAGCAGTGCACATAACTGCAACTAACGTGTATCAAAGTTATTTATTGAAAAACAGATAACAGGGTCATTACCTACTGGATGTGTATGGATTTTTACAAAAAAGAAAAAGAAGGATATTATTTAGTGTTAAAAAAGTCGGCATCCTCCTCCCTTTATTGTGGGCCAATCATGCTCCTTTTTTTCAACATAAGATGTTGAAGTGGCACTTAAATCTAGTTTAAAAAATATACTGTGGGTTTTGGGCTGCAGGCTGTGGAGTTTGGTTTTTGTGCTGTGGTCTGCAGGCTGTGGGTTTTAGGCTGCAGGTTTTGGGCTGTGGGTTTTGGGCTGCGGGCTGTGGGTTTTGGGCTGCGGGCTCCAAAAAACGATTTTTACTGATCTCAGACTCCTCCAAATCTCCATATGTTTTTTGTGATCTGACTTCCTGTTGAGGGGGTGGACTGTAGGCTATCGGCGGTGGGCCGTGGACTGCAGGCTATGGGTTGTGGGCTGTGGACTGTAGGCTGTCGGCAGTGGGCCGTGGACTACAGGCTATGGGTTGTGGGCTGTGGACTGTAGGCGGTGGACTGTAGGCTATGGGCTTTGCAGTGTACTGTATATGGAGCAGTGCACATAACTGCAACTAACATGTACCAACGTGATTTATTGAAAAACAGATAACAGGGTCATTACCTCGTGGATGTGTTTTGGTTGTTTACAAAAAAAAGGATATGGTTTAGTGTAAAAAAAATCCAGCCTCCTCCTCCCCTATAGCTGGCCAATTCCGCTCCTATTTTTGTAAGATGTTGAAGTGACACTTAAATCTAGTTTAAAAAATATATATCTAATTCAGGTATGTGTAGGGTATGGGCGGTGGGCGGTGGGCTGTAGGCTATGGGCAGCGGGCCATGGACTGCAGGCTATGGGCAGTGGACTGTAGGCTATGGGCGGTGGGCTGTGGACTGTAGGCTGTGGGCAGTGGACTGTAGGCTATGGGCGGTGGGCAGTGGACTCTAGGCTATTGTTTAGTGTAAAAAAAAATAAAAAATCCAGCCTCCTCCTATAGCTGGCAAATTCCGCTCCTTTATTTGTAAGATGTGTAAGTGACACTTAAATCTAGTTTAAAAAATATATATCTAATTCAGGTATGTGTTCTTTACCCAAATAAGTATTTTTACTGATCTCAGACTCCTCCATATACCTATTCATTTTATTTATTTTCTGATCTAACTTCCTGAAATAGGTTTTCGGTTGAGGGCTAAAAAAGAGGTTTGGGAGGTAATGGAGGATGACAGAAGGAGGCAGAAACATACAGAGACAATTTCATGAGAGTCGCTGGTGCCTCAAGGATAAAATGTTATGTCCTACAAATCTTTCTGTGGCATAAGCCTGGAGTGTTCACCTGAGAGGCGGTGCCATCATCAGTATGAAGGGACTCCTTTCTGCGATAAATGTCTGGAGTGTTCACCTGAGAGGCGGTGCCATCATCAGGATGAAAGGACTCCTTTCTGCAGTAAATGTCTGGAGTGTTCACCTGAGAGGCGGTGCCATCATCAGTATGAAAGGACTCCTTTCTGAGGTAAATGTCTGGAGTGTTCACCTGAGAGGCGGTGCCATCATCAGTATGAAAGGACTCCTTTCTGCGATAAATGTCTGGAGTGTTCACCTGAAAGGCGGTGCCATCATCAGTATGAAAGGACTCCTTTCTGCGGTAAATGTCTGGAGTGTTCACCTGAAAGGCGGTGCCATCATCAGTATGAAAGGACTCCTTTCTGCGATAAATGTCTGGAGTGTTCACCTGAGAGGCGGTGCCATCATCAGTATGAAAGGACTCCTTTCTGCGATAAATGTCTGGAGTGCTCACCTGAGAGGCGGTGCCATCATCAGGATGAAAGGACTCCTTTCTGCGATAAATGTCTGGAGTGTTCACCTGAGAGGCGGTGCCATCATCAGTATGAAAGGACTCCTTTCTGCGATAAATGTCTGGAGTGCTCACCTGAGAGGCGGTGCCATCATCAGTATGAAAGGACTCCTTTCTGCGGTAAATGTCTGGAGTGTTCACCTGAGAGGCGGTGCCATCATCAGGATCAATGGACTCCTTTCTTCGGTAAAAGTCTAGAGTATATATATATATATATATATATATACACATACACATACAGTATATATATTTTTTTTTTCCAAGCATTTTCTACTATAAGCAGAAAAAAGCTAAAATATAAATATTGGTCTACATTAGTCCATGTTGTTTTCCAGGCATCTGAGGAGAAAAGTGTTATTTTATACTTACATGAAAACCATATGGCGGTCTCCATTTTCATCAAACGCCATGATGAAAGTAAAGGTCACACGGACTTCAGCAGGAATAATTGCCCGGCACAGTGGACAAGTAGGAGCTTGTAAAAGCCATCTGTAAATACAAGCAGAGTGGAATCTATGAGAACATTGAATTGTTCTGGTGTCCTCTGTTATATACTCACTTAGGCAGATGGAACAGATCGGCTGCTCCACGGCCGGTGGCATCTGTGGCGCTGGGTGGTTCTCAGACTCCCTGCGGTCTCTGGGAGAACGGCTCCGGCTGTTGGCTGCGTCCTCCCGTCTCCTCCGAAGTTGGCCTCTCGTCCTGTGGGCGACTGGAGACTCTCCGCCCTCCTGACGTGATCGCCTTCCACGGGATCGGTGTCGTGAATGTCGTGGCATTCTGATGCTGACTTATGTTGGTGTACCTGAAAATAGCTAAAAGTTAGTATAAAAAGTAATATATACAATAATAGTATGATGATAGCAATACATTTGAATAGAAAAGCTAATAATCACAGACAATTGCAGGAGACACAATCTGACAATGTGACTTGGTGCTGTGAAGAGAGTGTGGGGGGGGGGGGGGGGATTTGTACTGGGAGGGGATTGGAGAGAAGTTGTGCTGGCAGCGGATTCGGGGGGAGGGGGGGGGGTTGTGCTGGGAGGGGATTGGAATATATAATGACATGATAATATATGACGCAGTAGGGAATTTTGAGGGGCCACAGCTTGGACCGCAAACATGTCCAGGGGCTCAAGCTGTGTGAGCCTGGACTCTTTCGGCCCCTCAAATTCCCACCTGTGACCGAGCCATAGATTAACATAGCAAGCCACTCTACTATAAATTTAGGGCCCTGTGGTACCCGATTCACAGGGGTTATGGGCACCAAACTTGGTACAGTGATACTAGCTGACCCCCAGGGGCCGGACAGATTTTTTTTGTGGCCGCTGCCTAATTTTCACGAGGACTGGCATGGGGTCAAATTTGCACGAATACTGTGGAACATAGGTACCAGTGAGCCCTGCTCCGCAGAAACATTGGATAGCTAAGAATATGGAGATTAACATGGTACCCAGCAGTCCCTGCTCCATGGCACTGCCCGTGCGGTACACAAACCATGGGGGTTGAGGGCACCATACTTGGCAAACTAATACTAGAGGACTTCTAGGAGCCACACAAATTTTTTTTGGCCAATGCTTCATTTTTACATGGGCTGCCATGGGGATTGACTTTGGCCAAATACTGCAGAACATACCGTATGTCACAAAAGTGAGTACACCCCTCACATTTTTGTAAATATTTTATTATATCTTTTCATGTGACAACACTGAAGAAATGACACTTTGCTACAATGTAAAGTAGTGAGTGTACAGCTTGTATAACAGTGTAAATTTGCTCTCCCCTCAAAATAACTCAACACACAGCCATTAATGTCTAAACCGCTGGCAACAAAAGTGAATACACCCCTAAGCTAAAATGTCCAAATTGAGCCCAAAGTGTCAATGTTGTGTGGCCACCATTATTTTCCACCACTGCCTTAACCCTCTTGGGGATGGAGTTCACCAGAGCTTCATAGGTTGCCACTGGAGTCCTCTTCCACTTTTCCATGACAACATCACAGAGCTGGTGGATGTTAGAAACCTTGTTCTCCTCCACCTTCCGTTTGAGGATGTCCCACAGATGCTCAATAGGGTTTAGGTCTAGAGATATGCTTGCTTAGCCAGTCCATCACCTTTTCTTCTTTACCCTCAGCTTCTTTAGCAAGGCAGTGGTCGTCTTGGAGGTGTGTTTGGGGTAGTTATGTTGGAATACTGCCCTGCGGCCCAGTCTGCGAAGGGAGGGGATCATGCTCTGCTTCAGTGTGTCACAGTACATGGTGGCATTCATGGTTCCCTCAATGAATTGTATCTCCCCAGTGCCGGCAGCCTTCATGCAGCCCCAGACCATGACACTCCCACCACCATGCTTGACTGTAGGCAAGACACACTTGTCTTTGTACTCCTCACCTGGTTGCTGCCACACACGCTTGACACCATCTGAACCAAATAAGTTTATCTTGGTCTCATCAGACCACAGGAGATGGTTCCAGCAATCCTTGTCTTTAGTCTGCTTGTCTTCAGTAAACTGTTTGCAGTCTTTCTTGTGCATCATCTTTAGAAGAGGCTTCCTTCTGGGACGACAGCTATGCAGACCAATTTGATGCAGTGTGCAATGTTCGTATGGTCTGCTCACTGACAGACTGAACCCCCACCCCTTTTACCTCTGCAGCAATGCTGGCAGCACTCATACATCTATTTCCCAAAGACAACCTCTGGATATGACGCTGAGCACGTGCACTCAACTTCTTTGGTGAACCATGGCGAGGCCTGTACTGAGTGGAACCTCTCCTGTTAAACCGATGTATGGTTTTGGCCACGTGCTACAGCTCAGTTTCAGGGTCTTGGCAATCTTCTTATAGCCTAGGCCATCTTTATGTAGAGCAACAATTCTTTTTTCAGATCCTCAGAGAGTTCTTTGCCATGAGGTGCCATGTTGAACTTCCAGTGACCAGTATGAGGGAATGAGAGCGATAACACCAAATTTACCACACCTGCCCCCCCATTCACACCTGAGACCTTGTAACACTAATGAGTCACATGACACCGGGGGGGGGGGTGATGGCTAATTGGACCCAATTTGGACATTTTCCCCTCAGGGGTGTACTCACTTTTGTTGCCAGCGGACAATAATGGCAGTATGTTGAGTTATTTGGAGGGGACAGCAAATTTACACTGTTATACAAGCTGCACACTCGCTACTTTACATTGTAGCAAAGTGTCATTTCTTCAGTGATGTCACATGAAAAGATATAATAAAATATTTACAAAAATGTGAGGGGTGTACTCACTTTTGTGACATACCGTAGGTAATGCAAAGCCCCACTTCATGGATAGCTAAGACTATAGGGATTAATATGGTACCCAGCACTCCCCGTTTTGTGGTATTGACTGGCAACCATATGCTCCTAAGTGACCCCATAAAAATTTGACAAAGATATTTTTGGCTAATGACCCCAACATTTTTGGGATGGTAATGGTAAACCTCCTCTACCTCCCTACCACATGTGGACTCCCCGGACATGTTCAGGGCCCGAGCTGTGGCCCTGCAACTAAGCTCTCTCCAAGCTTGCCACACTGCTCCAAGCTGACCTGACCCCGGGGGCTAGGAGCACCAAATTTGGCACAGGGATACTAGAGGCCCCCAGAGGTAGACCTCCCCTATCTCTGTGCCAAATTCAGGACCCTGGCCCCTCAAAGTTTACCTACTGTGACTGCACCTAGAGTAACACGAGTGGGCCCCCACTCCTCTAACCACTCATTCTGCCCCCCACTGACAGATCCACCATCTTCATGCTACAGCCGCAATGAAATCCCCAGGGATAAGCACTGACCATTTGGCATGCAAGGGGTGTGTCCCCCCGTCATTCACCCTGTGGTCCCCGCCGTCATCCAGCCTGTGGTCCCCGCCGTCATCCAGCCCGTGGTCCCCGCCGTCATCCAGCCTGTGGTCGTGTCCCCGCCAGAGTCCTCCTTCACATCCTGTGTGTCCCCCTCAGAGTGCCCCTTTATGTGTCCTGATAAAAGTTCCCCTTTTTTATTGCGGTCAGAGTTCTTTATTATTGCGGTCAGAGTGCCCCTTTATGTGTCCTGATAAGAGCTGTGTGTTCTGTAATCAGACAATTTTCCTGTAATTTGCCAATAAGAATCTCAAATAAGAATAATCCGCCCGATAAGAATAGATTTCCATCGGGCGCATGCGCAGATAGTGCAGAGAGCGAGGCAGAATCTGACATTACATTCTATTCCCTCCCCCCATTGTTTCTCCTCGGATAATACATCCAACAAACTGCGCATGCCAGTGTCCTCACCACCAGCTGATCTCCGCTGGAGTGACGTCATTTACTGAGCATGCGCAGTTCCTCGGATGCATTATTCCACAGGACACCGGCCTCACTGGTAAGGTGACATGACAACCAGGGCCGTCTTTAACGCAGGTCAAAAGGGGCATCTGCCACGGGCCCTGGTATTGATGGGGGGGCCCCAAAGTAGCTGCTCCTGGAGCCCGTGCTGCCCTCAAATAGCTCTTCTGGTTTGGCAGTCACAAATACAGCTGTCCCGTCCTCCCCTGTTTTCTCTTCCAGGCAGGTTAAGGCAAGCGGACACACGAACAGGGCAGGGGAGAAGCGCACAGCTGTGGGTTCTGTGTGTAGCTCGTCTTGACAGGGAGTGAGTCAGAGCTGCTCTCCGTGCTCCACCGCCCCCTCCCACCTCTGACTTCTATAGCACAGCACAGAACAGTGAGTGAAGTGTTCTGGCTGTATGCTAGCTACGGATCTGACAGGCGGAGACTGCAGAGTGTGTGTTGGAAAAAGAGCGCGCACACATAACAGAATGGTGCAGCAACGCTGTGAGGATTAGAAGGAGGGGGGTGAATTTGTTTAAAAGAGGTGAGAACTACAAAAGGGGAATACAGAGGTGGCTGTGGACGGGGGGGGGGGGGGGGGGGGTACAGCGGTGGCTGTGGTCAGGGTGGGGGTACAGAGGCGGCTCTGGATGGGGGGCGGGGGGGTACAGAGGTGACTGTGGGTAGGGTGGGGGTACAAAGGTGGCACAGAGGTGGCTGTGGGCAGGGTGGGGGTACAGAGGTGGCTGTGGATGGGGGGAGGGTACAGAGGTGGCTGTGGGCAGGGTGGCAGTACAGAGGTGGTACAGAGGTAGCTATGGGTAGGGTGGGGGTACAGAGGTGGCTGTGGGCAGGGTGGGGGTACAGAGGTGGCTGTGGTACAGAGGTGGCTGTGGGAAGGGTGGGGAGGTACAGAGGTGGCTGTGGTACAGAGGTGGCTGTGGACAGGGTGGGGGGTACAGATGTGGCTGTAGTACAGAGGTGGTACAGAGGTGGCTGTGGTACAGAGGTGGCTGTAGTACAAAGGTGGCTATGGACAGGGTGGGGGGTACAGAGCTGTGGTACAGAGGTGGCTGTGGTACAGAGGTGGCTATGGACAGGGTGGGGGGTACAGAGGTGGCTGTGGTACAGAGGTGGTACAGAGGTGGCTGTTGTACAGAGGTGGCTATGGGCAGGGTGAGGGGTACAGAGGTGGCTGTGGGCAGGGTGGGAGTACATAGGTGGCTGTGGTACAGAGGTGGCTATGGCACAAAAAAGGGGAGAGGGAGAAGAAGGGAAAACCGCTCAGGTGAAAAAACGGCCCAACAATCAGGACGGGGTACCAGTAAGATCCGCAGTCCAGGCAGCTATGATTTGTATAGAGAAAAGCAACCGCACTCCCGTCTGAAAGTGTGAAGTATAAAACCCGTTAATTGAAAATCCAAACGATAAAAGCAATCCATGATACAGTCAGAGACAGGGGATGAAGACACATTAATTTATTGGGATTCGATTCCAGCTGTATATATGTTTTTTTGTATTTTTTGATTTGGTCCCCTATTTATTTTATTTCATTTTCTCTGTATGTGTTTTTACTTTATTTTATTCCATTTACAAGGTTTTTAATTTTTTGTTTATGTCATTGTTGTTTATGTCATTTCATGTATTTCTATTATTCTGCTATGGTTGGTGCTGTTTCTTTTTTTTCCTTCTCTTTTTTCCCCCTCCCCCCTCTTTTCTTTCCTTTTTATACATGAAGTCTGCTGGACTGTCTCTCCACTTTGACATTCAAGCATTGGTGATTTACAACTGTGTGCTCAATTAACGGTGATTAATGACCAGCTTTGGGAGTGCACGTTACTATTTAAGCAGTATCTTCACATGTATTCACATGGTTATGACTAAGCGAATGTAAGTTCGTAAAACGCGTCAACAACTGTGTCTTCATCCCCTGTCTCTGACTGTATCATGGATTGCTTTTATCGTTTGGATTTTCAATAAACGGATTTTATACTTCAGACTTTCAGACGGGAGTGCGGTTGCTTTTCTCTATACAAATCCCAGAGGTGGCTATGGACAGGGTGGGGGGTACAGAGGTGGCTGTGGGCAGGGTGGGGGTACAGAGGTGGCTTTGGTACAGAGGTGGCTGTGGGCAGGGTGTGGGGTACAGAGGTGATACAGAGGTGGCTGTGGTACAGAGGTGGCTGTGGACAGGGTGGGGGGTACAGAGGTGGCTGTGGTACAGAGGTGGTACAGAGGTGGCTGTGGGTAGGGTGGGGGGTACAGAGGTGGCTGTCGTACAGAGGTGGCTATGGAAAGGGTGGGGGGTACAGAGGTGGCTGTGGACAGGGTGGGGGTACAGAGGTGGCTGTGGTACAGAGGCGGCTGTGGTAAAGAGGTGGCTGTGGTACAGAGGTGGCTATGGACAGCGTGGGGGGTACAGAGGTGGCTATGGACAGGGTGGGGGGTACAGAGGTGGCTGTAGTACAGAGGTGGTACAGAGGTGGCTGTAGTACAGAGGTGGCACAGAGGTGGCTGTGGTACAGAGGTGGCACAGAGGTGGCTGTGGTACAGAGGTGGCTGTGGGCAGGGTGGGGGTACAGAGGTGGCTGTGGACAGGGTGGGGGGTACAGAGGTGGCTGTGGACAGGGTGGGGGGGTACAGAGGTGGCTGTGGACAGGGTGGGGGGTACAGATGTGGCTGTGGTACAGAGGTGGCTGTGGACAGGGTGGGGGGTACAGAGGTGGCTGTGGACAGGGTGGGGGGTTCAGAAGTGGCTGTGGACAGGGTGGGGGGTACAGAGGTGGCTGTGGACAGGGTGGGGGGTACATAAGTGGCTGTGGACAGGGTGGGGGGTACAGAGGTGGCTGTGGACAGGGTGGGGGGTACAGAGGTGGCTGTGGACAGGGTGGGGGGTACAGAAGTGGCTATGGACAGGGTGGGGGGTACAGAAGTGGCTGTGGACAGGGTGGGCGGTACAGAAGTGGCTGTGGACAGGGTGGGGGGTACAGAGGTGGCTGTGGACAGGGTGGGGGGTACAGAAGTGGCTGTGGACAGGGTGGGGGTACAGAGGTGGCTGTGGTACAGAGGCGGCTGTGGTAAAGAGGTGGCTGTGGTACAGAGGTGGCTATGGACAGCGTGGGGGGTACAGAGGTGGCTATGGACAGGGTGGGGGGTACAGAGGTGGCTGTAGTACAGAGGTGGTACAGAGGTGGCTGTAGTACAGAGGTGGCACAGAGGTGGCTGTGGTACAGAGTTGGCTGTGGACAGGGTGGGGGGTACAGAGGTGGCTGTGGGCAGGGTGGGGGTACAGAGGTGGCTGTGGACAGGGTGGGGGGTACAGAGGTGGCTGTGGACAGGGTGGGGGGGTACAGAGGTGGCTGTGGACAGGGTGGGGGGTACAGATGTGGCTGTGGTACAGAGGTGGCTGTGGACAGGGTGGGGGGTACAGAGGTGGCTGTGGACAGGGTGGGGGGTTCAGAA
The DNA here is from genome assembly GCF_965119305.1 of Pelophylax lessonae. Classification (NCBI taxonomy): domain Eukaryota; kingdom Metazoa; phylum Chordata; class Amphibia; order Anura; family Ranidae; genus Pelophylax; species Pelophylax lessonae. The sequence goes on along the minus strand of NC_138777.1, from coordinate 41,304,050 downwards.
GTGGCTGTGGACAGGGTGGGGGGTACAGAGGTGGCTGTGGACAGGGTGGGGGGTACAGAAGTGGCTGTGGACAGGGTGGGGGGTACAGAGGTGGCTGTGGACAGGGTGGGGGGTACAGAGGTGGCTGTGGACAGGGTGGGGGTACAGAAGTGGCTATGGACAGGGTGGGGGGTACAGAAGTGGCTGTGGACAGGGTGGGCGGTACAGAAGTGGCTGTGGACAGGGTGGGGGGTACAGAAGTGGCTGTGGACAGGGTGGGGGGGTACAGAGGTGGCTGTGGACAGGGTGGGGGGTACAGAGGTGGCTGTGGACAGGGTGGGGGGTACAGAAGTGGCTATGGACAGGGTGGGGGGTACAGAAGTGGCTATGGACAGGGTGGGGGGTACAGAAGTGGCTATGGACAGGGGGGGGTACAGAGGTGGCTGTGGACAGGGTGGGGGTACAGAGGTGGCTGTGGACAGGGGGGGGTACAGAGGTGGCTGTGGACAGGGTGGGGGGTACAGAAGTGGCTATGGACAGGGGGGTATAGAGGTGGCTGTGGACAGGGGGGGGTACAGAGGTGGCTGTGGACAGGGTGGGGGGTACAGAAGTGGCTATGGACAGGGGGGGGTACAGAAGTGGCTATGGACAGAGGGGAAGGGGGTACAGAGGTGGCTGTGGACAGGGGGGGTATAGAGGTGGCTGTGGACAGGGGGGGGGTACAGAGGTGGCTGTGGACAGGGGGGGGGTACAGAAGTGGCTGTGGACAGGGGGGTATAGAGGTGGCTGTGGACAGGGGGGGGGGGTACAGAGGTGGCTGTGGACAGGGGGGGTACAGAGGTGGCTGTGGACAGGGGGGGGGTACAGAAGTCGCTATGGACAGAGGGGAAGGGGGTACAGAGGTGGCTGTGGACAGGGGGGGTATAGAGGTGGCTGTGGACGGGGGGGGGTACAGAGGTGGCTGTGGACAGGGGGGGTATAGAGGTGGCTGTGGACAGGGGGGGGTACAGAAGTGGCTGTGGACAGGGGGGGGTACAGAAGTGGCTGTGGGCAGAGTGGGATTCAGAGGTGGCTGTCGTACAAAAGGTGGCTGTGGACAGGGGGGTACAGAGTGTGTGTTTGTTTTTGTAGTGGGGGGGGCCCATGAAAATGCTTCCCCAGGGCCCAACAAATATTAAAGACAGCCCTGATGACAACTAATGACACTTACCGTCTCTCCTGGATACAGACAAGAGATTTGATGTAGAAGCTGTGGGTGAAATATCAGATCAATCCACTATAGGGCGCTGTGTCGGCAGTGATAGAAGACGCTCCGTCTCCCTGGCAACAGACACTACAAAATGACGCCTCCGCCTTTGCGTGCCTCATATGACGTCATCTGCCCGCCCCCTTCCCTCTGCCCCAATCAGAGGACGCCCGAGCCCACCTCCGCGCGCTGGCAATTGAGGCCGCTCATTCCCGATGCTCACTGACAGGGAGAAGAGACAGAGAGCTGGAGGGAGGACTAGACTGTCTTCTCCCTCCAGCCTGCAGGTGGCAATAGAGAGCGCCGCTGTACAGTGAGGGAAGGCTGCCGTTCATTCTCTATCCCCTTCGGATGGGAGGGATTGACTAGCATGGTGTGGGGCAGGAAGTCATGAGACGGGGGGAGGTCCACCAGTACAGAGGAGGAAATGTCATACTGGCTGCACTGGTCTGTCTGTATAGAGTATATGGTGTCTGTCTGTCCTCTGTCTGCACACTATGGGCAGGAAGGTGACCCTGGCTACCTGTACATTGAATCAGTGGGCTCTGGACTTTGATGGGAACCTGCAGAGAATATTACAGAGTATGTAATCCCTCATTATACCTATCCTCCTAAAACCTAACCCCCTGTCTGTCTGTCCCCATCAGTGCTTCCTTATATATATATATATATATATATACCTCTATACAAGAAATGCAGAGTGTCCCCCCCATGTGTCATACTACACTTAGTATGATATAATATTTATAATGTGACTACACTCAGACCGCATACACAGCGGTGGAAAAAATGCGTCCAAATCTGCACAGTGTTTAGTTTTATTTTTACCTATCTGGATGTGGCAGAATATTACCGCCCCATTATATTATTATTATATGGGAGTTTTATAACCCCAACAGTTTGCACAGTGCAGGTTAAACCGCATACACACTGAGGTAAAAACGCTGCGTTCAGATCTGTGCGCCGTACCTGGTCATGGCGGTATGGTAGATTACAGGCCTATGCACACAGCTGCGTTGTGCTCAGAAATCCGCGTTCCGTCGTGTAAAATCTAAATAGGAAATTCTGTGCCCAGGTTCATTATTCAGCTCCGGTCCACACTGATGCAATGCAGGAAACGCACAAGAGACGCTGTGTTTTCCCCCTGTGTTGCACTGCTTAGCAATCTCACAGCGTCCGTGCAATCTGCTGAAGGGGGGGGTCAATGTTAGATTAACGACACCCCCGAAACAGATTGCATAATGCAGTGCGATCGCCAGAATTGCATCGCAGTTTTGGTGCGGATGCGATTTTCAGCCATACAAAAATGTATAACCATACAGACATCGCATGTGATGTGCATAGGAATGCGGTGCGATTCCTGGGCCAATCGCATGCGGTGTTTTGCATGCACCAGTGTGAACCTAGAATTACGCATAATATTATGCAAGAAGAGTTTTATGGGTGTGATCCTTTTATAGGCATTCAGTCCCGGGTTCACATATGTGGGATGACAGACATCGCATGTGATTCGGAGCGCACTGCTTTGCAAATCACATGCGATGCCTGTGTGATGCAAATTCAGCCATACAGATTGTTTGGCTGAATTCGCATTCAGACACAACTTGCACAGGACCCTTTTTTGGGTCCGCACCAGAATCAGATCGCATGGGTGTTCACATCTATGCGATCCAATTCATGTCCAAACTGACAGTTCGCACTGCGATATGCGAACTGATCCGGGGGTGTCGTTAACTTTGTATTGACACCCCCAGCGATTTGCATATGGCTGAGTGAACTGCCTGCGTGTTGAATGCGATGCTGGAACCTGCAGTGGATTCGCAGGGTTCCCGCATCGCATATATGTGAACTGGGACTTATGTATTTAAGAATTCGCAATTGAGTGTGTGGTTCTGCATGTGTGTTTACATGTATTTGTAATACATTTGCATCGTTTTGTTTTACTGAGTTGCATTTAGGAGCCAATTCACACTGCTGCGACTTGTCAGCCTGACAAGTCGCAGTACGTCGCGATCCATTGACTGCTACAGGAGCCGTTCTAATAGGAGCGACACAAGTCACTCAGACTTAGAAAAAGGGTCCTGTACTACTTCTGGGCGACCTCTGAGCGACTTGCATAGACATTCATTATATGAAGTCTGTGCAAGTCGCGCCGAAGTCGCGGTGCACGCGACTTCACATGTCGCCCCCCAAAGTCGTGCCGCTTCAGTGTGAACCAGCACTAAATGTGTTTGTGGTGCCTTGCAATGCATACAGATGCAGCATGCTGGACTTTTTTTAATGCATATAAAAACCCCACAATGGTGTAATGTAGACTCATTGAGAAACGTTCATTTTTCCTGCATATGCACTCATACTCGCATTCTACTGCATCTGGTGTAAGGGCTCATTCACATCAGGACAAGGTGCAGGAAATCTGTGTGCATTTCCCGCATCCTCTTCAAAAAGCACTGCACTTGCGATTTGCAGCAGATGTCAGTGCAGTGCTAACGACATCCCAAATGTGGGTCGCAAATGCAATGTGCAAACGCCGGATGTTTGCATTGTACAGAAGTAGCAGGCGATCTAGTTGCAGTTTTTAAACATAGTGCATGCACTACTTTTGCTGCAGTCTGGCATGCTTTCAACCTATTTAAAGCAGTAGTACACTCCGCTATTTAACCACTTGCCGACTGCCGCATGACTATTTATGTCGGCAGTCAGCCCCTCACAGGCAGAGTGACGTAGATCTATGTCGCTAGCCTGTGAGGGTCTAGGGAGCGAGCGCGCTCCCGCGTGGTCACAGACCCCCCCCCCCCCCCGCGCGTGTGAACGGCGGACCCGATGTCCGCCGGTCACTCAGCGATCGTCGCTGCAGAGGGAGAAAGTCAGGCGGCTAGTGTAAACAAGCCGCCTGTCATTCTCCCCTGTGTAGAAACAGTGATCATACGGTTCTACTATGTAGGACCGTTGATCATTGTTCCTACAGCCCAAGCCACAGCCAATCACAGTTAGAAGCACGCCCCTAGGGACACACACAGCCCCTCCTTCTCAAAAAAAGTTGACCCCTTCACTGCCAGTGTAATTTTACAGTAACAGTGCATATGTATAGCACTGATTACTGTAGAAATGTCACTGGTAACCCCAAAAGTGTCAAAAATGTCAGTCAAGCGTCCGATCTGTCTGCCGCAATTTCGTAGTACCGCAAAAAAATTGCAGATCGCCGCCATTACGCGTTAAAAAAAAACAACAAAAATGACAAAAATCTTTCCCTTTGTTAGTAAACGCGATAACTTTTGCGCATTTTGCGATTTATTTATTTTTATTTTTTTTAAACCAAATATATGTAGCATAAAATAAATTGGCTGAAAATGTTAAATTTTGATTTTTAAATTTTTTTTTTGGGGAATTTATATAAAAAAATTTGAAAAATATTGCTATTTTTGCAAAATTGACGCTCTTTTTTTGTTTATAGCGCATGATCAAAAAATCGCACAGGTGATCAAATACCACCAAAAGAAAGCTCTGTTTGTAGGAAAAAAAGGACGTCAAATTAGTTTAGGTACAGCGTCGCACGACCGCGCAATTGTCCGTTAAATTCACGCAGTGCCGAATCGCAAAATAGGCCCTGGTCAGGAAGGGGGTAAAATCTTCCAGGGCTTAAGTGGTTAACTTTTACCTACAGGTAAGCCTATAATAAGGCCTATAATAAGGATTACCTGTAGGTACAATTAATATCTCCTAAACCGGCACGGTTTAGGAGATATTCACCCTGCATACAGCCACTGACGTCAGCGGCGCATGCACTCTGAAGGTCCGGCGAACCTTCAGAGCTCCTTGCCGGAAAGTGAAATTCCCATGCGCATGTACGGGGCTGACGTCATCGTGGCTCCGGCCACTCACAGCGCCGGAGCCGCCGAACCAGGAAGAGACGCCGAGGGAGCATGTCAGCACACTCAGCGTTGTCCAGACGACCGTGTCGGGGCTTCGTTCTAAGGTAAGTATTTCATAATGTGCTTGTATGCCATTCATACTAGCTCATTATGCCTTTGTCCTGCAGGGTTTTTTTTTTTTTCATGAGTATACAACCGCTTTAAATGAATGGGCTGAAATTGCACTGCACCCGGATCGTATGTGAATTGCACTGGAACACACGTCGCGTTCCTTTTGTGATTCATGTTATAAACGGGTTCTTACGCTAGGCTCACATCTGTGTGGGTGGTGCCGCTGCAGGACTCACACAAATAATGGCAGCCGCAACCACTCACACGGAGAAATGCGGGACCCACAGGTGAGTGCCAATAATTCTAATTGCATGCCACCCCCAATGGAAATCGCACCCCATACTGGGAACCTCAGGCTGCAATTAAAAAAAAAAATAGAGCAGGGGCTTCTTTCCTGTGCGTCGCGGGGCACCGCAGCCCATTCAAATAAATAGGCTCTCGTTCCTGCGCAAACCACGGGCCACACAGGTGTGAACCTGGCCTAAATGATCCCTGTGTGCAGTTCTGCACATGTGTTTGGAGGCATTTGTAATGCATTAGCAGAGATGTATAGTAACTAAGAAGAACTACTTCATTACTGAACGTAAGTACCGAAAGGTGGTACCTGTACTTTCCTAGAGTAGAATTTTTTTCTCCTACTTCCACTTTTACTTCACTACATTTTTTCGATGATTTCAATACTTCTACTCTGATATTTTTTTTTTTGTGCTGCATAGTTACTCGTATACAGAACAGTAGATGGCAGGTTTCATGAAGCTCAAAACATGTGTATTATCAGCGCATGCGAAAATAAAAGCTACTGTATGTATAAATAAAAGCTGCATTTGAAATAATAAAAAACAATATGATGTTCAAACTTTTGACTTCTTTCTTTAATAACTACATAACACAGTACTTGTACTTTTACTTTCACTACTTGAGTAGCAATTTTTTTTCAAAACGACTGGTACTTTTACTTTCAGTACTTGAGTAGCAAAATTTTTTAAAAAACTACTTGCAATACTTACGTACAAAAAATGTTGAATACTTTAGTACTTCTACTCAAGTCACTTTTTGATCGAGCACTTCCACTTCTACTCAAGTCACTTTTTGATCGAGCATTTGTACTTTTACTCAAGTATGGGTTTCGAGTACTTTATACAACTCCTGTTTTAGTGGTGCATTTATAATACTTTTGCAAAGAGTTTGCAATGCGTTTTTTTATGATTTGTATTTACATGCATTAGTGGTGCATTTATGTGGCAGCGGAGTGGTCCTTTTCTGTTTGTCGTGGTGCATTCATGTGCACTCCAGGACATTTATTTGGAAATAATACCATGCTGTACTTTTTTTCAAATGCACCACATTAGTATAAACCCGGCTGATTGAAATAAACGCATTTTTTCTGCATATGTGCTCGTAACGTGTTTATAAACGTGTTCTATATTCTGTAAATGAGTCTAAACGCATGTGAACAGTAGCACTACCATAATACAGTATGTGCGTTTTATTTTTTTTGGCTCTGCCAGCAAGATCCTGCATAGATATCAATATTTTCTTCTGCCCGTGCATATGAGCCCTAACCACCCTGTACAGGGCACAGAGCCTGTGTTCTGGCATTGCCAGGGCCTGCTGCCACCATCTGCACCAGCCCTTTTCAACCATGGTGCTCAGGCACCCTGGGGCACCTTGAGGTTTCTTCAGGGGTGCCTTGGCAAAATGTCTAAACATTGCCCAAAAATAGTCTATAGTTCCCACATGGCACCAGTGTAAACCAAGCCTTTGCCCCCGTTCACATTGGAGGTGGGTTTTAAATCCTGCAAGTTCAACTGAACTTCATTGCGAGTTCGGGGGGCGATTTGAAAGACATCTGTGCAGGTTCATGCACACGTCTATTGAAATCGCCCCCCGAAGTCGCCAAAAGCAGTGCAGAATCTATTTTTGGAAATCGGTGCGGCGTCGCACCATTTGTGATGGTGCCCTTGCCAGCAATGGGCTGCGATTTGGCATGTCAAATTGCCCTGATGTGAACCGGGGCTAAGGCAGGATAAAAAGCTTGATGCACCTAAACGCGTGTAATTGTGCATTAATGCCAGCCACCTTTAGCACTCGAGGGTTTATTCATTTAAATGCCCAGAATAAATTATTATTCTGGCCAAAGAAGTGAATTAACGCCCAAGCGCAATACACACATTTACAAGCGTCAATCGATTTTTCTGCCAAAGTGTCGCTGCCTGGAGGAAAGTGGTTTAGAAACGGCTAAGGCGTCCAGTATGCAATAAGGCCTTACTATCTAAAAGGTTTGGAAGCTAAATAAAGGCAACGTTCAAACCTATGAAGGTGCAACACAGGGCATGTGTTTAGGGCAGCCCAATCATTTCAATGGGCTGCCCTGTGTGCGACAATCACACAAAAGTGCTGGCTATTTTTTTTTATTTTATTATTGCGTGGCAAGAAGCTACCATGCTTGTGGTGTGAGTTTGCACACTTGTATTGGTTGGTTCATCTGGGGTGTGTTTCTGCATCACAGTGGTGTGAATGGAGCGTATCGGAACTCTGTAAGGCTGTGTGTCCACGCTGTACCGGGGCGGTGATGCACCCACATTGCGGGTTACATCAAGGCAGCCCATTTGTTTTTAATAGGCAACCAACACACCCCATTGTGCAAGAAAAACTGCACCTGACCTATTTTTGGGATCACAGCATACGGTGGCCCCCATTCACATTTGCGTGTAGCCAGGTGATTTTTTTTTTTAGCTTGACTTGCAGTACATGAGCTCAATCGTACATTTTTGTCCCCATAGACTTTTATATAAGTGTCACCCCAGTGCACTGCCACATGTAACATACATTACTGCAACACCGTGCAATAGCGTGACCCAGCCCTGTGTGTAAGACCCAGGGCACACTTGAGAGTATTGGAATCGTGGTTCTACCCACGATTCCAGAATCACAGCGAGACACGCTTGCGGTGGCATTATTTTTTTGTCTCAAGACCCCAAATGTGCCAGGCACTGTGCCAAAAATTGGTCCATGAACTTCTTTGGTGCATTCTTGGAGCCGAAGGTGGCCCATTGGAAATGAATGGTGCCGCTCCAAAAACGTGCAGCAAAAAATGCAACATGTTATCACACAAGTATTGAAGTCTGTGTGTCTGCTTTACCTTGGCACAACCTACAAGTCTCTCTGCTGCTTGGGAAGATGGGACTTGTAGTCTTTCCAGTCACAGAGTCCATTGAATGGATGGTAGTGGCTGTATAGGTGGAGCCATGAGTAACCATACAGAATTCAAATAGCAAAACATCAGCACAGGAAGGAACACCCTGGCCCGGATTTCAGATAAGTGGGGTGGGGGGGGGGGTGTTGGATAATTTGACCACATTTCATGTTACACACTAAATATGGGTAGAATATGAAACCTGGTATGGAAAGTAAACTGTTCCTTGAACCCTTGTTGGTTTTATGTTTTTATATTTTGCCTTCATACCTGCCTTAAATGTCTGATTTTTCCAGGTATAAAGATTGCCAAAGAGCAAGGAGCTCGATACCGGCTCGGGCCAGAACTGGAAATATGGTAAGATGTCTGTTTACTGAGAGGTCATGCCAAGCCTGCGTCATCTGTTTTGTAGGGCCAATCCTTCACCCGTATGCCTAACACCCTCCCCCCCCACTCACATATGTAACCCTGCTCCTCCGCACAAAGCTGGCTATAGGTCAAAGTCTCACTCAGCAAGTAAAATTACAGCTTTGTTGCTGTTGCAGAAATGCCAGAAACTGTGATTTCTGAAAGTCTCTTTAGTTTTTGGTCATATTCTTTTTTTTAAAGATACATTTTTTTTATTCTACCAAACCCAAACATTCCAATAAAAAAGACAGGCACTGCTTTCCTGCTTATGCCTGTGCATAACTTATAAGTGAGTGGTCGGGCTCTGCCGGTACCGAGTGAGGGGTCGGGCTCTGCCGGTACCGAGTGAGGGGTCGGGCACTACCGCCTCTGCCAGTACCGAGTGAGGGGGTCGGGGCTCTGCCGCCTCTGCCGGTACAGAGTGAGGGGTCGGGCTCTAGAGCCTCTGCCGGTACCGAGTGAGGGGATCTGGGCTCTACCGCCTCTGCCGGTACCGAGTGAGGGGGTCGGAGCTCTACCGCCTCTGCCGGTACCGAGTGAGGTAGGGCTGCACGATATTGGGGAAAAAAAGTACATTGCGATATTTGTTTTTCAACGATATATATTGCGATATTTAACTGGGTGGAATGCAGAAGACACTGACAGTGGTGGTAGGAGGTAGAAGAATCCCCCGGAGTCCCGACTTCTCCCTGCCTAATGCTGTAGAGTGGCTGCTAAGAGTTCTATGCAAGGGGGGATTGCTGAACAAGGTGAGAGAGTTGCAGTCTGCTGTGGATCTGTGTCCCCCTGTGCAGCCAAGATGGCGGTCGGCACAGCTTGCTGAGGGATATGAGTACACTGGGGTCCTTTTTGTGAAGATTAGGAGGTCTGTGTATGGCTTTGGGGGCACCCGGGGGATGCAGGCAAGTCCCGAATGAGTGCGGAGTAAGTAGGCCTTACCAGGAACCACGAGCGCACGATCGCGCTCCGATCTAGGCAAGGCCGCGGCTTCTGTGCCTGTGTAGGCCTCAACTCTGCGCTCCTCAGAACGGATTCTTTCCTCCGCAATACCGGGCAGTATTGGCCTCTGCCGGTACCGAGTGAGAGGGTCGGGCTGTACCGCCTCTGCCGCTGTACCGAGTGAGGGGGTCGGGCTCTACCGCCTCTGCCGGTACCGAGTGAGGGGTCGGGCTCTGCCGCGGTACCGAGTGAGGGGGTCTGGCTCTACCGCCTCTGCCGCGGTACCGAGTGAGGGGGTCGGGCTCTACCACCTTTGCCGGTACCGAGTGAGGGGTCGGGCTCTACCGCCTCTGCTGGTACCGAGTGAGGGGGTCGGGCTCTACCGCCTCTGCCGGTACCGAGTGAGGTGGTCGAGCTCTGCCGCCTCTGCCGGTACCGAGTGAGGGGTTGGGCTCTACCGCCTCTGCCGGTACCGAGTGAAGGGGTCAAGCTCTATCGCCTCTGCAGATACAGAGTGAGGGGGTCAAGCTCTACCGCCTCTGCCGGTACAGAGTGAGGGGTCGTGCTCTACCGCCTCTGCCGGTACCGAGTGAGGGGTCGTGCTCTACCGCCTCTGCCAGTACCGAGTGAGGGGTCGTGCTCTACCGCCTCTGCCGGTACCGAGTGAGGGGTCGGGCTCCACTGCCTCTGCCGGTACCGAGTGAGGGGTCGGGCTCTGCCGCGGTACCGAGTGAGGGGGTCTGGCTCTACCGCCTCTGCCGCGGTACCGAGTGAGGGGGTCGGGCTCTACCACCTTTGCCGGTACCGAGTGAGGGGTCGGGCTCTACCGCCTCTGCTGGTACCGAGTGAGGGGGTCGGGCTCTACCGCCTCTGCCGGTACCGAGTGAGGTGGTCGAGCTCTGCCGCCTCTGCCGGTACCGAGTGAGGGGTTGGGCTCTACCGCCTCTGCCGGTACCGAGTGAAGGGGTCAAGCTCTATCGCCTCTGCAGATACAGAGTGAGGGGGTCAAGCTCTACCGCCTCTGCCGGTACAGAGTGAGGGGTCGTGCTCTACCGCCTCTGCCGGTACCGAGTGAGGGGTCGTGCTCTACCGCCTCTGCCGGTACCGAGTGAGGGGTCGTGCTCTACCGCCTCTGCCGGTACCGAGTGAGGGGTCGGGCTCCACTGCCTCTGCCGGTACCGAGCGAGGGGTCGGGCTCCACCGCCTCTGCCGGTACCCAGTGAGGGGTCGGGCTCCACTGCCTCTGCCGGTACCGAGTGAGGGGGTCGGGCTCCACCGCCTCTGCCGGTACCGAGTGAGGGGGTCGGGGCTCCACCGTCTCTGCCGGTACCGAGTAAGGGGTCGGGGTTCCTCCGCCTCTGCCGGTACCGAGTGAGGGGGTCGGGGCTCCACCGCCTCTGCCGGTACCGAGTGAGGGGGTCGGGGCTCTACCGCCTCTGCCGGTACCGAGTGAGGGGGTCGGGGCTCTACCGCCTCTGCCGGTACCGAGTGAGAAGGTCGGGGCTCTACTGCCTCTGCCGGTACCGAGTGAGGGGGTCTGGGCTCTACCGCCTCTGCCGGTACCGAGTGAGGGGGTCGGGGCTCTACCGCCTCTGCCGGTACCGAGTGAGGGGTCGGGCTCTGCTGCCTCTGCCAGTACCGAGTGAGGTAGGGCTGCACGATATTAGGGAAAAAAAGTACTTTGCGATATTCGTTTTTCAACGATATATATAGCGATATTTAACTGGGTGGAATGCAGAAGACACTGACAGTGGTGGTAGGAGGTAGAAGAATGCCCCGGAATCCCGACTTCTCCCTGCCTAATGCTGTAGAGCGGCAGCTAAGAGTTCTATGGAAGGGGGGATTGCTGAACAAGGTGAGAGAGTTGCAGTCTGCTGTGGATCTGTGTCCCCCTGTGCAGCCAAGATGGCGGTCGGCACTGCTTGCTAAGGGGGTTATGAGTACACTATGGTCCTTTTTGTGAAGATTAGGAGGTCTGTGTATGGCTTTGGGGGCACCCGGGGGATGGAGGCAAGTCCCGAATGAGTGCGAAGTAAGTAGGCCTTACCGGGAACCAAGAGCGTGCGATCGCGCTCCGATCTAGGCAAGGCCGCGGCTTCTGTGCCTGTGTAGGCCTCAACTCTGCGCTCCTCAGAACGGATTCTTTCCTCCGCAATACCGGGCAGTATTGGTCTCTGGTGCCTCGATGGGTCTCCCCAAGCTGTTTTTTCTCCCTGAATAGGGGAGATTTAGGAGGATTAAGAAGATAGGGGTGACCAGCGCTATGGAGTTAGAGATCCTAAACAATTGAAAAGGTGTAAGCTGCCAACAACCGAACCCACAAGGGGTTAAAGAGTGAAAATAAATACAAGGAGGTTGTAACGGCGCTACCTTTTAAAGTGAATGAGTGCTATATAAGTGCCAATTTAGAATAAAGTGCCAGTATATTAAAAATTATATAAAAAATATACCATATAAACGTTGGGTCCAAAGTAAAGTGCACAAGTGACTTGTGATGTGACAAGGATAACCAATTATTTATCCTGGACTTAGGATTTAGGAGGATTGCTGAGGATTCTGTACGGCGGTATTGGAGCTCTCACAAGCCGCGTCCGTCCCGCATGTCTTCCGGCCATGCCCCTTGCCTAATGCTAAATATCGTGTCTTCGGCGATATTATTATCGCCCACGCCCGCAGAAAGATAGTCGATATCATATCGACTATTGTTCAGCCCTAGAGTGAGGGGTCGGGCTCTACCGCCTCTGCCGGTACAGAGTGAGGGGGTCGAGCTCTCCCGCCTCTGCCGGTACAGAGTGAGGGGGTCGAGCTCTCCCGCCTCTGCCGGTACAGAGTGAGGGGGTCGAGCTCTCCCGCCTCTGCCGGTACAGAGTGAGGGGGTCGAGCTCTCCCGCCTCTCCCGGTACAGAGCGAGGGGGTCGAGCTCTCCCGCCTCTGCCGGTACAGAGTGAGGGGGTCGAGCTCTCCCGGTACAGAGCGAGGGGGTCGAGCTCTCCCGCCTCTCCTGGTACAGAGTGAGGGGGTCGAGCTCTCCCGCCTCTCCCGGTACAGAGCAAGGGGGTCGAGCTCTCCCGCCTCTCCCGGTACAGAGTGAGGGGGTCGAGCTCTACCGCCTCTGCGGGTACCGAGTTTTTTCCTCTGCTGGTACCTAGATTTTTCCAGGTATAAAGATTGCCAAAGAGCAAGGAGCTCGATACCAGCTCGGGCCAGAACTGGAAATATGGTAAGATGTCTGTTTACTGAGAGGTCATGCCAAGCCTGCGTCATCTGTTTTGTAGGGCCAATCCTTCACCCGTATGCCTAACACCCTCCCCCCCCCCACTCACATATGTAACCGTGCTCCTCCGCACAAAGCTGGCTATAGGTCAAAGTCTCACTCAGCAAGTAAAATTACAGCTTTGTTGCTGTTGCAGAAATGCCAGAAACTGTGATTTCTGAAAGTCTCTTTAGTTTTTGGTCATATTCTTTTTTTTAAAGATACATTTTTTTTATTCTACCAAACCCAAACATTCCAATAAAAAAGACAGGCACTGCTTTCCTGCTTATGCCTGTGCATAACTGATAAGTGAGTGGTCGAGCTCTGCCGGTACCGAGTGAGGGGTCGGGCTCTGCCAGTACCGAGTGAGGGGTCGGGCTCTACCGCCTCTGCCAGTACCGAGTGAGGGGGTCGGGGCTCTACCGTCTCTGCCGGGAACCGAGTGAGGGGGTCTGGGCTCTACCGCCTCTGCCGGTACCGAGTGAGGGGGTCTGGGCTCTACCGCCTCTGCCGGTACCGAGTGAGGGGGTCTGGGCTCTACCGCCTCTGCCGGTACCGAGTGAGGGGGTCGGGGCTCTACCGCCTCTGCCGGTACCGAGTGAGGGGGTCGGAGCTCTACCGCCTCTGCCGGTACCGAGTGAGGTAGGGCTGCACGATATTGGGGAAAAAAAGTACATTGCGATATTTGTTTTTCAACGATATATATTGCGATATTTAACTGGGTGGAATGCAGAAGACACTGACAGTGGTGGTAGGAGGTAGAAGAATCCCCCGGAGTCCCGACTTCTCCCTGCCTAATGCTGTAGAGTGGCTGCTAAGAGTTCTATGCAAGGGGGGATTGCTGAACAAGGTAAGAGAGAGTTGCAGTCTGCTGTGGATCTGTGTCCCCCTGTGCAGCCAAGATGGCGGTCGGCACAGCTTGCTGAGGGATATGAGTACACTGGGGTCCTTTTTGTGAAGATTAGGAGGTCTGTGTATGGCTTTGGTGGCACCCGGGGGATGGAGGCAAGTCCCGAATGAGTGCGGAGTAAGTAGGCCTTACCGGGAACCACGAGCGCGCGATCGCGCTCCGATCTAGGCAAGGCCGCGGCTTCTGTGCCTGTGTAGGCCTCAACTCTGCGCTCCTCAGAACGGATTCTTTCCTCCGCAATACCGGGCAGTATTGGCCTCTGCCGGTACCGAGTGAGAGGGTCGGGCTCTACCGCCTCTGCCGCTGTACCGAGTGAGGGGGTCGGGCTCTACCGCCTCTGCCGGTACCGAGTGAGGGGGTCGGGCTCTGCCGGTACCGAGTGAGGGGGTCGGGCTCTGCCGGTACCGAGTGAGGGGGTCGGGCTCTACCGCCTCTGCCGGTACCGAGTGAGGGGGTCAAACTCTACCGCCTCTGCTGGTACCGAGTGAGGGGTCGGGCTCTGCCGCGGTACCGAGTGAGGGGGTCTGGCTCTACCGCCTCTGCCGCGGTACCGAGTGAGGGGGTCGGGCTCTACCACCTCTGCCGGTACCGAGTGAGGGGTCGGGCTCTACTGCCTCTGCTGGTACCGAGTGAGGGGGTCGGGCTCTACCGCCTCTGCCGGTACCGAGTGAGGGGGTCGAGCTCTGCCGCCTCTGCCGGTACCGAGTGAGGGGTTGGGCTCTACCGCCTCTGCCGGTACCGAGTGAGGGGGTCAGGCTCTATCGCCTCTGCAGGTACCGAGTGAGGGGGTCAAGCTCTACCGCCTCTGCCGGTACCGAGTGAAGGTGGTCGGGGATCCACCGCCTCTGCCGGTACCGAGTGAGGGGTCGGGGTTCCACCGCCTCTGCCGGTACCGAGTGAGGGGGTCGAAGCTCCACCGCCTCTGCCGGTACCGAGTGAGGGGGTCGGGGCTCTACCGCCTCTGCCGGTACCGAGTGAGGGGGTCGGGGCTCTACCGCCTCTGCCAGTACCGAGTAAGAGGGTCGGGGCTCTACTGCCTCTGCTGGTACCGAGTGAGGGGTCGGGGCTCTACCCCCTCTGCCGGTACCGAGTGAGGGGGTCGGGGCTCTACCGCCTCTGCCGGTACCGAGTGAGGGGTCAGGCTCTGCTGCCTCTGCCAGTACCGAGTGAGGTAGGGCTGCACGATATTAGGGAAAAAAAGTACATTGCGATATTCGTTTTTCAACGATATATATAGCGATATTTAACTGGGTGGAATGCAGAAGACACTGACAGTGGTGGTAGGAGGTAGAAGAATGCCCCGGAATCCCGACTTCTCCCTGCCTAATGCTGTAGAGCGGCAGCTAAGAGTTCTATGCAAGGGGGGATTGCTGAACAAGGTGAGAGAGTTGCAGTCTGCTGTGGATCTGTGTCCCCCTGTGCAGCCAAGATGGCGGTCGGCACTGCTTGCTAAAGAGGTTATGAGTACACTATGGTCCTTTTTGTGAAGATTAGGAGGTCTGTGTATGGCTTCGGGGGCACCCGGGGGATGGAGGCAAGTCCCGAATGAGTGCGGAGTAAGTAGGCCTTACCGGGAACCACGAGCGCGCGATCACGCTCCGATCTAGGCAAGGCCGCGGCTTCTGTGCCTGTGTAGGCCTCAACTCTGCGCTCCTCAGAACGGATTCTTTCCTCCGCAATACCGGGCAGTATTGGTCTCTGGTGCCTCGATGGGTCTCCCCAAGCTGTTTTTTCTCCCTGAATAGGGGAGATTTAGGAGGATTAAGAAGATAGGGGTGACCAGCGCTATGGAGTTAGAGATCCTAAACAATTGAAAAGGTGTAAGCTGCCAACAACCGAACCCACAAGGGGTTAAAGAGTGAAAATAAATACAAGGAGGTTGTAACGGCGCTACCTTTTAAAGTGAATGAGTGCTATATAAGTGCCAACTTAGAATAAAGTGCCAGTATATTAAAAATTATATTAAAAATATACCATATAAACGTTGGGTCCAAAGTAAAGTGCACAAGTGACTTGTGATGTGACAAGGATAACCAATTATTTATCCTGGACTTAGGATTTAGGAGGGTTGCTGAGGATTCTGTACGGCGGTATCGGAGCTCTCACAAGCCCGTCCGTCCCGCATGTCTTCCGGCCATGCCCCTTGCCTAATGCTAAATATCGTGTCTTCGGCGATATTATTATCGCCCACGCCCGCAGAAAGATAGTCGATATCATATCGTCTATTGTTCAGCCCTAGAGTGAGGGGTCGGGCTCTACCGCCTCTGCCGGGACAGAGTGAGGGGTCGAGCTCTCCCGCCTCTGCTGGTACAGAGTGAGGGGGTCAAGCTCTCCCGCCTCTGCCGGTACAGAGTGAGGGGGTCAAGCTCTCCCGCTTCTGCCGGTACAGAGTGAGGGGGTCGAGCTCTCCCGCCTCTGCCGGTACAGAGTGAGGGGGTCAAGCTCTCCCGCCTCTGCCGGTACAGAGTGAGGGGGTCGAGCTCTCCCGCCTCTGCCGGTACAGAGTGAGGGGGTCGAGCTCTCCCGGTACAGAGCGAGGGGGTCGAGCTCTCCCGCCTCTGCCGGTACAGAGTGAGGGGGTCGAGCTCTCCCGGTACAGAGCGAGGGGGTCGAGCTCTCCCGCCTCTCCCGGTACAGAGCAAGGGGGTCGAGCTCTCCCGCCTCTCCCGGTACAGAGTGAGGGGGTCGAGCTCTCCCGCCTCTCCCGTTACAGAGTGAGGGGGTCGAGCTCTACCGCCTCTGCGGGTACCGAGTTTTTTCCTCTGCCGGTACCTGGATTTTTCCAGGTATAAAGATTGCCAAAGAGCAAGGAGCTCGATACCGGCTCGGGCCAGAACTGGAAATATGGTAAGATGTCTGTTTACTGAGAGGTCATGCCAAGCCTGCGTCATCTGTTTTGTAGGGCCAATCCTTCACCCGTATGCCTAACACCCTCCCCCCCACTCACATATGTAACCCTGCTCCTCCGCGCAAAGCTGGCTATAGGTCAAAGTCTCACTCAGCAAGTAAAATTACAGCTTTGTTGCTGTTGCAGAAATGCCAGAAACTGTGATTTCTGAAAGTCTCTTTAGTTTTTGGTCATATTCTTTTTTTTAAAGATACATTTTTTTTATTCTACCAAACCCAAACATTCCAATAAAAAAGACAGGCACTGCTTTCCTGCTTATGCCTGTGCATAACTGATAAGTGAGTGGTCGGGCTCTGCCGGTACCGAGTGAGGGGTCGGGCTCCGCCGGTACCGAGTGAGGGGTCGGGCTCTACCGCCTCTGCCGGTACCGAGTGAGGGGTCGGGCTCTACCGCCTCTGCCGGTACAGAGTGAGGGGGTCGGGGCTCTACCGCCTCTGCCGGTACAGAGTGAGGGGTCGGGCTCTACCGCCTCTGCCGGTACCGAGTGAGGGGGTCTGGGCTCTACCGCCTCTGCCGGTACTGAGTGAGGGGGTCGGGGCTCTACCGCCTCTGCCGGTACCGAGTGAGGGGGTCGGGGCTCTACCGCCTCTGCCGGTACCGAGTGAGGGGGTGGGAGCTCTACCGCCTCTGCCGGTACCGAGTGAGGTAGGGCTGCACGATATTGGGGAAAAAAAGTACATTGCGATATTTGTTTTTCAACGATATATATTGTGATATTTAACTGGGTGGAATGCAGAAGACACTGACAGGGGTGGTAGGAGGTAGAAGAATCCCCCGGAGTCCTGACTTCTCCCTGCCTAATGCTGTAGAGCGGCTGCTAAGAGTTCTATGCAAGGGGGGATTGCTGAACAAGGTGAGAGAGTTGCAGTCTGCTGTGGATCTGTGTCCCCCTGTGCAGCCAAGATGGCGGTCGGCACAGCTTGCTGAGAGATATGAGTACACTGGGGTCCTTTTTGTGAAGATTAGGAGGTCTGTGTATGGCTTTGGGGGCACCCGGGGGATGGAGGCAAGTCCCGAATGAGTGCGGAGTAAGTAGGCCTTACCGGGAACCACGAGCGTGCGATCGCGCTCCGATCTAGGCAAGGCCGCGGCTTCTGTGCCTGTGTAGGCCTCAACTCTGCGCTCCTCAGAACGGATTCTTTCCTCCGCAATACCGGGCAGTATTGGCCTCTGCCGGTACCGAGTGAGAGGGTCGGGCTCTACCGCCTCTGCCGCTGTACCGAGTGAGGGGGTCGGGCTCTACCGTCTCTGCCGTTACCGAGTGAGGGGGTCGGGCTCTACCGCCTCTGCCGGTACCGAGTGAGGGGGTCAAACTCTACCGCCTCTGCCGGTACCGAGTGAGGGGGTCAAACTCTACCGCCTCTGCCGCGGTACCGAGTGAGGGGGTCTGGCTCTACCGCCTCTGCCGCGGTACCGAGTGAGGGGGTCGGGCTCTACCGCCTCTGCCGGTACCGAGTGAGGGGTCGGGCTCTACCGCCTCTGCCGGTACCGAGTGAGGGGTCGGGCTCTACCGCCTCTGCCTGTACAGAGTGAGGGGGTCGGGGCTCTACCGCCTCGGCCGGTACCGAGTGAGGGGGTCGGGGCTCTACAGCCTCTGCCGGTACCGAGTGAGGTAGGGCTGCACGATATTAGGGAAAAAAAGTACATTGCGATATTCGTCTTTCAACGTTATATATAGCGATATTTAACTGGGTGGAATGCAGAAGACACTGACAGTGGTGGTAGGAGGTAGAAGAATGCCCCGGAATCCCGACTCCTGCCTAATGCTGTAGAGCGGCAGCTAAGAGTTCTATGCAAGGTGGGATTGCTGAACAAGGTGAGAGAGTTGCAGTCTGCTGTGGATCTGTGTCCCCCTGTGCAGCCAAGATGGCGGTCGGCACTGCTTGCTAAGGGGGTTATGAGTACACTATGGTCCTTTTTGTGAAGATTAGGAGGTCTGTGTATGGCTTTGGGGGCACCCGGGGATGGAGGCAAGTCCCGAATGAGTGCGGAGTAAGTAGGCCTTACCGGGAACCACGAGCGCGCGATCGCGCTCCCATCTAGGCAAGGCCGCGGCTTCTGTGCCTGTGTAGGCCTCAACTCTGCGCTCCTCAGAACGGATTCTTTCCTCCGCAATACCGGGCAGTATTGGTCTCTGGTGCCTCGATGGGTCTCCCCAAGCTGTTTTTTCTCCCTGAATAGGGGAGATTTAGGAGGATTAAGCAGATAGGGGTGACCAGCGCTATGGAGTAAGATATCCTAAACAATTGAAAAGGTGTAAGCTGCCAACAACCGAACCCACAAGGGGTTAAAGAGTGAAAATAAATACAAGGAGGTTGTAACGGCGCTACCTTTTAAAGTGAATAAGTGCTATATAAGTGCCAACTTAGAATAAAGTGCTGTACAAAATTTTTTCCGTGTAGTTAAGGCCCTTACCCCTATGAGAGACCAACAAAAAATAGGATAGAAAAAGATGGGGCTTTGCAGGCCAGTGGGAGTAGAAGGATCAGACCCAAAACCAATTTATATAAAACCAAGATACATTTTATTGATGATTACAGGATAAAACTACACATGGACAACCATGTATACTCAAAAAACAACAGACTGACATACAATACTAAAATCAAACATTGAGAGTCACTAGCAATATAGAAACCAATCCCTTAGGGGGATATGACCAGAAAAAAGTAGAATAAAGTGCCAGTATATTAAAAATTATATTAAAAATATACCATATAAACGTTGGGTCCAAAGTAAAGTGCACTAGTGACTTCTGATGTGACAAGGATAACCAATTATTTATCCTGGACTTAGGATTTAGGAGGATTGCTGAGGATTCTGTACGGCGGTATCGGAGCTCTCACAAGCCGCGTCCGTCCCGCATGTCTTCCGGCCATGCCCCTTGCCTAATGCTAAATATCGTGTCTTCGGGCGATATTATTATCGCCCACGCCCGCAGAAAGATAGTCGATATCATATCGACTATCGTTCAGCCCTAGAGTGAGGGGTCGGGCTCTACCGCCTCTGCCTGTACAGAGTGAGAGGGTCGAGCTCTCCCGCCTCTGCCGGTACAGAGTGAGGGGGTCGAGCTCTCCCACCTCTCCCGGTACAGAGTGAGGGGGTCGAGCTCTCCCGCCTCTCCCGGTACCGAGTGAGGGGGTCGAGCTCTCCCGCCTCTCCCGGTACCGAGTGAGGGGGTCGAGCTCTCCCGCCTCTCCCGGTACCGAGTGAGGGGGTCGAGCCCTACCGCCTCTGCCGGTACCGAGTGGAGGGGTCGAGCCCTACCGCCTCTGCCAGTACCGAGTGGGCGAAATTTGAACCATGTATGGGCAGGCTGATTGTACCTAAGTTGAGTGATCAACTTTGGTACAACCAGCCTGTCAGCTATTACAGCCACTAACAGTAATCACCGTGTGGGGATGGCTCCCCCTACTGGGAGGACACAATTACTTTGTGGAAGGGATTCCCCCATCAAAACATGGTTGCAGGAAAGAGAATTGCTCCATTTATCACCGGCTTAAGCCATCCTGCAGTGTATAGATCTTGTGAAGGAAAATTATAGATATGCAAACGAAAATCAATCAAGACCACGAAAAAATAAAAATATATATATATCCAGACACAGTCATTTTATCCAAAGATAAATTGATTCAGTTACGATATCTACATCACACATATTTTACTCCCAAAAGGCTTTTCTTGAAGCTGGTTGCTATGGGGGCACTCAAACATGCTCATTTCTGAGCCCTGCTCTCTGTGTCCATAAGACACAGTAAGTGTGGCTCAGCCCTGCCCCCGTTCCGTCCTCACTGGCTGTGATTGGCAGCAGCCGAAGCCAATGAGAAACGAGAGACATGGGTGAGCCTCGGCTTTCGTGCACATCACTCAATTGAGATCAGGCTTAGGTAAGTAATGGGGGGATGACTTGGAACCTGCAAACTGAATGCACAAAGAATGCATAAAGATAAAAAACCTTCAGCCTTGAAAACCACTTTAAAAGGTGAGTAATAATTGATAATGACATGAAGTTGTGGAAGCAGGAGAGAGTGAGCCAGAGCGCAAGCGGGCGACCCAAGAAGAGGAGGATCGGGGCTGCTTTGTGCAAAACCAAGCTGCTTGTGATGGGGGCGCCCAGAGTGCCAGCAGGGGACCATTAAACAGAACAGGTATATATAACATTATTTAAAACTAAAAACTGATTTTATAAACCTTTTAATGATACTGAATGTGACTACCGGTACATTTGTGAATTTGGCTGTTGCTTTTATTGAGAAGACCTGGTTTCTAACTGTAACCTCAGACGCGCGTTACCAAAAAGCAGCCTGAGAGCCACCCTGCGGATGGATGGAAAGCGTGGAATTTGTGACTTTTATTGTATTTTTTAGTGACCTTTCTGTAAACGTAATAACCATTACTGCTGATAAGCTTAGGCCCATTCTGACCAGTTATTACGAACACAAGACCTTGCCCCCCAGAAAAGACACACAGACTTGTTTAAATTAGAATTAGGGCAAGGCCACAGCTTTATTGAACTTACCAACTGTAACAATATTAAATTACCACATAACGATGCTATTAGGTTTTGTAGGGGCCTCCTTCTTGTTCGAGTGGTCCTTGGCTAGCATGGATGGATCAGGGCTGGCTCGGTAAAGAAAGTTTGTAACGCCATGGGTAGCTGGTCAGTTTCCACTGTCAGGGAGGCCTCGTATTCTTCCGGTGACCTCTATTATCCAGGTCCTCTAACTTTCTCTGTAGTTCAATGAGCTGGCGAGAATACAGGAGAGAGTCTTCTTGAATGTCCCTGATGTCTTCATAATGGTGACCCACTTTCTCTTCCACCTCCAGGGGTGGTCTGCTACCCCTCTGAGCTAAACAAGGCAGATCACTGTTCTGACAGGGGAGAAGAGGGAGATCTTGTGTTCCTGCTAAGCAGGAACATGGATCTCTCTCTTCCCCCAGTCAGACCATCCCCCACACAGCAAGCACCCCATAGAGACACATTTAACCCTTTGATTGCCCCTGATGTTAACCCTTCCCTGCTAGTGTCAGTACAGTACCAGTGCATATTTTTAGCACTGATCACTGAAATAATGTCACTTGTCCCTAAATAATTGTCAAAAGTGTCAGGTATCCGATTTGTCTGCCGCTATGTCGCAGTCCCGGTAAAAATCGCTAATTCGAAATAAAAATTCCATATAAATATCCCATAGTTTGTAAACACAATATCTTTTGCGCAAACCAATCAATATACGCTTATTGGGATTTTATTTGTTTTACCAAAAATATGTAGCAGAATACATGTTGGCCTAAATTGATGAAGAAATTCGATTTTTTTTTCCATTTTTTTATTGGATATGTTTTGTAGCAGAAATTAAAAAATATTGTTTTTTTTTTTTTTTTCAAAATTGTCACTCATTTTTTGTTTATAGCACAAAAAAAAACACAGAGGTGATTAAATACCACCAAAAGAAAGCTCTGTTTGTGGGGAAAAAAAGACGCCGTGCCGTATTGCAAAAAATGGCCTGGTCATTAAGGGGGTAAAACCATCTGGGGCTGAAGTGGTTAAAGAGGAACTTCAGAGGTAGTGTTCTGCAATACAAAGCCTGCCTGCTCACTGATTGTGGCAATGGGCCTTTAGGTCCACATTAAAGCAGAGCTCCACCCAAAAGTGGATCTTTCACTTATCTGTCTCCTCTCCCCCTCCGGTGCCATGTTTGGCACCTTTTTTGGGGGGGGGGGGGGGAGCGGGTACCTGTTTTTACCTGTCCCCACTTCCGTCGGAGCTCGCCACGGCAAGGTACATCAGAAGTTTGGCCCCCTCCTCCTGCTCCCCTCTGCTGCGGGGCCAGTAAGTGAGTGCAGCGGACATCGGAGCTTGATTTGGCTGCTCAGCATGCACCCAAGTGTTTCCATGTGTGAAGGAAACCTGAAGGAATAAAGGAATAAAGTTTTTTTTTTTGTCATTGGGGTCAGCACCTCATTTATTCGCTCAGCAGATGCGCTTTTGCCGAGCATTAAGAGAGCCCAACACTCCCCTTTCTAGACGAGCACCCAAAAAGCTTGGGTTGCCATAAAGCCCCTTTCACTTTTTAAAAGCCCCAGATAGTCCTAACAGCACCTCTGTCTATTAAAAAAAAAAAAAAAAAACATCAAGCCTTCAAGACCTTATTCAAATACAGTTTTAGTATTTTTTCTTTAATCATGACAAGTAGATTGGGACCCCGGTTTAGTACCATGCAAAAGTAATTTTTAAAAAAATGTCCAATGGGAAACAGTTTTCTATGTGCCCTGTTCACACCATACATGTGCAGTGCTTTGCAGTAAAGTGCAGCTAAAAGGACATTGTATGAACAAGGCCTAAATGATAAAAATAAAAACAAATCTAGCCTCTTCCTCACCATATAGCTGGTTAATCAACCTTCTTTTTCTTTTTGAGAGATGTGTTTAAAAAAAAGAAGAAAAAAAAATCTGGCCTCCTCCTGCCCTTATAGCTGGCCAATCACGCCCCTTTTTGTGAGATGTGTTTTTTAAAAAAAATCCAGCCTCCTCCTCCCCTTATATTTGGACAATCATGCTCCTTTTATCTTTTTGCGAGATGTGTTTAAAAAAAAAAAAAAATCCGGCCTCCTCCTCCCCTTATAGCCGGGCCAATCACGCTCCTTTTTGAGAGATGTGTTTAAAAAAAAAAATCTGGTCTCCTCCTCCCCTTATAGCTGGCCAATCACGCCCCTTTTTGTGAGATGTGTTTTTTAAAAAAAATCCAGCCTCCTCCTCCCCTTATATTTGGACAATCATGCTCCTTTTATCTTTTTGCGAGATGTGTTTAAAAAAAAAAATCCGGCCTCCTCCTCCCCTTATAGCCGGGCCAATCACGCTCCTTTTTGAGAGATGTGTTTAAAAAAAAAAATCTGGTCTCCTCCTCCCCTTATAGCTGGCCAATCACGCCCCTTTTTGTGAGATGTGTTTTTTAAAAAAAATCCAGCCTCCTCCTCCCCTTATATTTGGACAATCATGCTCCTTTTATCTTTTTGCGAGATGTGTTTAAAAAAAAAAAAAATCCGGCCTCCTCCTCCCCTTATAGCCGGGCCAATCACGCTCCTTTTTGAGAGATGTGTTTAAAAAAAACTAAATCTGGCCTCCTCCTCCCCTTATAGCCAGCCAATCATGCCCCTTTTTGTGAGATGTGTTTAAAAAAAAAAACCTTATAGTATTCGTATATACATACACACATATATATATATATATATATATATATATATATATATATATATATATATATATATATATATATATATATGTTTCAGGAGGCACACTCTCTTCCTCATATATACTAAGCATCCAATTATTACAACATTTCCCCCCTGTTTATACTCATTTATGACAGTTCTGTCAGCACCTCAGCTTTTAGGAATTCACCAAGGTCCATCATATAGTTCATACATGAGAGTCTGGGGTATGATTCTTGTACTCGTCCTCATCTAGTTCAGAGTGAAGTCCCAAATATAGTTCATTTAAATCCTTTTGGAGAAACATAGTTTTTGTCAAAGATGAATCAATGAATCGCTGAAGGAGTCCTCAGTTACAGGGAATGCAACAGCAACCACACAGGGTTAGCACAGTGGCGGCCATTACTATCGAGATCAACATATATTCCTTATCAGCTCACCCCACTTACCGAACCATGTCTCAAAGAGTCCAGTCAGGGGGTTTTCCACGCCAGAATTTTTTTGCCAGTGCTTCAGACAGCATCTGCAATCCTTGCAGGGCCTTCGTTATGCTACCATCGGGGGCTGTATTGTTAGGAAAGAAGGTGCAACAAAAGGCCTTGAACATCTTGCACACACCTTCCTTCTCTGCTAACAGCATATCAAGAGCAATACGATTCTGCCAGGCTGTCAATAAGGTTGCATCCAGTTGGCTGGCCACTCCTAGAATGGCATCTCTGGTGTAGTTCACAAACATTTGCTGATTATAATAGCTGTAGTTTATCCAATCGACATTCTTGTTAGGTTGAACCCCCAAGAAGATGGAGGTGAATCCGGCTGATATCTTGTCCTGTGCTTTGAATTCATCAGGGACTCCTCATGGTACTCTGATAAAATCAGTGTAGACTCGATTCGATTGTCAAATGATCCTTGTAGTGCGTCTTTCTTTATTCGAAAGTGTTGTTTCTTCAACTGCGGCATCTTCATCTCATCACCGACAGGTATCCCTTTCCATTTGGGAGGGAGTTTGTTTCTAAGTTTCATATCCCCACACAGCCACCAAACATCAGCTAACTGTTTCTTTTGGTTCTGAAACCAATCTGCTGGTAAGGTGGGTTACTGGTTAATATATTTTATAAGCAGTAAGTCGGGGTGTAAGTCTCCTACATTTCACTCTTGGTGCTGACAAAGCAGATAAAATTTCCTAAAACTGCCCTAACAGAGGGGGGTATGCTCTGCATCTTGGTGACTGAATACAATTTTTGCTCTTCCCTACACTCAGTGTTTGTGAGTTTTTCCTTGAACTTTCTTATTATACATATATCATATCATATCATATTATACATATCATATTATTATACATATCATATTATTATACATATCAGGTTTGTTTCATCCGTTAGGAAAGGAACAGTCGCTAGCTGGGGCCTTGAGTTGGCACATGAGATACAATTTCCCAGCCCTTTGGTTTTGGTTGTCCATCTGACCCATTCTACACACTAATTTTTATCCCCAAACCCTGTTTCTATACTTAACTGTTCTTTGTAAATAAAATTAGTTTTAAACAAGTCTGGACAAAACCTTATTAATAGCATGCTAATATCTGAAAGTGCAACTTATATACCTAACTTATAGGTTCCTGAATCCTCCTTTGTTGCATTTTTCAAAACCAATAACAGTTGGTTATAGCTATTCCCCTGTGGTGGCAGTTTATGCAAACTTAAACGCTGCACTAAACTTTTTTGTTGGGGAGTCTGGGCTGAAGAGGTTAGGTAACCATCTAAATCTGTAATCCACCATACTCCAGACCATGAAAAACAGGTGGCAGTTTCACACACACATATTTTTCGTAATTGCTATATCTAAATATCCAGTTGCGTGAGCATTCTATTACCTGACAGACAACAAATTTGACTGCTATAATAGATCCTTCACTTATGGTGATGGTTAGATCACCATTGGGCATTTATGGCAGTTCTCTCTTGTGTAACCCTTTATCCTGTTTTTGGGTCCTAGAGTTTAGATCCAAAAATATTAGTGCTAATGCTATAATACTTCCCACTATCATTATCCCTATTAGGAATCCGCCCATCCATGTTTTGATAAAGTACCCTGGTTCTAACAGTACCGCCCCCATTGAGCCTATATTGTGCCATGTTTCTTCACCGGGTTTGAGACGGGTGGTCCCTATTGGAGTCACCCCTTTTGTAGCCGGACTTTCACTGAAGACTCTGTGGGCGTTCCCAGGTCTGGCCCTAGATTCTTTGCCTCTTTACAATGTGAGAGGTGGATCCAGGGTACTCTTTCTGCTATCTTGACTACTGTGGGCTTAGGTACATTGGGCAGAGGTCCCTTACCAGGGACTTTACCCATCTTAAACAGAACAACAGTTAAGCAAAGCACTAAATATTATGGTGTCAGTGTCTATTCTTTACTAGACGGCTGCCATGCACTGGCAGACACTGCTGATACCTTTTTTTTTTTTTAGTCCAGAAGTTTATCACTTAAAGACGCAGACACCACAATAAACCTATTCTACTTAAATTCAGATAACATATATTTGGTATTCTCACTTATTTCTTCTTGTTTCACACATCTCTGGGCCATATTAACGTGCGCACGGAGTTAGTTAAGGTCTTCTCACACAGACACTTATACACAATACTTTTGTTAACTCGCAGACATACACAGACTCTGAGCGGTTTACTGCACTTCTTCAACCCTCCTAGTTCTGTGTTCTACTAAAAAATATTGATATTCTTACACTTATACACAATATTTTTGTTAACTCGCAGACATACACAGACTCTCTAAGAGTTCTGTGTTCTACTAAAAAATATTGGTATTCTTATGAAGATCTTCTCACACAGACACTTCTACATACACAGACTCTCTAACCAAATTAAAACAAATTATAAGTCACTCTTACCTTGAACCAGAATGGGTCTTTTATTCGGCCAATTCTTGGGAACCCGTCACCTGATAGGGACCAGTTGGTAGACCGGCCTCTGTTGACGTCAATTCAGACGGAGGACTTCTGCAGTAAAAGAATCCCATGTGTTGGGACTCCCCGTACGGTAACAGTCACCTGTGATCTGGTCCCATCACAGGATCTTGCGTTCTGGCTCGAGGGACCAAGTTTGTGATGGAAATTCACCTTAGACCGCACTCTAATTTCACACACATCTAATTTCATGACGACCTATCATACTTTGAAGGCCCTGGAGCACCAGTACAAAGGAAACGCCCATAAAATGACCCCATTTTGAAAAGCATACACCACAATTCTATTATTATTATTAAGGCCTCTGTCAGAAAGGAATGGGGACAGGGGTAGAGGCTTCTCCCACCCAAATCTCTTTGAAGCCTCCGGATTCCAGACCCTGTACTGGGAACACAGAAAACCAAAAACAGTTTTTCTATACTCCAAAGACTATTCTGAAACCCCTCACATAAGTGAGACCCCTGTGTACTAAAGTAGAAGGGCAAAAGATCATTCCAAGTGGCAGGCAAAAAACATAGTCGATTAGCAGGCCAAGGTCGGTGCACTTGGAGGTCAAAAACTTGTTTTAAAACGGCAGGCAAAGGCATAGTCGGTAAACAGGCTGAGGTCGGTGCACATGGATATCAGAAACGTGGTTTTTAAAACGGCAGGCAAAGGCATCGTCGGTAAACAGGCCAGGGTCAGTTAACGTGTAAAAGCAGTATATATCCTAACTTATCTATATATCCTAACTTATCTATATATCCTATCTTATCCTAACTAATTTTTTTTTGTTTTTGTTTTTTTTGTTTTTTTTGGGGGGGGGTTTGGGTTTTTTTTTGTTTTTTTGGGGGGGGGTTTGGGGTTTTTTTTTTTTTTTTTTTGATTTTTTTTTTTTTTTTCAACCATCCATGCAAGGATGGCCCTCTGATGCTGGTGGGGATCAGACTGTTCTCGCCTTCATTCCCTCGCTCATGTATGTAAAGTCTTTGAAAAACTCCTGCTCAATTGAGCAAATTGGTATCTCCAGGTCCTTGGACAGAAATGTGTTCACTTCAATGATTTCTTCCAGTGGTTCCTCAAAAATAGGCTCTGATATAGTTCCTCTTTCTATTTCTGCCCAGTCAATTCCCTTGAAGAAAGGGTGTGATCTGAGATTGCGCACTAGGTATGCACGTTCCTCTTGGTCATGCCAAAAAAGTCTGTGTATGAGTTCATACAGGGAAAAGTCCATGTCGAATGGGAAACTGGTTGACATGGTGTGAATGTTGTCAGCCAACTGCTGTCGATTCTCCACTCCAGTATAAAAAGGATGGAACCCTACGGCCATCTCATATACTATTATCCCAAATGAGAAATAGTCTGCTGGGTAATAGTATGGCTTATAAGCATAGACTTCAGGGGCCATGTAACTTGGTGTCCCCACACGCTCTCTGACTCTGCTGGACTCCGTGACACAAGTTGCCGCCAAACCGAAATCTGCAATTTTTGCAAAACCGTCATTATCCAGAAGAATGTTCTCTGGTTTTAGATCCCTGTGAAGAATCTGAAGAGAATGAAGGTATTGCAGTCCACACAGAATTTCGGCAGTAAGATGTTTTAAAGTCACTTCATCAAATGGAGCTGAAGACTTTATGAATGCACTGAGATCCCCTCCACCCAGGAACTCCATAACAAAGACCAGATGAGCCTTTGTTTGAAAGGAGCAGTAGAGATGTGCAAAAAATGGGGAGTTGCTGCATGTTTCCATTATGTAGCGCTCTTCAAGGGCACAGCTAGGATCTTCAGCAAGTAGTTTGTTTTTTTTAACAATTTTTACTGCCAGCTTTTTGTCAATTAAGGGATGAGAGGCCAAAAACACTTTTCCATAGGACCCCTGTCCAAGCATTCTATGAAAGGTGAAACTTTCCATGGTAGGTTTGTCAGACTCGTAGGTAGGTGAAGTATCGTTGCCTTCACTGTTGTCCGTTTTGTTGTCCTTATTGGATTTGGTCAGTGAAGTCTTTATGTTCTCACTGGTGACTTGTTTGTTGTCTTTGTTATTTGCAGCCAGTGAAGTCTTCTCATCCTCACTATTGGCTGATTTTTTGTCTTTGTTGGATTTGGCCAGTGGAGCCTCCTCGCCCACACTGGTGACTGGTTTGTTGTCCTCCTTGGATTTTGGCAGCGAAGTCTCCTCGTTTTCACTGGTGACTTGCTTGTTGTCCTTGTTAGTTGTAGCCAGTGAAGTCTTCTCATCCTCACTGTTGGCTGATTTTTTGCCCTCATTGGATGTGGCCATTAAAGCCTCCTCGCTCTCACTGGTAACTGAAGTTATGGGAGGTTTCTTGTCCTCCATGGATGTAGCCGGTGGAATTGGCTTTGTGTCTCGGTTGGATGAGATAACATTTTTGCCTGGAGAGAGAGAAAAAAAAGTATTACTTCTACTTGAACATCATTTATATGAAAAATAATATAAAGTCATTTAATTGTGTCAGGTAAGTGACTCTGTGCTGTGACACTAATATTGTGTCACACATTTCTCTTTTATGGCAGTTTTATACATACATGGACAATATGGTGATTCTCAGCCCTGGATATCTATTCTCAGTGGATGGTATTTATAAGCCCCCATGACATCACTAAAAGCTATTAACCATACTTAACCCTTTCACTGCCAGGTCCGTACGTCATACAGGCTTGACAAGAGGGGGTGGGTGTAAACCCCTCAATGTCAGATCCA
The DNA here is from genome assembly GCF_965119305.1 of Pelophylax lessonae. Classification (NCBI taxonomy): domain Eukaryota; kingdom Metazoa; phylum Chordata; class Amphibia; order Anura; family Ranidae; genus Pelophylax; species Pelophylax lessonae. Next base: position 41,274,336 of record NC_138777.1, on the reverse strand, counting down.
TAGGACACAGAGATTTGCATATTTGACAAGCCGACTTCCTGCTGTCAGATTGAAGCAGTCCGGCGCCTTGGTAACAGCCGCCCACTACTCCCCACCCACAACATTTGATGTGGCCTGTGGCCTCATGCTCTGGAATGGTGGGTCAGTAAGCCCAGATCAAAGGTTGCCAAACCGCCATCCCAGAGCATCAGAGTGCATAGCGCCAGCATCGGATGAAGCAAGCACTAAGAGGATTAGCTGCACTGAGCCAATCAACTTCTATTATATCCTGCAGGTTTGTTGTGCTTTGTGAAAGCGCTGCACTGCACCTGTGGTACTGGTAAACTGCAGTGCATCATTGGGAAAGCAACCTTTATAAGGGGCTCAGGACAGTAAGGGCTTGTTAACCTTTGCAGTTTGGGGGGGGGGGGGGTTGTAAAACTCCTTAGTTGAGACGTGTTTTTACCACCCCCCCCCCCAACCACTGGTATAGCATCAGTTTTTTTTTTTTTTTTGCCAGAGGGTTTCACCCAGAAAAAAATGGCAGCTGACCTGTTTTCTATCATATCTTTCATCAAAACATACTTTTAGTAAATCTTGCCGATCAAATCCCTAAAATGACTTAATTAAACAATGCAGGAGCAGGGGGGATGAGTTCTGTAGGTAGGTATGGTCCAGGCACTATATGACAAAGCAGAATGAATAATCTTCTGCTCCTGCAGCCCCCCTTCTGCCTGGCCATACATATGCTGGAACACAACTGTCCATATGAATAATCCTGGTAAATGGGAATGTCTTTGAGGGGGAGGACAGTGGCGGGCCTCATTCCTATTGATGGTCCCTGTATACACAGCCTGTCACTGGGGAGGCGCTCACACTGACTTTGTATTCATTCATAGACCATGTATGTCTCCTGCACACCTGACCCCTGCAGCCCAACTGTCCCCTGCAGCCCAACTGTCACCTGAATTCACATAACAGCAGGCTGACAAATGTAATCACAAGTGCTATTACTGGCTGGACCTCCAGGGAGGAGACTTTACAACAGATTCATAAAAACTCATCCCCATCCGTATTCTCCATGGAAAGATTTCCCCTCTATTCCTGTCCTGATGGCAGCCCACAATGTTGGCTTTTCCATTTCTTTCTATCATCCTAGTGACATTGGTGATCAGAACAAATATAGAGGGAGGATCTCTGTAACGGGACATAAAAAGTGTTAAAAACCGGACAGAGGTTCTAACTCTTCCCTACTCTCTGTCTAGTGACCTCCTATGTGTATATATATATATATATATATATATATAGTGTCCCCAATATATATGTATGTATTTGGGTGATAAATGTTGTATTGTGTGCTGTGCATTATATCTCATTATTCTAATACTTACTATCTGTGTCTTCCAACTTTGTGTGAAGAAAGGGATAAAATCTACCCAGAAATTTCCAAATTCTCTTCCCATTTGCCCTAAGTCTATCCCTTTTAGGGGCAGACTCATGGGGCTGTGGGGTTGGTCTGTGGTCCTCTGTTAAGAGTCCCACTCGTAGTAATATTACAGACTCCTCCTTGTTGGTTTTCAGGAGATCCATCGCATCATATCCTCTCTTTCTCACAGTCAGCCAGTTCATGATTACAAATCACAAAGCAAAGCCTCAGAGAGAAAGAGAACACAACCACCTCTAGCAGAGTACAACGATGGAATGGCTCAAGGATGCTCTGCGAGCTCTATTTATAGGCAGCAGCTGATCACATGGCGGAGCCATGTGATGACAGTTAAGTAAACAAGGTCACATGACCTTTTTTTTTTTTTTTTTTTTTTTTTTACCAGAGACATGACTATATAGGGAAAAAAAACATTGTTTATCCTATCTGGTGTTTATATGTCAGATTTTTTTGGCAATTTTTTTTTAACTAAAAGAAATATGGAACATCTTTGCTCAGCTTATATCTGAATTATATATTTTTTCTGTATCCGGCACATTATAAAATCATTTTATTTCTGTCTATGGACACAATTCACAAAGCTATAACATTAGGACAAGGTTGTATTTTTATCCCTGTAACAGTCATGTTCAGATCTGCTGGCTCCCAACTGAAATTACTGGTCATGTGATCTTAGCCTGGTGATGGAAATACAAAATGTTGGCCATATAGTATTTAACCCTTTGAGTGCCAGTCTGTAATATTCCCTCATTATAAGGACATTGTTCAGATTTCAGCACTGTGATAGGGTGAATGCCAATCGGTTATGTAATACTGTACACTAATGGATTTCATATCTTTTTTCTTTTTTGATAAATAGAACCTTATTTTGGTGGTGTTTATTATCCACTGTTTTTTTTTTTTTTTTTTTTTTGTTACTATGTAATAAAAAAGAAAAATGTAACAATATGGTAGTTCTTCAGCCCTGGGGATCTAGTCTCGGTACATGGCTTTTATAAGTCCACATCCCTAACAGATATTAAATGCTGAGTAACCATATTTAAATTTTCAGGCCTCAAAACATAGGAATCCTAATGTGATATCTGACCACACTAAGATCTTAGTGCCAACGACCACAGATCAGCTACAAAGAGGAAGCCATACTGGGCTCATTACATACTGTGCTTTCTGCTAAGTAGCTCTTGTACTCTAGGGCTTCTTCACACCATATCCATTGAGCTGTGTTTTTCTGCACACCACCGCGCATGTATGGTGTGAACAAATTCCTATGCCCAGTACACATAGGAGACATCGGCTGCTTCAATAAAAAACGGCCAACAGACTTTACTGTCCTCCCTCTCAATGCAATCCCATTTGCAGACCCCTGCTGTTCCTTTATGTTCCCTACAGAGATTACTTCAGTCCCACTGAGGAGCTGCCACTAAAGTATATGGACTATTACAGACTCTTATGGACTTTTAGGGTATTTTTACAAATCCAATTATTATTTTTTATCGTATTTGCATTATGACAAGTAGTTGCTTTTGATTATTCTATACTCCTCTTTGCACCATTTTCACTTATATCAATTCCATCATTCTGCTTATTGTATTTTGAAAATATTTCTAATCTTCTGTATTTGGTGTTCTCTCAGTAGTTGTAATTTAATCAGAGTATAGCATCAAGTCAATTAAACTCCTGGAATATTGATCTGGTCAGTTAAGTGGCAGATGGGGTTGTTAATCAGTTTCAGCTGCTTTGGTGTTAATGAAATTAACCTCTTGCAGACCGCTGCACGACTATATGCGGCGGCGGTCAGCCCCTCCTGGGCAAAGTGCCGTGTATATATACGTCACTCGCCCCCGAGCCAATAGGGGGCAAGCGCACGCCGCTGGAGGCGCGCTCCCGCCCCCACTCATTCTCGGACACTCCAGCGCGAGTGACCGCCGGCTCGGATGTCCGCCGGTCATTTGCGATCATCCGTTACAGAGGGTGAAAGGCAGTCAGCTAATGTAAACAATGCCGCCCGTCATTCTCCCTGGTGTAACTGCAGAGATCATATGATCCTGCTTTAGGATCGTATGTCTCTGTGGTTACATGAAAAGCCACGCCCCTTTACAGTAAGAAGCACGCCCCTAGGGACACATTTAACCCCTGCCTCTTCAATAAAGTTAACCCCTTCCCTGCCAGTGTAATTTTTACAGTAACAGTGCATATGTATAGCACTGATTACTGTAGTAATGTCACTGGTACCCTCAAAAATGTCAGTCAAGGGTCCGATCTGTCCGCCGCAATGTCGCAGTCCCGCAAAAAAAATTGTAGATCTCTGCCATTACTCGTTAAAAAAAAAAAACACAAAAAATGACAGAAATCTTTCCCTTAGTTAGTAAAGGCAATAACTTTTGCACAAACCAATCAAAATACGCTTATTGCGATTTTTTTTTTACCAAACATATGTAGCAGAAAACAAATTGGCCAAAAATGTTAAAAAATTTTGATTTTTACATTTTTTTGGGGGGAATTTCATATAAAAAAAATGTGAAAAATATTGTTATTTTTGCAAAATTGACGATATTTTTGTTTATAGCGCATGATCAAAAAATCGCACAGGTGATCAAATACCACCAAAAGAAAGCTCTGTTTGTGAGGAAAAAAAGGACATCAATTTCATTTGGGTACAACGTCGCACGGCCACGCAATTGTCCATTAAAATCACACAGTACCGAATCGCAAAATAGGCCCTGGTCAGGAAGGGGGTAAAATCTTCCGGTGCTTAAGTGGTTAACAGGTGCACTAGATGGGCAACAATGAGACGACCTCCAAAACAGGAAAAGTTTTACAGATGGAGACCAGTAAAAAAAAATCCCTACTCATCTTTTCTGATTGTTTTTCACTAGTTTTGCGTTTGGCCTATGTCAGTATCACTACTGGTAGCATGAGGTGATACCTGGACCCTATAGAGGTGTATATGTATGTAGGTAGGTATACATGTATGTATGTATGTATGTATGTATGTATGTATGTATGTGTGTGTGTGTGTGTGTGTATATATATATATATATATATATATATATATATATATGTGTGTGTGTGTGTGTGTGTGTGTATTATATATATATATATATATATATATATATATATACACACACACACACATTGTAGCGGGCCTCATTCCTATTGATTGTATACACAGCCTGTCACTGGGGAGGCGCTCACACTGACTTTGTATTCATTCATAGACCATGTATGTCTCCTGCACACCTGACCCCTGCAGCCCAACTGTCACCTGCAGCCCAACTGTCACCTGAATTCACATAACGGCAGGCTGACCTGGCTAATCACAAGTGCTATTACTGGCTGGACCTCCAGGGAGGAGACTTTACAACAGATTCATAAAAACTCATCCCCATCCGTATTCTCCATGGAAAGATTTCCCCTCTATTCCTGTCCTGATATCAGCCCACAATGTTGGCTTTTCCATTACTTTCTATCCCGGTGACATTGGTGATCAGAAGAAATATAGAGGGAGAATCTCTGTAACGGGACATAAAAAGTGTTAAAAACCAGACAGAGGTTCTAACTCTTCCCTACTCTGTCTAGTGACCTTCTATGTATGTATGTATGTATATATATATATATATATATATATATATATATATATATAGTGTCCCCAATATATATATATATGTATGTATTTGGGTGATAAATGTTGTATTGTGTGCTGTGCATTATATCTCATTAATCTAATACTTACTATCTGTGTCTTCCAACTTTGTGTGAAGAAAGGGGCAAAATCTACCCAGAAATTTCCAAATTCTCTTCCCATTTGCCCTAAGTCTATCCCTTTTAGGGGCAGACTCATGGGGCTGTGGGGTTGGTCTGTGGTCCTCTGTTAAGAGTCCCGCTCGTAGTAATATTACAGAATCCTCCTTGTTGGTTTTCAGGAGATCCATCGCATCATATCCTCTCTTTCTCACAGTCAGCCAGTTCATGATTACAAATCACAAAGCAAAGCCTCAGAGAGAAAGAGAACACAACCACCTCTAGCAGAGTACAACGATGGAATGGCTCAAGGATGCTCTGCGAGCTCTATTTATAGGCAGCAGCTGATCACATGGCAGAGCCATGTGATGACAGTTAAGAAAACAAGGTCACATGACCTTTTTTTTTTTTTTTTTTTTTACCAGAGACATGACTATATAGGGAAAAAAAAAACATTGTTTATCCTATCTGGTGTTTATATGTCAGATTTTTTTGGCAATTTTTTTTTTAACTAAAAGAAATATGGAACATCTTTGCTCAGCTTATATCTGAATTATATATTTTTTCTGTATCCGGCACATTATAAAATCATTTTATTTCTGTCTATGGACACAATTCACAAAGCTATAACATTAGGACAAGGTTGTATTTTTATCCCTGTAACAGTCATGTTCAGATCTGCTGGCTCCCAACTGAAATTACTGGTCATGTGATCTTAGCCTGGTGATGGAAATACAAAATGTTGGCCATATAGTATTTAACCCTTTGAGTGCCAGTCTGTAATATTCCCTCATTATAAGGACATTGTTCAGATTTCAGCACTGTGATAGGGTGAATGCCAATCGGTTATGTAATACTGTACACTAATGGATTTCATATCTTTTTTCTTTTTTGATAAATAGAACCTTATTTTGGTGGTGTTTATTATCCACTGTTTTTTTTTTTTTTTTTTTTTGTTACTATGTAATAAAAAAGAAAAATGTAACAATATGGTAGTTCTTCAGCCCTGGGGATCTAGTCTCGGTACATGGCTTTTATAAGTCCACATCCCTAACAGATAATAAATGCTGAGTAACCATACTTAAATTTTCAGGCCTCAAAACATAGGAATCCTAATGTGATATCTGACCACACTGAGATCTTAGTGCCAACGACCACAGATCAGCTACAAAGAGGAAGCCATACTGGGCTCATTACATACTGTGCTTTCTGCTATGTAGCTCCTGTACTCTAGGGCTTCTTCACACCATATCCATTGAGCTGTGTTTTTCTGCACACCACCGCGCATGTATGGTGTGAACAAATTCCTATGCCCAGTACACATAGGAGACATCGGCTGCTTCAATAAAAACCGGCAAACAGGCTTTACTGTCCTCCCTCTCAATGCAATCCCATTTGCAGACCCCGGCTGTTCCTTTATGTTCCCTACAGAGATGACTTCAGTCCCACTGAGGAGCTGCCACTAAAGTATATGGACTATTACACACTCTTATGGGCTTTTAGGTTATTTTTCCAAATTCAATTATTATTTTTTATCGTATATGCATTATGACAAGTAGTTGCTTTTGATTGTTCTATACTCCTCTTTGCACCATTTTCACTTATAACCAATTCCATCATTCTGCTTATTGTATTTTGAAAATATTTCTAATATTCTGTATTTGGTGTTCTCTCAGTAGTTGTAATTTAATCAGAGTATAGCATCAAGTCAGTTAAACTCCTGGAATATGAATCTGGTCAGTTAAGTGGCAGATGGGGATCAGTTTCAGCATCTTTGGTGTTAATAAAATTAACAGGTGCACTAGATGGGCAACAATGAGACGACCTCCAAAACAGGAAAGGTTTTACAGGTGGAGACCAGTAAAAAAAAAATCCCTACTCATCTTTTCTGATTGTTTTTCACTAGTTTTGCATTTCACCAAAGTCAGTATTACTACTGGTAGCATGAGGTGATACCTGGACCCTGTAGAGGCGTATATGTATGTAGGTATGTATATATGTGTGTGTGTGTGTGTGTGTGTATATATTTATATATATATATATATATATATATATATATATATATATATATATATATATATATATATAATCTCACAAAATTGAGTACACCCCTCACACTTTTGTAAATATTTTATTATATATTTTCATGTGACATCACTGTAGAAATGACACTTTGCTACAATGTAAAGTAGTGAGTGCGCAGCTTGTATAACAGTGTAAATTTGCTGTCCCCTCAAAATAATTCATCACGCAACTATAAATGTTTAAACCCCTGGCAACAAAAGTGAGTACACCCCTAAGTTCAAATGTCCAAACTGTCAATATATTGTGTGGCCACCATTATTTTCCAGCACTGCCTTAACCCTCTTGGCCATGGAGTTCACCAGAGCTTCACAGGTTGTCACTGGAGTCCTCTTCCAATCCTCCATGACGACATCGCGGAGCTGGTGGATGTTAGAGACCTTACGCTCCTCCACCTTCCATTTGAGGATGTCCCACAGATGCTCAATAGGGATTAGGTCTGGAGAAATGCTTGGCCAGTCCGTCACCATTACCCTCAGCTTCTTTAGCAAGGCAGTGGTTGTCTTGGAGGTGTTTGGGGTCCTTTTGTCTTCAGCAAACTGTTTGCGGGGATTTCTTGTGCATCAGCTTTAGAAGAGGCTTCCTTCTGACAGCCATGCAGACTAATTTGATGCAGGGTGCGGCGTATGGTCTGAGCACTCACAGGCTGATCCCCCACCCCTTCAACCCCTGCAGCAATGCTGGCAGCACTCATACGTCTATTTCCCAAAGACTACCTCTGAAAATGAGTCTGAGCATGTATACTCACCTTCTTTGGTCGACCATGGCGAGGCCTGTTCCTACTTACTTACATTGTAGCAAAGTGTCATTTCTTCAGTGTTGTCACATGAAAAGATATAATAAAATATTTACAAAAATGTGAGGGGTGTACTCACTTTTGTGAGATAGTGTGTGTGCGTGTGTATACACACACACACTATATTAACAAAAGTATTGGGATGCCTGCCTATACACGCACATGAACTTTAATGGCATCTCAGTTAGTAGGATTCAGCATTGAGTTGGCCCACCCTTTGCAGCTTTAACAGCTTCAACTCTTCTAGGAAGGCTGTCCACAAGGTTTAGGAGTGTGTCTATGGGAATGTTTGACCATTCTTCCAGAAGCACATTTGTGAGGTCAGGCACTGATGTGGGTGAGAAGGTCTCCACTCTAATTCATCCCAAAGGTGTTCTATCGGGTTGAGGTCAGTCAAATTCCTCCGCCACAAGCTCGCTCATCCATGTATTTATGGACCTTGCTTTTTGCACTAGTCCAAATCATTTGATGGTGTGGGGTTGTTTTTTAGGGGTTGGCCTTGGCCTCTTAGTTCCAGAGAAGGGAACTCTTAAGGCATCAGCATACCAAGACATTTTCGACAATTCTATGCTCCCAACTTTGTGGGAACAGTTTGAGGATATCCTGACTGCACACCAGTGCACAAAGCAAGGTCCATAAAGACATGGATGATCAAGTTTGGGATGGAGGAACTTGACTGGCCTGCACAGACTCCTGACCAATAGAACACCTTTGGGAGGAATTAGAGCGGAGACTGCAAGTCAGGCCTTCTTGTCCAACATCAGTGCCTGACCTCACAAATGCGCTTCTGGAAGAATGGTCAAACATTCCCATTGACACACTCCTAAACCTTGTGGACAGTCTTCCCTGAAGAATTTAAGAGGTTATAGCTGCAAAAGGTACGCAAAATCAAAATTGAACCCTATGGATTAAGACTTGGATTCCATTAAAGTGATTGTGAAGTCTTGTTTTTTTTTTATTAAAATAACAAACATGAAAGACAGATAAACCTAACTTCCCTTCAACATTAGATGTCCAGCAGTGCCACCAGCACAGAACTGGTAGAAACCAGTGGGACCCAGGTACACCCATCTACTGTCCAGAAGTGGACTTCATGGAAGAATTGCAGCCAAATATGAAACCGCCGACATAGAAACAAGGCTTAGCCGGTTAACTATACAGGGAAACATAGGAACTGGGTTGCAGAAAAATGACAGCAGGTGCTCTGGACTGATAAGTGAAAATGTGAAATATTTGGCTGTAGCAGGAGGTAGTTTGTTGGTATAGGGCTGGAGAGCGGTACAATGAGTGTCTGCAGAGAACAGTGAGCCATAGTGGAGGTTCCTGGTAAGTTTGGGGCTGCATTTCTATCATGTCATACCAACAGAGAGGCGTGTGATTGACTCTAAATTTATTCTGCAGCAGGACAATGACCCCAAACATACAGCCAATGACATTAGGAACAATCTTCAGTGTAAAGAAGAACAAGGAGTCCTGGAAATAATAGTTTGGCCCCCACAGAACGCTGATCCCAACATCATAAAGGCTGTCTGGGAATACATGAAAAGACAGAAGGATCCAAGGCAATCCACATCCACAGAAGATCTGTGGTTAGTTCTCCAAGATGTTTGGAACAACCTACCTGCCCAATTTCAATGACTGTGTGCAAGTGTACCTAGAAGAATTGATGGTGTTTTGAAGCCAAAGGGCGTTGACGCTAAGGCCCCGTTCACATAGGGGCGATCCGACTCGAGGGGGGCGGCCGCCACGGACTTCATAACATTGAAGTCTATAGCGGTCTCCTCCGGGTCGCCCCAAAGAAGCTCTGGACCCTTTTTCTAAGTCGGAGCGACTTGTGTCGCTCCTATTAGAACGGGTCCGCAGCTTCCTTATGGAAGGCGACCTGTGAGGGGACTAAATATTGATTTGATTTGGATTTCTCTTCTGTTTATTTACTTTCCATTTTGTTAATTGGTAAAAATAAACAATCAACACTTTTATTTCTGAAAGCTTTCTTCATTTACAGCATTTCTTCACACCTGCCTAAGACCTTCGCCCAGTAGTGTAGAGCGGCACGATTCCAGATAAAATGAGAATCCCAATTTTCTTTGCTTAGAATAAAGATCACGATTCTCTCATGATTCTGAAGAACTTTTTTATTTTAACCACTTTCCTACAGTGCACTTTCACCCCCTTCCTGCCAAGACTGATTTTCAGCTTTCAGGGCTCTCACACTTTGAATGACAATTACTAAGTCATGCAACACTGTACCCATAAAAAATTTGTGTCCTTTTTTTCACACAAATAGAGCTTTCTTTTGATGGTATTTGATCACTACTGGGTTTTTTATTTTTTGTGCTATAAATAAAAAAAGACTGAAAATATTGTGAAAAAACGCATTTTTCTTTGTTTCTGTCATAAAATTTAGCAAATGAGTAATTTTTCTTCACAAATTTTGGCCAAAATTTATTCTGCTACTTATCTTTGGTAAAAATAACCCAAATAAGTGTATATTATTTGGTCTTTGTGAAAGTTATAGAGTCCACAAGTTACGGTGCGAATCATTGAAAATTGATCACACTTGACCACACCTGATGTACTGAAGGCCTATCTCATTTCTTGAGACACTAAAAAGTCAGGAAAGTACAAATACCCCCCAAATGACCCCTTTTTGGAAAGTAGACATTCCAAGGTATTCAATAAGGGGCATGATGAGTTTTTTGAAGTTGTAATTTTTTCCCACAATGCTTTGCAAAATGAAGATTTTTTTTTTCTTTTACAAATTGCCGTATTAACAGGTTATTTCTCTCACACAGCACATGTAAACTTGCAACTACACCCCAAAACACAGTCTACTACTCCTCCTGAGTATGGCGATACCACATGTGTGAGACTTTTTCACAGCCTGGCCACATACAGAGGCCTAACATCCAAGTAGCAGCGTCCGGCATTCTAGGAGCACAAATTACACATATAATTTCCTGACAACCTATCGTACTTTTGAAGGCCCCGGAGCACCAGGACAATGGAAACCCCCAAAAAATGAACCCATTTTGGAAAGCAAACAGCCCAACGTATAATTTTTGAGGCATAATGAGTCTTTTGAATATGTCATTTTTTTCCACAAGTTTTTGGAAAATGTGGAAAGAAAATGAAAACACATTTTTTTTACACAAAGCTGTCCATTTATGCAATAATTCTAACACATAGCATGTACATAGCAAAAATTGCACCCCAAAATACATTCTGCTATTCCTCCTGAGTATGGCGATACCACATGTGTAACACTTTTACACAGCCTAACCACATACATATGCCTAACATCCAAGTAGCACTTTTCACAAAGTTGTCCATTTATCCACTTTAAGACTGGGCCTATTTTTGACACTTGGTGTTTACAAGCTAAAATAATTTTTTTTGCTAGAAAACTACTTAGAACCCCTAAACATTATATATTTTTTTTTAGCAGAGACCCTAGAGAATAAAATGGAGATCGTTGCAATATTTTTTATCACACCATATTTGCGCAGCAGTCTTGCAAATGCAAATTTTTTTGAAAAAAATTCACTTTTTTGAACTAAAAAATAAGAAAACAGTAAATTTAGCCCAATTTTTTTCCATAATGTGAAAGATAATACGTCGAGTAATTCGATACCCAACATGTCATGCTTCAAAATTGCGCATGCTCACAGAATGGTGCCATACATTGGTACTTAAAAATCCCCATAGGCAACATTTTAAAAATTTCTGCAGGTTACCAGCTTGGAGTTAGAGAGGAGGCCTAGGGCTCAAATTATTGCTCTCGCTCTAACGATCGCGGCGATACCTCACATGTATGGTTTGAACACCGTTTACATATGTGGGCGGGACTTGCGTATGCGTTTGCTTCTGCGCGCGAGCTAACGGGGACAGGGCGCTTTAATTTTTTTTTTTTTCCTATTTATTTTATTTTATTTTTTCTTTTTTTACACAGTTTTAAAAAAAAATGTTTTGATCATTTTTATTCCTATTACAAGGAATGTAAACGTCTCTTGTAATAGAAATAGGCATGACAGGTCCTCTTTATTGTGAGATCTGGGGTCAAAAAGACCTCACACCTCACAACTACACTGACAGATGACAGATGACGATGACTGATGGGGTGACAGGTGACGGTGATTGATGGGGTGACAGGTGATGGGCGATGGTCACTGATGGGTGACAGGTGACGGGCGATGGTGCACGGCGGTACTGATGGCAGTCTCTGGTGACCGGTGAACTTTAGGCTACGTTCACATGTGAGCATAGTGATCGCGGGCAGAATCACTGCGATTCTGCCCGCGACCTGGAAATCATTGCAAATCGCGGGACGCCTGTGCGTTGCCCTTGATTTGCAATAGCACCCCAAACGCTGTGCGATGTTGCAGTGATTTCCGCCTGCCGAATCGTGGTAACATCGCGCAAACGACGCATGACGCCCCAAAGAAACTCTTGTACCTTTTTTGGGCGTCATGCGATGTTTGCGCGATGTTACCGCGATTCGGCAGGCGGAAATGGCGGCAACATCGCACAGCATTTGGGGTGCTATTGCAAATCACGGGCAACGCACAGGCGTCCCGCGATTTGCAATGATTTCCGGATCGCAGGCAGAATCGCAGTTATTCTGCTCGCGATCGCTACGCTCACATGTGAACGTTATGGGTGTCAATTTCTGGGCACTGATGAGGTGACTGTTGGGTGACAGGTGCAATTGGGGGGGGCTGAGGACTGTGTGGGGACATTTATTTTTGTGATTTTACTTTGACAGGTACACAGAGCAGTAACTCACTGTTTCTGGCTCTGCTCTCCTCACACTGGAAACTGTATGAGGGGAGAAGAGCTAGTAACCGTGAGTTACTGCTCTTTGTTTACATTTTGTGATCGGCTGTGAATGGATTCACAGCCGATCACATAGTAAACAGTCACTGTCAGTTTCCCCCCTGCCGGTGACGGGGGGTGTCCCGGGGACACGCCGACACCGGCAGTGCAGGGCGGCGTGCACACGATCGCGCGCCTGCCCTGCTTAAAGTGCCGCCGTCATATGACGGCGGCCCAGAACAATGGTCACACCGCTCTGCCGTAATATGACGGCGGGAGGGCGGCAACTGGTTAAATAGGATTTATAGTTTTGTATATATTTTTTCATGGTAATGTAAGACAGGCAAATAGGAAATATTTGAATATTTTGTATTCTCCTTTACAGCCAGCAGTTGGCACTCTACTCTCTTTTTACATGTATACCAGGCTATCCATAGCTGTTTTGCTAACAAAAAAGGGAAATTCAATTAACATTGTGCTACTATTAATCTACTAAGAATTTGTCTTTGCTTGAGATGCTGGAAAACTTTGCCTAAGAAACATCCTCTATATACCTCCTTTTTTTTTACACCTTAATTGTTATATCCTTAATAATTCAATAAGCTCAGATAACAAAAGCTCCATACACATTTCCAATCAAAAAGGAAGTCTGTACGTAATCAGCTTCTGTTTAGCTCCCTTTAGAAACCCCACATAACACTGTGATCCCAGTGGGGTGGGTGCTCCCTGTATTGAAGCCTCATGTTTTTTGCTTTGTTATGCTGTCAGATTGCATACCTAGCATAGAACTAGTCATTATTATTTCTGCTATTATTTTTACTATGTGCTGAAGAAAAAAATAAATAAAGGCCATATTCTTTACTTGCTTACTCAACCTCACTGTAGAAAATGTGAAGCTTCAGAAAATTTTAAAGCAGAACTAAACTCTCCTAATCAAAATACATTTTTTAAATTCTTTATGTAGCTAGCATTAGGGGCGGATCCTGGGAGGGGGGGGGCAACAGGGCATTTGCTCCCTCCGAGAAAATGTTACTGACTCCGAGCCTCTGTGTCTCCGAAGATCCCGGGGCCACCTCCTGCTCTGGGATGGTGGGCCGGCAAGCCCGGATTGTCTGTTCCCGACCCGCCATCCCCGAGCATCAGTGCTAAAAATGGAGCCGGCACTAGAGGAAGCAGAGGCAATGGTTCCTTTTATAGCGCCGGCTCCTGTCACTGGTGGAGAGATATCAAATGTACTCCCCCTGTGACAGGAGCGATACAGGAAGCATCGGCTCTGCTCTCTACTGCAGCCGCATGCTCCCTCCAGCGCCACTCCTGTCACACTGATGCTCGGGAGTGGTTGGTCTGGAACCAGTCAGCAGTACCCGCCAGCACCAGCCAGCAGAACCCAACGGCAGTAGTATCCAGCAGAACCCACAAGCAGTAATAGCCAGCATTACCAGCCAGCAGAACCCACCAGCATTACCAGCCAGCAGAACCCACCAGCATTACCAGCCAACGGAACTCACCAGCAGTACCAGCCAGCGGAACCCACCAGCAGTACCAGCTAGCAGTACCGGCCAGCAGTACCCGCCAGCACTAGCCAGCGGAACCCACCAGCAGCAGTACCGGCCAGCAGTACCCACCAGCACTAGCCAGCAGAACCCACCGGCAGTACTAGCCAGCAGTACCCACACGCAGTACTAATCAGCAGTACCAGCCCTGTAGGACAGCCAGCAGCAGCCACCAGCCATGGGGGACAGCAGCAGCAGCCGCCAGCGATACCTGCAGGAATTCTGAGGAATAAGTGAAGATTGAGGTCAGTTGAGGTGCAGGTTGTAACGCTCCTGCGTTTCTTATATGGTGTGGATTTTCAGCTGCAGAAATAGTTCCACGTCAGTTGTCATGTAAGAGATATGCTGAGATACCATTCCCAACCTCAATGACTCATCATGTGTGGAAGGTCTTATTTCAGCCAGTAAATACACACAATTAGCAAGCTGGTTCCTAGAGTGACTTTATATATGTGGTAACACAATGATGAAGGTTTGAGGGATAGGTTGAGTGGAGGTGGTAGGTGATAGACACTTGAAGGTGAGACAGTAGCAGATGGATGCAGGAAGGTTTAACAATGTTGTATGATAGCAGATGGACATACAAAAGAGATCAACCCAGTGCAGAAAAGTAGCAGTAGTCTCAAGAGCTAGCAATCTAGTTTATGCAGATGTGATAAACAGTCTCTACTATGCAGAGCTAGATAGTGTAAGCTTAGTATAAGTTTATAGAGAATTCCCCTGCGGGGTACATAGCACTATTAGCGAAACAGCCTAAGGGTGGTTCAGGAGAGGCGGATGATCCAGTAGCGGGATACAGGGATCAGCGCAGCGAGGTTCCGTCAGCGAAGTAAGCTTGCAAGCATGGAAGCTTCAAGCAAGGTTAGCATCCAGATAAGGGTGTTTGAACGAACACATGTGAGTGAGAGCCGACGCCTTAAATAGCCATCTAGTCCGGCGCTGAGTGATGACAGCTCCAGTCTTAAAGGTGTATGCGCACCTTTCCAAAAGTAAATGGTAGGGCGCATACACTTGTGAAAAGTGTAATTTAGGGTACCAAAGGTACCGGAACATTACAATACCCCCCCTTTAAGGCCTGCTCCTGAAGGCCTCTGGAGCTGGTTTGTCTGGGTATCTCGCATGAAAATTGCGGATTAATCTAGGGGCATGTATGTCAGAGGTGTTTAGCCAGGTGTCGTCTTGGGGCCCATAGTTCTTCCATCTAACCAAGTACTGAAGTCTTCTTCTGTAGATACGAGAATCCAGAATCTCTTTTATCTCGTATTCTTCTCCACCTTCAACTTGTACAGGAGGGGGAGGTGGAATATTAGGCCTTATTCCTTGGTCCGGAACATGGGGTTTTAGTAGCGACACATGGAAAATGGGATGGATTTTTAGGTCCATTGGCAATGTAAGCTGCACTGCAGCTTTTCCAATAAGTTTCTTGATTGGGAAAGGTCCCAAGAACAGAGGTCCAAGCTTTTTGCTAGGGATCTTCAGTCTCAAGTTTTTTGTTGAGAGCCAAACGAGGTCCCCAATAGTATACTGTGGAGAAGGTCTTCTACGAAGATCATAGTACTTCTTTTGTTGACTGTGAGCGTGTGCAATGGTAGTATTTAGTAAACCCAGAGAATCCTTTATTTGGGAAAGATAGTCTGAGGCTACTGGGTTATTTGAAGGAAGGATGCGTGGAGGGAGAATAGAGGGATGGAACCCATAGTTCAAGTAGAACGGACTCTGCTTGGTTGTACTGTGAGTTGCGTTGTTGTAGGCAAATTCTGCCAGGGGGAGAAGATCCAACCAATCATCCTGTTGGTAAGAAGTGTAACAACGTAAATACTGCTCGATGCATTGGTTGACTCTTTTAGTCTGTCCGTTGGTCTGCGGATGGTAAGGAGAAGTGAGCTTCCGCTCAATCCGTAGTATGTGACATAGTTCTTGCCAGAATTTAGAAATAAATTGGGATCCACGGTCAGACAAAAGAGTTTTTGGGATACCATGTAATCTGAAGACATGTTTCATCAGGAGTTCTGCCGTTTGTTTGGACGAAGGTAGTCTGCGAATAGCAATGAAATGTGCCATCTTTGTCAGATGGTCCACTGACACCAAGATGGTATTAAATCCTTTGGAAGGAGGCAATTCTACGATGAAGTCCAATGACAGAACCTCCCATGGAGTTTGGGGTATTGGTAGACTGCATAGTAGGCCGGATGGTCTCGTAGTGTCAATTTTGGACCTGGCACAGACATTGCATGAAGAGACGAATTTTTGTATAGATGTTTTCATGTCAGGCCACCAGAATTGCCGAGAAATCAAATTGAAAGTCTTTGTCATACCCATATGTCCTGCCATAGGCACATCATGCGATAATTCCAAGATCTTGGTGCGTAGGGTAGGTGGTATGTAAAGTTTGTCGTAGTAGAGGAAGCCTTCTGCATCGGTATTTAGTTGTGGTGGGGGTGAATCCAACCTTATACCATGCAGAACCTCTTCCTTCAAGGAACGGACAACTCCAATAATGCGTTTGTGAGGTATTATAGGAACGGAAGGAATTTCAAAGTAATTTTCTTCAGTTAGTCGTGATAGTGCATCCGCCTTTTTGTTCTTATCTGCAGGTGTGTAGGTCACTAGGAAGTTAAACCTTAGAAAGAATAGTGACCATCGTACCTGTCGATGCGAGAGAGTTTTGCTAGTCTGAAGATATTGGAGGTTTTTATGGTCCGTGTATATAATTATTGGTAATTGGGTGCCTTCGAGTAAATGTCGCCAATTCTCCAGAGCCAATTTTATAGCAAGCAGTTCCTTCTCACCCACGGGGTAATTTATCTCGGGACTGCTCAGGGATTTAGAAAAAAAGGCGACTGGATGAAGTGGTGAAGTGGGGGTTGGTCGTTGGGAGAGTATTGCTCCTACTGCCAGGTTTGACGCATCTACCTCCAGAATGTATTGGAGGGATGGGTCTGGATGGCGTAATATGGGAGCGGAAGTAAACCTTGTCTTTAACAAGTGGAAAGCCTTATTTGCTTCTTCTGACCATTAAAATGGTATTTTTATGCTAGTGAGCTGTGTGAGGGGTCTCACAATAGCAGAAAAGTTTTTTATGAACTTCCTGTAGAAATTTGAAAATCCCAGGAATCGCTGTAGCGCCTTGCGTGTAGTTGGTGTAGGCCAATCCTGAATGCAGGATATTTTACTCATGTCCATCTCGATTCCTGTTTTGGATATGATGTAGCCTAGAAAGAGTACCTCATCTTTATGGAACAAGCATTTCTTCAGCTTCACATAAAGATTATGTGCAAGCAATCTCGATAATACAAGTCTTACATGTCTTATGTGTTCAGACAGGGTCCGTGAATATATAAGTATATCGTCCAGATATACCACAACACAGACATCTAGTAAGTCTTTAAAAATATCGTTTATAAATCGTTGGAAAACTGCAGGGGCATTGCATAGGCCGAATGGCATCACAAGATACTCGAACAATCCGTATCTAGTTCTGAACGCAGTCTTCCACTCGTGTCCATCACGGATTCGAATGAGATTGTATGCTCCTTTCAGGTCTAATTTTGAAAAATAGGTAGCTCCACGCACCTGCTCAATGAGCTCAGGGATAAGCGGTAGAGGATAGCGATCTTTTATTGTGATAGCATTCAATTTCCTGTAGTCGATGATAGGTCTGAGACTTGAATCTTTATTGCGAACAAAAAAGAGTCCTGCTGCTGTGGAAGAAGTGGAAGGTCTAATAAAACCTTTTTCCAAGTTCTCATCCAAATAGGTTTTGAGATGGGCAAGTTCATCCTGTGAAAGAGGATAAACATGACCGAACGGCAATTTGCTATTTGGGAGTAGATCAATGCTACAATCATAGTCTCGATTAGGAGGTAATGCTTGAGCATTTTTCTCAAGAAAAACCTCAGAAAGATCCTGATAACATAGTGGTGCAATCTCATCTGTCACCACAGACAGAATCTTCCCGGAAAACGGGAGGTTACACGTTTCCTCGCAATAACAAGAAGGGAAGGTCAAGGACCGTTTCTTCCAATCTATGGTTGGTTGGTGTGTGTGCAACCAGGGAAGTCCCAACACAATGGGAAAGTGGGGTGATGGTATTAAATCGAAGGTAGAAGTCTCCCTATGAGACTCGTTAATAGTGACTAGAAGTGCTTGTGTCTGATCGGTGATCGGACCAGAGGATAACGGAACACCGGTAATAAGACTTACTGAGACAGGTTTGAGTTTAGAAATAATAGGAATTTTATTTAAAGCAGCAAAACATATATCCATATAATTTCCACAAGATCCTGTGTCAATCATGGCCTTAGTAGTAATCCTGTTCTGGTCCCACTGTAATGTCAAAAAAACAGAAATGTAGGGGTTAGTGAATGAAGTTGTCAATCCTCCTAGAGAGACATGTGAACACTCACCCTTCTTTTTGTTGACTAGGGGACAGACGTTTATCTTGTGATCCGGGGATGCACAGTACAAGCAGAGATTTTCATTTCGTCTTTTGGCTTTTTCCATAGTTGATAGCGGTGGGCGTATGGTTCCTATCTCCATAGGAACGGGGTCAACGGCCAGACTCCGAGAGGAAACGGATAATGGCATTCCCATCTTTTCAGCCTTTCTCGTAGTCTTCTATCTATGGTAATACTGAGTTGTATTAATGCATCCAGGGTTTTTGGCAGATCCGCTCGGGCGAGCTCGTCCTTAACGGCTTCTGATAGGCCAAGCCTAAATTGGGTTTTCAGAGATGCATCATTCCATTCTGAATCAAGGGTCCATCTCTTGAACTCTGCGACAAAGTCTTCCACAGGCCTCCTTCCTTGTTTCAAGGATCTTAACTGAAGATCAGCAGTACTCTGCCTATTGGGGTCATCATATAGGCTAGTGAGCTCTGCCAGGAACAAGGCATAGGAGTTGAGAAGCTGGTTGTTTTTCTCAAAAAGAGAATCTGCCCAGGCTC
The DNA here is from genome assembly GCF_965119305.1 of Pelophylax lessonae. Lineage (NCBI taxonomy): Eukaryota > Metazoa > Chordata > Amphibia > Anura > Ranidae > Pelophylax > Pelophylax lessonae. The sequence continues at coordinate 41,254,981 of NC_138777.1, read as the reverse complement.
GAGGATCGCTTGATAGGTAAGAAATAATAGTACAAACCTTAATGTGATCAGTAAGGTAGGTACGAGGTTTTAGCAAAAAAAGTAACTCACATGCGTTTTTAAATTCGCGAAATTTTTTGCGGTCGCCTGTAAATACCAAAGGGGGATTTATCTTGGGTTCAGGGGACTGAGCAGAGGTAAATTGTGTCAGTCTAATTACCTGCTGCGACAGAGCCTGATTGTCTTCTTTTAATTCAGCAAGTGCGTGTATTAACGCAGATACTTGCTGTTTTAATTGTGTCACCTGAGTGGCTTTATATATGTGGTAACACAATGATGAAGGTTTGAGGGATAGGTTGAGTGGAGGTGGTAGGTGATAGACACTTGAAGGTGAGACAGTAGCAGATGGATGCAGGAAGGTTTAACAATGTTGTATGATAGCAGATGATAGAATAGCAGGTGGACATACAAAAGAGATCAACCCAGTGCAGAAAAGTAGCAGTAGTCTCAAGAGCTAGCAATCTAGTTTATGCAGATGTGATAAACAGTCTCTACTATGCAGAGCTAGATAGTGTAAGCTTAGTATAAGTTTATAGAGAATTCCCCTGCGGGGTACTTAGCACTATTAGCGATACAGCCGAAGGGTGGTTCAGGAGAGGCGGATGATCCAGTAGCGGGATACAGGGATCAGCGCAGCGAGGTTCCGTCAGCGAAGTAAGCTTGCAAGCATGGAAGCTTCAAGCAAGGTTAGCATCCAGATAAGGGTGTTTGAACGAACACATGTGAGTGAGAGCCGACGCCTTAAATAGCCATCTAGTCCGGCGCTGAGTGATGACAGCTCCAGTCTTAAAGGTGTATGCGCACCTTTCCAAAAGTAAATGGTAGGGCGCATACACTTGTGGAAAGTGTAATTTAGGGTACCAAAGGTACCAGAACATTACACAGGTAAACCGCAATGCATCCATGTGAAAGCAGCCTTAGGCCCCTTTAACACAATTGGTCTAATCGGGTCCGCCTGTCTTTTTTTTGGGTGGACCCAATTGGATCCTCCATTTACCTCCTATTGGTCATATGGTCATGTGCAGGCAAAAATGCAATTTTTATTTTCCTCGCATGTGATTGGGTATTCTTTGAAAAGTGAAGCTTCACTTCATTTACTAAGCTTTGGAGCAACTGCATTTGCAGAGTGCACAGTCTGTCCACTGTGCACAGTTTAGTAGATCAACCCCTTGTATTTACTGAGCTCCATGATAAATTACCCTATTGCTTCCTTTTTAGTATTTCTAGACCTTTTTTTAGTCATGACACCCTTTTAAAAAGAATGCATGAAATCTTGAGGTACCCCAGGTGAATTACACTTTGGTTTTTTTTTTGGTTTTTTATAATGTCATTTTTGGCCTTTATTTGGTGGTTAATGTTAATGGATAGCTACAGATTTTTTCCCCCCAATATATGAAACGTAAAATAGCCCAAAAAATTTAACTTTTTTTTTTTTTCATTATTTTAACCGTATCTTTAATGCCATTTCCAGGGCCCGCTTGAAAAAATAAAAATCCTACTTCTGATGTGGATAAGGATGCCACATATGTGTGCATTATTTGTTTTTTTTGTACCCTTTTATAGGGCCAGAAAAATGTTCTTATTTTTTTATGTATTAGTAAAAAAAAACTGGCCCAAAAAGTGAAAAAAAATGATTTTTTCATATTGGCTGTATAATTAGTTATTATTTATTTATTACTATGACCCACCATCAAAAAAAGGACATTTTCACACTCTTCATGCACATGAGGATACCAGTAAAGGGTGAGCAAATGGGTAAAGTGTAGGTATGAGCTCAGGCTTGATGGGATCCTAGTCTGAACCTGTCTGAGCGATCTCACCAGGAATGGGTCCTCTGTCCACGGCCAATCATAAGCAGCGGAGGGATTGCCCGCCCCTCAGCCACATGTAAACAAGGGGTGTGTATACAGAGAGCCTCAGCCACCTTAAAATGGCTGTGGACCGCTTCCTAGAGGGAATGTTCAGGTTGGTTCAGACTAGGATCAGAACACACCTGAGGTCATCCCTTGTAAACTGCTCCAAGATATGCATTTCAAAGGTACATTAAGCTGTTTGCCAGGAGTTAGACTTTTACCTATGAGTCTGAGCCCCCAGGACCCTGAGCCTGGAGCAACCTACATCGAATATCACATATTGTGTCACATCTGTTCATTCCCTTTATATAAGGGCAGCTTTATTAATAATATCTTTGTATGGCTTTTCCAGGGAGGGTTCCTTCTTCCTGGCCGGGGGGCCTGCCAAGGTCCTGCACTTTGGCACTACCCAGCACTTCTCCACTTCCCTTTTCCCCACTCCGTTTTTCTTTGTTGTGTGTCACGTTTGTCCCTTTTTGGTTGGATCACTTGCACGATGAGTATGGCGTAGGTCCTCGGGCCTGCCCTGAAAGTCTCAGGAGGGGGTGGATATGGCCTTTTGGCTTAGTTCGCCCTCTCTCATGGGGTCTTCCTTCGGGGGAGCCCCACCTAGTACTTGGGGTGGGCTGTTTCGGCAGTCCCCCTGGAGAACGGGGTCTGCCTGGCTTCGGCTGGGTGGACCTAAGTGAGTACCTCAGTCCCTGTCAGGAGCTTCGCGCCCCGGGGGATCAGGGTCAGGGCCTTTCCTCTTCGGAGGAGGGCCATGTGTGTACGCCTTGTGCACTTTTTTGTGTGTCTCACGTTTGCGTGTGTGCACTTTTTTATGCACCGGGTGTTAAGTCTTTTGAGTGTGTTTCACACACCACGGGCTTTAAAAAAAAAAAATAATAATATCTTTGTATGGCTTTTCCAGGGAGGGTTCCTTCTTCCTCTCAGTGGTGGGGTGGACAGCTCTGCTGTAGCCTGTGTGGTATACTCTATGTGCCGCCTTGTATGCCAGGCTGTGGATATGGGAAGTAAGTGTACCTATCAAATCCTTTAAATAATAAAATACAATATTATTAGTAAATGTAAGTAAGATATTGCCAAAAAAATACATAAAATACTTGTATTTTGTTCTTCTAGATGAAGAAGTGCTGTGTGATGTACGTCAGATAGTCGGTGATCAATCCTATGTGACTACAACTCCCAATGAGCTCTGCAACCGTCTTTTACCACTTGATACATGGCGACTGAGAACTCCTCTACTGAGACTCGAGAAAGAGCCAGCATGCTGTCACAGCAAATAGGCAGGTACCTGAGAAGGCAGAGGACACTATAATGGCCATACATGTAGACATTTGTTATCGATATATAGTAGGTGCAAACGATCACAAAAACAATTGCTTAATCTTCAATTAAAATATAGAATGATGCAACACACGTGGTATTGTGTCATGCTTTTCATTTGACGTAAACTTAAACGTAAATTATGATCGATTTGTCAAAAACATTGCAATTGGAAACTATTCTCCAATTGATCTGTATTATGAACAGTTCTCTGACACACGCAGATATTTGTTTAAGTAAGCAGAAGGGAATTAAAAAAAAAATTCCAGAGATTGACGTAGTAGAATAAAATTTGATCAAAAGCTTTTTAAATCTATTGAATGGAGGATTTCTGTTTTGGTTCTTTATTAGATAGATTGATTTAATAGACTGTAGATGATATAGATATACTGTGGATATGAATGAAATCGATATGATAATATAGATATACATAGATATGGATGATGTAGAATAGAGATATAGATATCTTTGCTTTTCTATCTGAATCTGAAGTAACAATAAAACACAACCTAAAAAATTGTAAATAGTTAAAAAAAATATATATATATATTTTATTTTTTTGGATAGAGCAAAGGGGGATTAAAACTACTGCTCGGTTATTTTTATGCTGTCTATTTACTGTTTATTTTTATCTTCAGTTACTATCCCAGAGATGCAACCTTTTTCCAAATTATCCAAAACCCCAAAAAATAAAAACTATAGATGCACTTCAACTATTTTCAATATTTTTTTATTTCAGTTATCACCTGACCCCGACCATTGATACCGCTGTGAAGGCTATTATTGGCATTTTTACTTCTGTGACCGGTAAAGTCCACCAGTTTCGTGTTCATGGTGGAACCAGACAGGAGAATCTGGCACTTCAGAATGTCCAGGTAACTTCATTCCTTTCATAAAAGCTAAAGCATGTATAGAGAGAGGGCTCAGCTTTTCCGTAAATGTTTCCTTTATAATTGTTAAGCTCTTCTGGTGTAAAATGTACCACCTGTACCCCCTGCCATCTTCATGGAATTTTGCTATACTGTAGTTAGGCCCTAGATACAAAGAGCAAGCTGCAGTGGGTGAGGATTGAGTCTCAGAAAAAGGATCTTATCCAAGAAATGTGAATTTTGGGTATTGAAAGCTTTAGGCATTATAAAAACTGCATGGTGTCACCATAACCATCTGTGGCTTTTACACACCCAACCACTTACACACCTTTACTGACACCACTTGTTTATGGTAACTAAATCCACCCTGAGCTTCCTATAAGATCTGTCTACCCAAAATGGAGCTTATATTTTTTGTTTTATTGTATTACTTTTTTATTTTAATTCATTAGGAGATACAATGACAACAGCCTGACCAGCCAAACATTGAGGACCATATTGGACAGTGGTGTCCAAACTGCAGACCACAGGCCGGATATTGCCTTTTGCTTTCCTTTATCAGGCCCTTGGGGCACTATTCTTCCCACTAATACCAATGTTGGGACACCATTCCTCCCACTAACACCATTGTTGGGACACCATTCCTCCCACTAACACCAATGATGGGACACTATTCCTCCCACTGATACAAAAGATAGGACACTGTTTCTCTCGCTGACACCAATGATGGTGCAGTATTCCTTACCTTTCATCACAACGACACCAATGATGGGACACCATTCCTCTCACTGACACAATGATGGGACACCATTCCTCCCACTGACACAATGATGGGACGCCATTCCTCCCACTGACAGCAATGATGGGACGCCATTCCTCCCACTGACAGCAATGACGGGACGCCATTCCTCCCACTGACAGAAATGACGGGACGCCATTCCTCCCACTGACAGCAATGATGGGACGCCATTCCTCCCAGTGACAGCAATGACGGGACGCCATTCCTCCCACTGACAGCAATGACGGAAGCCATTCCTCCCACTGACAGCAATGACGGGACGCCATTCCTCCCACTGACAGCAATGACGGGACGCCATTCCTCCCACTGACAGCAATGACGGGACGCCATTCCTCCCACTGACAGCAATGACGGGACGCCATTCCTCCCACTGACAGCAATGATGGGACACAATTCCTCCCACTGTCAACAATGGAACACTATTCCTTCCACTGACACCAATGACGTGGCATAATTATATTTGCTATAGATATTAATGATGGAACAATATTACTCCCACTGACACCAATGCTGGGATGCTTTTCCTCACAGTGACACCAACAATGGGACACTATTCCTTCCACTGACACTAATGGTGCGGCATAATTCCTTCCACTGATATAAATGACGAAACGGTATTCCTCTCACTGACACAAAGATGGGGCACTATTCCTCTCACTAATACCAGTGATAGGGCACTATTCCCCCTACTGATCACAGGCACTATGTAATCCTTGTCCTCCCACTGATCACGAAGCCTGAGGTATTGTCCACTCTTTATGATGCTGGGGCATTTTCTACTCCCACTGACCACAGTCGGCCCCCTTAAAGTCTGAAGGACAATGAACTAAATATTTGCTTAGGTTTGGTGACCCCTGGTATTGGATGTAACAATGCTTCTTGGATGGGTAAATGGAGAAGATAATGGCATGTGGTGCATGGGTATGGCAAGGGTATTAGTGCCAGAGTATAGACATGGAATGCGATTGAAAAATCATATCATCACTTTTGAAACTAGAGGGTGTATATAGTTGCTATGGATTGGTCTATTGGACCTCCAATGTCTCCCCCGCCCTCCAATGTAGCAAATCAAGACCCAGACTCATTTACATTGGACATTTGTAAATACTGCTAAGAACTGCACAGATACCAGATTTCACATGATTGTGTCATCAATCCAGCACTTCAATCCAGGAAGTAGATGGAGACCCTGGCTTGTGCCTTAGCAAATATGGTGCCGTCCTTCTGTAGAGAAATGTCAGGAGGAGTACTATGATCGGAAATATCTGGAAGTGTTACTCTAATGCATTATTGAGCATGCATGTGTTTAATATGAAACAATATATTGAATGCTAGGTCCACTCTAAATGATATTGTCATGTCACTTCTTTCCACAGGCCCGATTAAGGATGGTGATGGCGTACTTGTTTGCTCAGCTCAGCCTCTGGACACGTGGCTTACCAGGAGGACTGCTGGTTCTCGGATCAGCTAATGTGGATGAAAGGTTAGATCGGTCATTTATATATTAACCGTTTGCCGACCGCCGCAAGTAAATTTACTGCGGCGGTCAGCCCCTGCCAGGCAGAGTGACGTTAATTAACGTCACTAGCCGGGGAGGGTCTGGGGAGCGAGCGTGCGCCCGCGGAGGCGCGCTCCTGCGCGGTCACGGACCCCCCCGCGCGTGTGACCGGCGGACCCGATGTCCGCCGGCCACTCTGCGATCGGCGGGGGAGAGGGAGAAAGTCAGGCAGCTTGTGTAAACAAGCTGCCTGTCATTCTCCTCGGTGTAAAGACACTGATCCCACGGATCTACTATGTAGATCCGTTGATCAGTGTCCTTACAGCTCAAGCCACAGCCAATCACAGTAGAAAGCACGCCCCTAGGTACACACACAACCCCTCCCTCCCAAATAAAGTTAACCCCTTCACTACC